>NC_059229.1:3861545-4164045 GCF_020615455.1 Coregonus clupeaformis
CATCTCTTCTGTGTTTCCAGTGTGTGTGTGTGTGTGTGTGTGTGTGTGTGTGTGTACATCCGTTCATGGGAGTGTGTGTCTTTGCGTGCGCGCCTGTGTGTGTGTGTGTGTGTGTGTGTGTGTGTGTACGTGTGTGTGACTCACATGAGAGTGTTTCCAGTAGCGAGAGATGTCTTCCAGACTGTGTATGGGGTTAAACAGGAAGTGATCTCGCCACTCATCCCAGTCGATGGTCATGTTACCATCCCTGTCCATACTGACCAGAGACAGAGAGAACATGTTACACACAGCACGACACGTACACACACAGCACGACACGTACACACACACACACACACAGACGGACACACTAGGGCTGACCCCATTTAGTCGACTGGTCAGATTCTACTTTTTAAAATCTTTGCTATGCTGTAATAAAGGCTTTAGAATGTTTCCGTTAGAACAGACTGGTATTACTTATCATTTATGTAGTGTTGTTTACACTGTTCCAAACAGGCAGAACAATTATATTGGAATCAAACAGCACCTGTTTGTCACACATAATATGGACGCAGCTCTCACTCCTATTCTATATATTATACTCCTTATAATAATAATAATAACCCTCTCGCTCCTATACTATATATTATACTCCTTATAATAATAATAACCCTCTCGCTCCTATACTATATATTATACTCCTTATAATAATAATAATAACCCTCTCACTCCTATACTATATATTATACTCCTTATAATAATAATAATAACCCTCTCGCTCCTATACTATATATTATACTCCTTATAATAATAATAACCCTCTCACTCCTATACTATATATTATACTCCTTATAATAATAATAATAACCCTCTCGCTCCTATACTATATATTATACTCCTTATAATAATAATAACCCTCTCGCTCCTATACTATATATTATACTCCTTATAATAATAACCCTCTCGCTCCTATACTATATATTATTGTCACGCCCTGGCTCTGGGGACACTGTTATGTTGAGCCAGGGTGTGTAATTCTATGTTTGTATTTCTATGTTGGCCTGAGTGACTCCCAATCAGAGGCAACGAGTGTCAGCTGGTTGTCTCTGATTGGGAGCCATATTTAACTGTCTGTCTTTCACTTTGTGTTTGTGGTTTCTTGTTCTTATTTGGGTTGTGTTAAACCGTAGACATCACGTTATCGTCCGTTGTTTTGATCGTGTGATCATTCTATTAATAAATATGTACGCATTCAACGCTGCGCCTTGGTCTCTCCCTGACGATCGTGACAGAAGAAACCACCAAGATGTGACCAAGCAGCGTGTCCAGGAGCCATCGCCAGGGAGATCTCTAACAGATCTCCTTCGCCTCCTCGACTGGGTCAAGCCGGATGAGGAGGAGAGGGGCTTGACATTGTGGCAGAAGGGCGAACGGCTGGCGAGGGACATGGAGACCTTGGCCACGGGTAGGAGTGAAGCCCAGAAAATTTTTAGGGGGGGGCTAACGCCGTGGACGACGGGCCAGCAGGAGACCGCGGCAGAGCGGCCCAGCGGATTGGCAGAGGAGGCCGCCAGGTTACGGGGGCCACTGGTCGAAGAGGGGGTGGAAGATGTAGAGGCACGGCGAGAGGTACTGGCGTGTGTTGCCAGTCCGGTCCGGCCTGTTCCTGATCCCCACGTAGGGCCAGTGGTGTGTGTTCCCAGTACGGTCCGGCCTGTTCCTGCCACTCGCACAAAGTCTACGGTGCGAATCGCCAGCTCGGCCCGGCCCATTCCTGCTCCCCGCACCAAGTCAGTGGTGCGTTTCGTCAGCCCTGTCCGGCCCGTTCCTGCTCTCCGCACCAAGTCTGTGGTGCGCGTCGCCAGCCCAGTCCGGCCCATTCCTGCTCCCCGCACCAAGTCTGTGGTGCGTTTCGTCAGCCCTGTCCGGCCCGTTCCTGCTCTCCGCACCAAGTCTGTGGTGCGCGTCGCCAGCCCAGTCCGGCCCGTTCCTGCTCTCCGCACCAAGTCTGTGGTGCGCGTCGCCAGCCCAGTCCGGCCCATTCCTGCTCCCCGCACCAAGTCTGTGGTGCGTATCGTCAGCCCTGTCCGGCCCGCTCCTGCTCCCCACACCAAGCCAGTGGTGTGCGTCGTCAGTCCAGCACGGCCCGTGCCTGTTCCTCACACCAAGCCAGTGGTGTGCGTCGTCGGTCCGGCACGGCCCGTGCCTGTTCCACTGGTGCCTGGTCCGGCACCGGTCAGATGCGTTACGCCGGAGCTAGAGCAATCCGCTCCATCAGTGTGCAGTCCAGCTCCGGCCAGCGGGGCCAGACCCGGACCAGGGGTACTTTGGGGGGTTGGAGAGGGAGTGGGGATCAGGCCCGAGCCGGATCCGCCGCCAAGGCGGAGTGCCCACCCGGTCCCTCCCCTGTGGTATTTAGTTGGCGCGGTCGGAGTCCGCGCCTTTAGGGGGGGGTACTGTCACGCCCTGGCTCTGGGGACACTGTTATGTTGAGCCAGGGTGTGTAATTATATGTTTGTATTTCTATGTTGGCCTGAGTGACTCCCAATCAGAGGCAACGAGTGTCAGCTGGTTGTCTCTGATTGGGAGCCATATTTAACTGTCTGTCTTTCACTTTGTGTTTGTGGTTTCTTGTTCTTATTTGGGTTGTGTTAAACCGTAGACATCACGTTATCGTCCGTTGTTTTGATCGTGTGATCATTCTATTAATAAATATGTACGCATTCAACGCTGCGCCTTGGTCTCTCCCTGACGATCGTGACAATTATACTCCTTATAATAATAATAACCCTCTCGCTCCTATACTATATATTATACTCCTTATAATAATAATAACCCTCTCGCTCCTATACTATATATTATACTCCTTATAATAATAACCCTCTCACTCCTATACTACATATTATACTCCTTATAATAACCCTCTCACTCCTATACTATATATTATACTCCTTATAATAATAACCCTCTCGCTCCTATACTATATATTATACTCCTTATAATAATAACCCTCTCGCTCCTATACTATATATTATACTCCTTATAATAATAACCCTCTCGCTCCTATACTATATATTATACTCCTTATAATAATAATAACCCTCTCGCTCCTATACTATATATTATACTCCTTATAATAATAACCCTCTCGCTCCTATACTATATATTATACTCCTTAAAATAATAATAACCCTCTCGCTCCTATACTATATATTATACTCCTTATAATAATAATAACCCTCTCGCTCCTATACTATATATTATACTCCTTATAATAATAATAACCCTCTCACTCCTATACTATATATTATACTCCTTATTATAATAATAATAACCCTCTCGCTCCTATACTATATATTATACTCCTTATAATAATAATAATAACCCTCTCGCTCCTATACTATATATTATACTCCTTATAATAATAATAACCCTCTCGCTCCTATACTATATATTATACTCCTTATAATAATAATAATCCTCTCGCTCCTATACTATATATTATATTCCTTATAATAATAATAACCCTCTCGCTCCTATACTATATATTATTTTCCTTATAATAATAATAACCCTCTCGCTCCTATACTATATATTATATTCCTTATAATAATAATAACCCTCCTTTTCCTTGATCTCCTTATTGTTATTATTACGATCATCATTATGATAAGTGATGTCATTATCATTAGTAGGCTTTGTATAGCAGCCTTGTGTAACCACCGTTGAGCTGTAGGCCTAAGAGCGAGTCCTGTTTAGTCTTAATACCGTAACTTACTTAGGCTACTATATCAATCAATCATTAATGTAAATGTAATTAATGCGTTCATGCCATCACACAGTTTATTCATGCTTTTGAAATGCAATCCATCGTTTTAATATGAACATGTAATAACAAAGGGATCTTTGAATAATTAGCCTAAACAATAAATAAACTGCAATTCAAGAATACATGCAACAGTCTGCTGTAGTAAAGGCTTTATATATCTATTTTTGTCTTCATTAGAACAGACTCTCTGGTGCACTTATTTATTTAGTGTTGTACACCCTGTCCCAAACGGTCAGAACAAAATTATATTGTAATCTAACAGCAACTGTTTGGCACACATAACATGCACTCACTGGAAAAGATTTTAACACAGTGTCACCATCGGGCTCTTTCTTTAGTCATTAGTGTGTCTTAATGATGTAATCAAACAGTGTGCTTAAAGCATCAGACAAGCTCAGTGCACATGTAGTTTATCTTATTCACACACAGGAAATACAAGGTTCAACATTTCAACCAATCGATTGGTCGAAAGAACAGGACGACTCTCGGTCGACCAAGATTATTTTTTTGTCAGGGACAGCCCTAGGACACACACACATACACTTGCATGGACCGACGCAAACACACACACACACACACATGGACTGACACACACACGGACGGACACACACACACACACACACACACACACACACACGGACGGACGGACACACTCATGTAAACTCACAAACATAAAAGTACAGTTGTCCGAAAATCCATTCTACAATTCATACTAGATTGTGCAATTACAGCATAGATATAACCAGAGTAGACTGTATCATTATAGCGTAGATATAACCAGAGTAGACTGTATCATTATAGCGTAGATATAACCAGAGTAGACTGTATCATTATAGCGTAGATATAACCAGAGTAGACTGTATCATTATAGCATAGATATAACCAGAGTAGACTGTATCATTATAGCATAGATATAACCAGAGTAGACTGTATCATTATAGCATAGATATAACCAGAGTAGACTGTATCATTACAGCGTAGATATAACCAGAGTAGACTGTATCATTACAGCGTAGATATAACCAGAGTAGACTGTATCATTATAGCATAGATATAACCAGAGTAGACTGTATCATTACAGCGTAGATATAACCAGAGTAGACTGGTTTGTGCTGTGGTGGAGACCTCTGTGGGCTATACTCGGCCTTGTCTCAGGATTGTAAGTTGGTGGTTGAGGATATCCCTCTAGTGGTGCGGGGGCTGTGCTTTGGCAGAGTGGGTGGGGTTATATCCTTCCTGTTTGGCCCTGTCCGGGGGTTTCTTCGGATGGGGCCACAGTGTCTCCGGACCGCTCCTGTCTCAGCCTCCAGTATTTATGCTGCAGTAGTTTATGTGTCGGGGGGCTGGGGTTAGTTGGTTATACCTGGAGTACTTCTCCTGTCTTATCCAGTGTCCTGTGTGAATTTAAGTATGCTCTCTCTAATTCTCTCATTCTCTCTTTCTCTCTGAGAACCTGAGCCCTAGGACCATACGTCAGGACTACCGGGCATGCTGACACCTTGCTGTCCCCAGTCCGCCTGGCCTTGCTGCTATTCCAGTTTCAACTGTTCTGCCTGCGGTTACGAAACCCCTACCTGTCCCAGACCTGCTGTTTTCAACTCTTAATGATCGGCTATGAAAAGCCAACTGAGAGACCTGAGCCCTAGGACCATACGTCGGGACTACCGGCCGTGGTGACTCCTTGCTGTCCCCAGTCCGCCTGGCCTTGCTGCTATTCCAGTTTCAACTGTTCTGCCTGCGGTTATGGAACCCCTACCTGTCCCAGACCTGCTGTTTTCAACTCTTAATGATCGGCTATGAAAAGCCAACTGAGATTTATTCCTGATTATTATTTGACCATGCTTGTCACTTATGAACATTTTTGAACATCTTGGCATGGTTCTGTTATAATCTCCACCCGGCACAGCCAGAAGAGGACTGGCCACCCCTCATAGCCTGGTTCCTCTCTAGGTTTCTTCCTAGGTTTTGGCCTTTCTAGGGAGTTTTTCCTAGCCACCGTGCTTCTACACCAGCATTACTAGCTGTTGGGGGTTTTAGGCTGGGTTTCTGTACAGCACTTCGAGATATTAGCTGATGTACGAAGGGCTATATAAAATAAAATTGATTGATTGATTGATTGACTGTATCATTACAGCGTAGATATAACCAGAGTAGACTGTATCATTATAGCGTAGATATAACCAGAGTAGAATGTACAGACCTCTTCATGATCTTGGCAGCCTCCTTCAGACTAACAGCTATTCCCAGAGTTTGAAGGGACTGCTGGATCTCTGATACATCTATCTCACCTGCAAACACAGTATCCACGTCAGAGTTGGTTTGTGTGTGTGTGTTTGTGTGTGTGTGTGTGTGTGTTTGTGTGTGTGTGTGTGTGTGTTTGTGTGTGTGTGTTTGTGTGTGTGTGTGTTTGTGTGTGTGTTTTTCAGTGTGTATTATTCACATACCTTACGTATGTACGTAACACAAGAACCCAGTTAGCTTTGCAAAATGACTATATTGCATATTTGCATCAAGTTACAAATTGTGGGGCTGCAAGCGTCTGCATATTTTGGCTAAGCAACAACGGAGCCTCTCCATTTAACCAATTGTAATTCTGGAGGCCGTACATAAGCAGGGCACATATTTATATTTCCAAACCGTCATTGTTGCGGTCCAGGCTGCGGAACATGAGTCGGAGCTCCTTCTCGTGGGAGCGGAGGTATTGCCTGAACTCCTGGAAGTCCAACTCCCCATCATTGTTGCTGTCCCCCTCCTTGACAATCTGCTGGGGAAGGGGCACAGAGGGGGGGTGGAGAGGGGGAGGAGGGTGGAGAGGAGGGTGGAGAGGGGGAGGGGGGGTGGAGAGGAGGGTGGAGAGGGGGGGGAGAGGAGGTTGGAGAGGGGGAGAGGAGGGTGGAGAGGGGGAGGGGGGTGGAGGAGGTAAGGAGCGGTGTAGGGGCAGAGGTGGGGGTGGAGAGGGGGAGGGGTAGAAGAGATGGGGGAGTGGAGAGGTGGAAAGGGTGAAGGGGAGATGGAGAGGGAATGGAGAGATGTGGGGCGAGGAGAGAGAGAGGAGAGATGGGGGGAGGAGGAGATGGAGAGGAGGCAGAAGAGTTGCCAAAATGGTCAGGAACAGGAGAAAGTGGTGGATGGAATGTTAATGTGGAGGTGAAAAAGGGGAAGAAAGCATAAGATGAAGGGACAAGAAGCCAAATCAATACACTGAAACTGACAGACAGACAACCTGAGAAAGACAGAGTTACAAACAACTCTCAGAGGTCAACCCTGGGTCAGTCACGTTACATCACAGACACGTTGACATTTGATTTGTGCGTTCCAAATGGCACCGTATTGCCTCTATAGTGCACTACTTTTGACCTTAGTAAGTAAGTAGCCTTGACTTGTAGGGGCAGGAACCTATCTCCTGTTTCTGTAGGGTGAGGCAGCTTTATGTACCAGTACACCCCCTGGACAGGACACTAGTCTATCTCCTGTTTCTGTAGAGTGAGGCAGATTGATGTACCAGTACACCCCCTGGACAGGACACTAGTCTATCGCAGTGCCTTACCCCCAATTCATCTAATTAATCTTGTCTTTGGTATGACTCAGCCAGATATCGAACTCCCAACCTTTCGATCTCAGGGCGGACACTCATAGCATAGGGCCAAAAGTAGTGCACTATATAGGGAATATGGTGCCATTTGAGACGCAGCCTATGTTTGTTAGTCATGGACACAGTAGACCTGCTCTATAAATCTAGTCCTTCACACAGCTCCACTCCACCTCTCTGTTCACCCAACCTCCCACCAGCCCTACTCCCTCGTTAACAACAGTGCATTATTCTCCCCTGCAGTAATGCAGCACACACACACACACACACACACACTTGTTGCCGTGGGTAACAGAGTAATCTGTGTTCTCTGCTCCTCAACCCTGGGTCACAACTCAGCACTACTAACATTCCACAGGAAGAAGATGAGGAGGAGGAGGGGGAATGGAGGAGGGGGAGGAAGAGGGGAAAGGAGAGAGGGAATGGAAGAGGACAATGAGGAGGGCAGGACGGGAGATGAGGAAGATGAGGAGAGGAAAGAAGGAAAGTGAGGATGAGGGGAGAGAAGGCGGAGTTCTGGGTTGTGTCGTCAGGGCAACAACAATAATACTCTCAGCCTTCCAAAAGTCATGAAAAAGTACTACCAAAACCTCTTCTATGTATAGACGTGTAGGGATTGTGTAGTAAATGTATAGTTTACTCAAGATGCACAAGTAGAGTTGTGTAGTGTTCAGTAGGAAAACAGTAGTGTTTCCAGTAGTAATCAGGTAGAGTTGTGTAGTGTTCAGTAGGAAAACAGTAGTGTTTCCAGTAGTAATCAGGTAGAGTTGTGTAGTGTTCAGTAGGGAAAACAGTAGTGTTTCCAGTAGTAATCAGGTAGAGTTGTGTAGTGTTCAGTAGGAAAACAGTAGTGTTTCCAGTAGTAATCAGGTAGAGTTGTGTAGTGTTCAGTAGGAAAACAGTAGTGTTTCCAGTAGTAATCAGGTAGAGTTGTGTAGTGTTCAGTAGGAAAACAGTAGTGTTTCCAGTAGTAATCAGGTAGAGTTGTGTAGTGTTCAGTAGGAAAACAGTAGTGTTTCCAGTAGTAATCAGGTAGAGTTGTGTAGTGTTCAGTAGGAAAACAGTAGTGTTTCCAGTAGTAATCAGGTAGAGTTGTGTAGTGTTCAGTAGGAAAACAGTAGTGTTTCCAGTAGTAATCAGGTAGAGTTGTGTAGTGTTCAGTAGGAAAACAGTAGTGTTTCCAGTAGTAATCAGGTAGAGTTGTGTAGTGTTCAGTAGGAAAACAGTAGTGTTTCCAGTAGTAATCAGGTAGAGTTGTGTAGTGTTCAGTAGGAAAACAGTAGTGTTTCCAGTAGTAATCAGGTAGAGTTGTGTAGTGTTCAGTAGGAAAACAGTAGTGTTTCCAGTAGTAATCAGGTAGAGTTGTGTAGTGTTCAGTAGGAAAACAGTAGTGTTTCCAGTAGTAATCAGGTAGAGTTGCGTAGTGTTCAGTAGGAAAACAGTAGTGTTTCCAGTAGTAATCAGGTAGAGTTGTGTAGTGTTCAGTAGGAAAACAGTAGTGTTTCCAGTAGTAATCAGGTAGAGTTGTGTAGTGTTCAGTAGGAAAACAGTAGTGTTTCCAGTAGTAATCAGGTAGAGTTGTGTAGTGTTCAGTAGGAAAACAGTAGTGTTTCCAGTAGTAATCAGGTAGAGTTGTGTAGTGTTCAGTAGGAAAACAGTAGTGTTTCCAGTAGTAATCAGGTAGAGTTGTGTAGTGTTCAGTAGGAAAACAGTAGTGTTTCCAGTAGTAATCAGGTAGAGTTGTGTAGTGTTCAGTAGGAAAACAGTAGTGTTTCCAGTAGTAATCAGGTAGAGTTGTGTAGTGTTCAGTAGGAAAACAGTAGTGTTTCCAGTAGTAATCAGGTAGAGTTGTGTAGTGTTCAGTAGGAAAACAGTAGTGTTTCCAGTAGTAATCAGGTAGAGTTGTGTAGTGTTCAGTAGGAAAACAGTAGTGTTTCCAGTAGTAATCAGGTAGAGTTGTGTAGTGTTCAGTAGGAAAACAGTAGTGTTTCCAGTAGTAATCAGGTAGAGTTGTGTAGTGTTCAGTAGGAAAACAGTAGTGTTTCCAGTAGTAATCAGGTAGAGTTGTGTAGTGTTCAGTAGGAAAACAGTAGTGTTTCCAGTAGTAATCAGGTAGAGTTGTGTAGTGTTCAGTAGGAAAACAGTAGTGTTTCCAGTAGTAATCAGGTAGAGTTGTGTAGTGTTCAGTAGGAAAACAGTAGTGTTTCCAGTAGTAATCAGGTAGAGTTGTGTAGTGTTCAGTAGGAAAACAGTAGTGTTTCCAGTAGTAATCAGGTAGAGTTGTGTAGTGTTCAGTAGGAAAACAGTAGTGTTTCCAGTAGTAATCAGGTAGAGTTGTGTAGTGTTCAGTAGGAAAACAGTAGTGTTTCCAGTAGTAATCAGGTAGAGTTGTGTAGTGTTCAGTAGGAAAACAGTAGTTTCCAGTAGTAATCAGGTAGAGATTTTTACTACTTGATGTTGCTAGTAAATAAGTAGTCAAAACACTACAGCTTTGCTACACAGGCTTTTCGCGACCGCAGAAGAAGACAAAACAGGAAGTAGTTGGTTGTTGTTAGCTAGCTACTGTTTTTGACAATCCAGAATGTAATCATCTTCCATCCGCCGTCATCCTGTCTTCCATAGCCCTTATGCTGGCACCATCTGGAAGTTCAACTTTCTTTTAATGCTTTATGAATACTTTCATGTTGTTGTTTCGCTGTTTATATCACTTTTTACCAGATCAAAAAGATTGCAAGCCAAAACAGTCTTGTGTTTAGCCTAGCTGTTTGCTAGTCCCATTGCTAGCTAGCTTATAAGTATTTGTGTTTGTATGCAAATGTTGGTAAGATTAACATTGTTTATCAAATGTTTTTCTGTGTTGTCTTATGTGACCTCCAAAATTATAATTGGTTGTCTCTTGTGCTCGTCTTTAGTTTTAGAAAATATTATGTGGTGGACAAATGTGGCTGCAACAAAAAAGAGGATCTGAAGATAGTTACGTCAAAGGTGAATGAAGACAAGGCCTCAAAGGGATTAACAAAAAGTGTAAATATGTCATTTAATATGTCATTAATGTTATTTTTTTTAATGCTATTAGGTTTGTATAAGCTTATTATTTATTGTTTGACGATATAACTACAGTTAGAAACTTGAGGGAATAACATGTTCACTAGTCTAGTAGTGACACAGTAGTGAAACAAGAAGATGTCGATAGTGATTAGGAATTGGCAAACAGTAGTAAATGTGGCAGTTTTCAAGTAATTCAAAAGGGTTTATGTAGGAAATGAAAAAGGATCAGGAGCAATTCAGTAGTGATCAGTAGTGACACAACCCCAGTTGAGAGAGAGAAAGAGAGAGAGAGAGAGAGAGAGAGAGAGAGAGAGAGAGAGAGAGAGAGAGAGAGAGAGAGAGAGAGAGAGAGAGAGAGAGAGAGAGAGAAAGAAAGAGAGAGAAAGTGAGGAGAGAGAGAGAGAGAAAAGACAGAGAGAGAGAGAGCGAGACAGAGACAGAGAAAAGAGAGAGCGTGAGTGGAAAAGGTTAAATGCTTTTTCGGCTCAGACAGGCCAAATACACACCCCAAATGTGTGTGTCTGCCTACACTCTTTCTGCCAAGAGAAACAGCCATACACTGATAGCGGGAGGTGTGTGTGTGTGTGTGTGTGTGTGTGTGTGTGTGTGTGTGTGTGTGTGTGTGTGTGTGTGTGTGTGTGTGTGTGTGTGTGTGTGTGTGTGTGTGTGTGTGTGTGTGCGTGTAGAACAAAGTCAACAGTAACACACATTCAAACACACAAAACAATGCCAACATTGTTCTCCAACAGAATGGTGATTTAGCAGACTTAATTTAACCAAGTAGCTGTGGATCTGGCTTCTCATTTAAAGTGCTGTTAACAGTAATACATGTGCAGTACAATAGAAGGCCAGGCCTATGCAGTCAGTGTCCCAAATGGCACCCTATCCCCTATGTAGGGCACTATAAAAGGAATAGGGTACCATTTGGGATGCAAGCCGTTACTGTAAGCAGTGTTTGACTTGGGCAGGAGCTTACCGGAGCTGAGGACCGGCACCGCCGATGTTCTACTGCTTGAGTTCCTGCACCTCTCTTACCTATAATAACCTCTACGCAAATATATTAGCTTCAAAATATAGTGGAGTTCCTGCACCTAAATATTAACAGTAGCGACTAGGTTTGGGCGATATTTGGGGAGACCTCTTCTATGTTATGCTGCTCCGA
This sequence comes from Coregonus clupeaformis, assembly GCF_020615455.1. Lineage (NCBI taxonomy): Eukaryota > Metazoa > Chordata > Actinopteri > Salmoniformes > Salmonidae > Coregonus > Coregonus clupeaformis. Next base: position 3,873,153 of record NC_059229.1, read on the forward strand.
TATAATAGTTTTGCACCGTTAATGACTACACTGCTCAAAAAAATAAAGGGAACACTAAAATAACACATCCTAGATCTGAATGAATGAAATAATCTTATTAAATACTTTTTTCTTTACATAGTTGAATGTGCTGACAACAAAATCACACAAAAATTATCAATGGACATCAAATTTATCAACCCATGGAGGTCTGGATTTGGAGTCACCCTCAAAATTAAAGTGGAAAACCACACTACAGGCTGATCCAACTTTGATGTAATGTCCTTAAAACAAGTCAAAATGAGGCTCAGTAGTGTGTGTGGCCTCCATGTGCCTGTATGACCTCCCTACAACGCCTGGGCATGCTCCTGATGAGGTGGCGGATGGTCTCCTGAGGGATCTCCTCCCAGACCTGGACTAAAGCATCCGCCAACTCCTGGACAGTCTGTGGTGCAACGTGGCGTTGGTGGATGGAGCGAGACATGATGTCCCAGATGTGCTCAATTGGATTCAGGTCTGGGGAACGGGCGGGCCAGTCCATAGCATCAATGCCTTCCTCTTGCAGGAACTGCTGACACACTCCAGCCACATGAGGTCTAGCATTGTCTTGCATTAGGAGGAACCCAGGGCCAACCGCACCAGCATATGGTCTCACAAGGGGTCTGAGGATCTCATCTCGGTACCTAATGGCAGTCAGGCTACCTCTGGCGAGCACATGGAGGGCTGTGCGGCCCCCCAAAGAATGCCATCCCACACCATGACTGACCCACCGCCAAACCGGTCATGCTGGAGGATGTTGCAGGCAGCAGAACGTTCTCCACGGCGTCTCCAGACTCTGTCACGTCTGTCACATGTGCTCAGTGTGAACCTGCTTTAATCTGTGAAGAGCACAGGGCGCCAGTGGCGAATTTGCCAAACTTGGTGTTCTCTGGCAAATGCCAAACGTCCTGCACGGTGTTGGGCTGTAAGCACAACCCCCACCTGTGGACGTCGGGCCCTCATACCACCCTCATGGAGTCTGTTTCTGACCGTTTGAGCAGACACATGCACATTTGTGGCCTGCTGGAGGTCATTTTGCAGGGCTCTGGCAGTGCTCCTCCTGCTCCTCCTTGCACAAAGGCGGAGGTAGCAGTCCTGCTGCTGGGTTGTTGCCCTCCTACGGCCTCCTCCACGTCTCCTGATGTACTGGCCTGTCTCCTGGTAGCGCCTCCATGCTCTGGACACTACGCTGACAGACACAGCAAACCTTCTTGCCACAGCTTGCATTGATGTGCCATCCTGGATGAGCTGCACTACCTGAGCCACTTGTGTGGGTTGTAGACTCCGTCTCATGCTACCACTAGAGTGAAAGCACCGCCAGCATTCAAAAGTGACCAAAACATCAGCCAGGAAGCATAGGAACTGAGAAGTGGTCTGTGGTCACCACCTGCAAAACCACCTGTTGTCTATTCCATTTGCACAACAGCATGTGAAATGTATTGTCAATCAGTGTTGCTTCCTAAGTGGACAGTTTGATTTCACAGAAGTGTGATTGACTTGGAGTTACATTGTGTTGTTTAAGTGTTCCCTTTATATTTTTGAGCAGTGTATATGTTTCCAGACTGGGCAATTTCTGTGCTTATTTACAATATTATCATTAAATAATCTTAATGTGGTGAAAATATAAGGCCAATGGCATTACGCATTGTGATCTTTCGCTTGTGTGCGTCTATTCGGCCATGGAAACCCATTTCATGAAGCTCCAAATGAACAGTTCTTGTGCTGACGTTGCTTCCAAAGGCAGTTTGGAACTCAGTAGAGAGTGTTGCAACCGAGGACAGACGATTTGTATGTCCCGCCCGCTTCAGCACTCGGCGGACCCGTTCTGTGAGCTTGTGTGGCCTACCACTTCGCGGCTGAGCCGTTGTTGCTCCTAGAAGTTTCCACTTCACAATAACAGCATTTACAGTTGACCGGGGAAGCTCTAGCAGGGCAGACATTTGACGAACTGACTTGTTGGAACGGTGCCATCCTATGGCGGCGCCACATTGAAGGTCACTGAGCTCCTCAGTAAGGCCGTTCTGCTGCCAATGTTTGTCTATGGAGAGTGTATGGCTGTGCGTTTGATATAGCTTAAACTGAAGGATTTTGATGGGGGTCTTAAACAGACCGAAACAGACCATTTTTTTCAATAGTAAACGTCCTGAATGAACTATCTTCATTTATCCACCATCTTTGTCTATAGGCCTACATCCCATCGCAGTCAGAGTTGAGAGTTCAGCCAGAGTTCAGATGTAGTTGCTCCACGCTGAAAACATTCACATTCCAATTAATCAATAATGGTGATCATTGATCAGTCATTGATCTGTTAAATGAGATGAGTCAGCTCAGGAGGTTAACTATCTTCATTTAGCCTGGTGGTCCCAGATGTGTTAGGGCTTTTGCCAGCTCCATTGCTGTCATCGTCAAGACATGTTTGGCATGACAAGGAGTTGGCATGGTAGCACAAACAGACTGGCACTCAGGTTACCTCCGTATAACCTATACCAGGGATGGGCAACTGCAGTCCTCGGTGCCCTGATTGGTGTCAAACTTTTGCCCCAGCCCCAGCTAACACACCTGACTCCAATAATAATTGAAATGTTGATCTTCAGTTTAAATTGCAATTAGTTTAATCAGCTGTGTTTGTTAGGGATGGGGGAAAAGTGTGACAGCACTCCGGCTCCGAGGACTGGAGTTGCCGATCCTTTGCCTATACGGTTGAATTCACCGCCCTGTTCTTGTCTGAGCCTAATACAGTCAAATACATATCCAATCTACCTTCAGCCTAGACTACTGTCTGACCTGTAGAGGTCTAATAGAATACAGTAGGATAGAATAGAATACAGTAGAATAGAATAGAATAGAGTAGAATAGGATAGAACAGAATAGGATAGAATATGGAAGAGGTGGAGCAGTATGGGTGATGCAGGTACATGGGGGAATCATAATCATTGACATCACACACATTCACACAAAATGCAATTAGTGGCTGGCGATGGCTAGGGGGAAGCCCCACAGTGTTAAAAAACGTTATTCGTGATCATCTTCAAGGTATACCGAATGACAGCCGAGTTGCTGCCTGGGCTCGCTTACCCGGTCCACCGCGCGGCGGGAGAGCCCCCGTTTCGCCAGTCCCACCCGGAGCTCGTGGATATCGATGACTCCATCACTGTTCATGTCCAGTTCGTCGAACAGTTCCACCCATTGCTTCTCCCTCTCCGGGTCGACATCCTCCTGGCAGCGGGCTTGGGTCCTCCAGCCCCGGGGGATCCGAGCCCCCGGCTGCCCCATGCGTGGTGACGGTTGCCTGCGTCGGTTAGATCCCGTTGGAATAGCCTATAGAGTCATCGGCGTCCGGATGTCCAAATCAGGATAAAAAATGTTTATTAATAGTCAGGCTACTCACGCTGTCAGCCAGTCAGTAAATCTCTAGGGAGAAGGACAGAAACAGATGTGCTGATTAAAAACAATCCAGCGGTGGACCTCACAACGCGCTCCCCGTGACGCCCGTTTCCATTCGCGGTCATGCTGTACAGAATCTCAAAGCTTTAACATACGTTTTTATTCCGTAATTGGTTGTAAATAGTTGTTTATTTATCGTCAAGAAACCAGGAGGCGACGGTAACCTAACATTGTAGCAAAGACAGAAAGCCCTTCCTTCTTTCCGTGCTTTTAGAAACCACGGAGCGTTGTTAAACACCAAACCGCGCGGCAAACTGCCAGAACCGAAACCTTAATCCTGTGTCTAATTCATCTCGGTAACGGATATGCCCGGGACGTTCAAAGATTAGGCCTATACATGTCGTCCTCTTGGCTTTTTAGGGACGCACACCAACCACTGGGTTTCGCAATGCGCGGTCCTGACGTTATGATTCGTCCGGATGTGACAGCAAGTGCGCACTTTGCAGCGTTGCAAATGGTTGGTCTGTGTCGGTATTATTAAGATATTATCCGGGCTAATGCTCCTAATGTCACCTTGCTTCAGGTCAGAAACCGTCGCCGTCGCGTCAGCTGAGAAAGTGAAGAGTCGAAGGAATGCGTCGTCTTGAGTCTGCGCCGTAGCCTGGCCTTCTGTAGACTACGAGGGATACGCATTTAGTTCAGTCCCCACACACAGAGACCCAAGGGGAATTGAAAAACACTGTTGAAACTGTCGAGTAGTCAATGGTGGGACTCTGGCTCTCATAATACAATCCTGAAATATTGTAGTAAACTATTGGAGTGGAGTTATTCAGTCTATGACAGTGAACAGGTGCACAGTTGATTGACATTGTGCATTTTCTATATCACATTCTGTAGGCCTATATAATGTTTTATTTCAGTACATTATGAATCTCTCTGTGTTGGACTGACGCCAGGAATGCCTCTTTATAAACCATGTTTGCAACAATAACATGGTCCTGTGTTGCAGTAACACTCACAGATACGGGCACACACACACACATGCTCAAATTAAGTTAAGTAGCCTTCTCAAACAAATGTCCACACATACACCCAACCATCTGCGCTTATATCAACTAGTCACACCTGTTACAACTATTCACACCTGTCTCTCTCTCTCTCTCTCTCTCTCTCTCTCTCTCTCTCTCTCTCTGTCTCTTTCTCTCTCTCTCTCTCTCTCTCACACACACACACACACTGTCTCTTTCTTTCTCTCTCTCTCTCTCTCACTCTCTCTCTTTTTTTCTCTCTCGCTCTCTCACTCTCTTTCTCTCTCTCTCTCTCTCTCTCTCTCTCTCTCTCTCTCTTTCACTCTCTCTTTTCACTCACACATGCACATTATGTTCTTCTATCCTAGTGGGGACCTGAAATTAATTTCCATTCAAAATCCTATTTTCCCTAAACCTAACCCGTAACCCTAAACCTAACTCCTAACCCTAACCACTAACCCTTTACCCTAACCCTAATTCTAAACCTAACCCTAAATCTAACCCCTAAGCTTAAAATAGCCTTTGTCATCATGGGGAAGTGGGAAATGTCCCCACGAACCAAGCCACACACACACACACACTTTCCATAGATGGAGTGGGGATGCCAGTGTACCACCTGTTCCTCTGTCATCAGCCCTCTCTCTGGTGAATGGACTGGTTGGCTGAGAAGTGAGAACACACATGCTGACAGACTGGCCATTTGATCTCTGACACACACACTATCTCCTAATTACCTCATTGTGTGTGCTGGCCCGTCTTTCTTTTCCCGGTGTTAGCGGTTCCGGTACATTAACGGCCAGGTGTTGTCGGTGAGCACGTAGACCTCTCTTACATTACCCTCCATCTCTCCCCCATCCCTCCATCCTCCTCCTCCATTCTGTTCTCTGATGTGTGGTAGATGAGCAGGTGTGATAAGCAGCTATATTAAAGGACTGATACACTGTAGGGGGTTAGTTGGTGCACAGACACAGGACAGGAAGGAAGGAGCACACTACAGGACAGGAAGGAGCACACAACAGGCTACAACAGGAGAGGAAGGAGCACACAACAGGCTACAACAGGAGAGGAAGGAGCACACAACAGGCTACAAAAGCTGGTTATACATTTATTTGGTTTTGTTTCATTAATTCTCTTTGCTGTCCTGTCCCACATTCTATAATGTGTAAAGGACTGTCCTCCCTTCCTTCGTCATGCTTGGAGAAGTGAGTATGGAAGTATGTAGTACTGTATGTAGTATGTAATATGTAGTATGTAATGTGTAGTATGTAGCACAGGAGGTTGGTGACACCTTAATTGGGGAGGACGGGCTCGTGGTAATGGCTGGAGCGGAATCAGTGGGATGGTATCAAATACATCAAACACATGGTTTGATGCCATTCCAATAGTTCCTTTCCAGCCATTATTATGAGCCGTCCTCCCCTCAGCAGCCTCCACTGGTATGTACTGTGTAGTGTGTAGTGTGTAGTATGTAGTGTGTAGTATGTACTGTGTAGTGTGTGAGGATGCGTCATAGTTTCTAAAGAGAGACCACTGTGTTTTGTTGAAGCAGAAGGTTGATGTGATTGTTGAAGCAGAAGGTTGATGTGATTGTTGAAGCAGAAGGTTGATGTGATTGTTGAAGCAGAAGGTTGATGTGATTGTTGTAAACATTTAGCTGTTGTGCTATAATCTTTAGATTAGACCTCTAGATATAGAGCACAAACTAAATGTGTGTGTATGTGTGTGTGTGTGTGTGTGTGTGTGTGTGTGTGTGTTTCAGAGCAAAGGGGATGCGGGTGAAGTTGAGTCACCTGGCTGACAAACAGGAGTGGACACATCATCACAAACACAGGTAACCTGTCTGTCTGTCTACCTTTACCCATCCACCTGTCTGTCTACCTATCCACCATTCTACACTCTACCACAGGATGGCAAACCTTCACTGACACCTGACAAGTTATGTTATCTCCCAGAGATTATACTCTTAGGCTTTAGCTCAGTGAGCTACTGCAGCCTTGAGTCGCGTCAGGAACTTTGGGGCGTTTAACTGACAAAAAAAGTGCTAATTTTCATCAGAGCTCGTCCCTGATCTCTCCCTTTCTCTCCATCCCCCATTACTCTTCTAAAAGGGTCCACGAGGACAAGGCTCTTCAGGATCTGGAGTCTCTACTCAACAGCAAGAGTAAGATCTAGTCCCTCTCTTCTCTCTCTCCCTCTTCTTAGTCCCTCTCTCCTCTCTCTCTCCCTCTTCTTAGTCCCTCTCTTCTCTCTCTCTCCCTCTTCTTAGTCCCTCTCTCTTCTCTCTCTCTCCCTCTTCTTAGTCCCTCTCTTCTCTCTCTCCCTCTTCTTAGTCCCTCTCTTCTCTCTCTCCCTCTTCTTAGTCCCTCTCTTCTCTCTCTCCCTCTTCTTAGTCCCCCTCTTCTCTCTCTCCCTCTTCTTAGTCCCTCTCTCTTCTCTCTCTCCCTCTTCTTAGTCCCTCTCTTCTCTCTCCCTCTTCTTAGTCCCTCTCCTTAGTCCCTCTCTTCTCTCTCTCCCTCTTCTTAGTCCCTCTCCTCTCTCTCTCTCTCTCCCTCTTCTTAGTCCCTCTCTTCTCTCTCTCTCCCTCTTCTTAGTCCCTCTCTTCTCTCTCTCCCTCTTCTTAGTCCCTCTCTTCTCTCTCTCCCTCTTCTTAGTCCCTCTCTTCTCTCTCTCCCTCTTCTTAGTCCCTCTCTTCTCTCTCTCTCCCTCTTCTTAGTCCCTCTTTTCTCTCTCCCTCTCTTTTTCTTTCTTTCTTTCTCTCTCTCTTATTTTCTCTCTCTCTCCTCTCTCTCTCATTACATTGATATGTTTCTGTGGCAATGTAGTTTGACTTGTTGAAATGTTGTCCTCCCCATATGATTTTCATCTTCTTTCCATCTCTCCCCTTTATCCCCCCCTCCTCCCCCTAGTTGGCCAGAAAGCCTTCCGCTGGTTCCTGCAGTCTGAGTTCAGTGAGGAGAACCTGCAGTTCTGGTTGGCCTGTGAGGAGTACAGGGTTACCCCCTCATGGCAGCAGGGGGCCAAGGCCCAGTCCATGTACTGCCAGTACATCAACCCTGGCGCACCACAGGAGGTAGGTGGAGTGTTGTGTAGATGCCGTCTAAATGTTGTATATACATTTTACTGACGTTGTATAGATGTTGTGTGAAGGTTGTATTGCCATTGCTTGAATGTTGTATAAGTAAGTAAGTAAGCCTTGTCCAAGCCAGAACAGTCCAGAGGGGCAGGGCCCCCCATGTCTCCTATTTCTGTAGCTTAAGGAAGCTTGATGTACAAGTACACCCCCTGGACAGGATGCTAGTGAACGTTGTATAGGCGTTGTCTGAACATTGTGTGTGTTGTTCCCAGGTGAACCTGGATGCTGAGACCAGGGAGGCTCTACTGAGAGTGATGGAGGAGCCTGCAGGCGACACATTCCATGAGGCCCAACAACATGTCTACCACCTGATGGCCAAAGACTCTTATCCTCGATTCCTGCGCTCCCCACACTGCCTGGAGGCCCTCAGGGCGCCTTAGATATTCCACAGCGCCACCTGCTGCCCCGGAGGACCACACAACAACATAATAAGCTGTGTGTTTTATAACCACATTAGAATTTAGATAATTTATATTTATACTTAAGTCTTAGTCGACACTCTTATGTGAGTTGTAAGATGTTTGTGTTTATCATAAATATGTTATAGCTATGGTATATGTCCATGTAGTTATTAATCAAGTGTTTTGACAGGAAATGAGATCATATGAGTATTCTAGTCAAATCAAATCGTATTGGTCACATACACATATTTAGCAGATGTTATTGCGGGTGTAGCGAAATGCTTGTGTTCTTAGCTCCAACACTGCAGTAGTATCTAACATTTCACTTAGTAACTAGTCTTAGTAGATGCTCTTATGTAGAGAGTCATAATAACTGTATTACTGTTATAAACATGTATGTGCCTCGGATTATTCTGCGTGTGGAGCTCATTGGATCGCATGCTGAACTAGAGTGGAATGTAGCCGTAACGAGAAACCTGTAACCTGTGTACGTTATGTTCTGGTGAGGTTAGGGCTGTACATTTCCCATAACTTTCCCCAACTTCCCAGAATTCCTGGTTGAAAGATTCCCTGTCATTTGAATGGAGCTCCTCCGATCTTCCCTGTCTTCGCTCTACTGTTCTCGATCTGTCCAATAAAACCACTAAAAAATACAGTTGAAAAACCAAGGCCTTAACCCAGCATTTCCCAAACTTAGTCCGCAGGACCCCAAGGAGTGCACGTTTTGGTTTTTGCCCTAACACTTCACAGCTGATTCAAATGATCAAAGCTGGATGATTAGTTGATTATTTGAATCAGCTGTGTAGTGCTATGGCAAAAACCAAAACGTGCACCCAAGGGGGGGCTCCAGGACCGAGTTTGGGAAACACTGCCTTAACCTGAGCAGCATGTGCTTGACTAAGGTAAATACACACCTGGTGGAATTTCACCAGTGTAAACATATTATGGGAGGAAGAGAGACCTGCACTAAACAGCAGCTCCGAGGTAAAGAGGAAAGTGTATGCACACTTAACACCTGCAGCAGACACAGACAGGTCTGGATAGGTCTACACACGCCCACGCACAAGATAAAATAACTCTGTTGCTTTACAAAATGTCCACAGCTTTTTATTCACGCCCTTTGCATTGGAATACATGGGAGAAACTATTGTCTCAATTCTGACGTTAGTGCAACAGAAGACAATCACAAAAAAAATACTTGATGGCCCCTTCAATATACAGTACAGAGATCACAACTGTAGGCTGTTGACTATCTAGGGTGCATCTCAATACTCTTCTGTGGCATCCTCAGGTTCCTCTTCTTGTGTCCTCGAGGCGATAGCAAGAAGCCAAGTCTACCAGTATACTCACCAAAACTATGACTGCTATAGTACCATCTAGTGGAGACTTGAATATTACACTCCTCAGCCATCGATAGACGTGTGACTTCGTGTCAGTCCATTCAGCCTAGCAGCAGTGTCTCTAACACATTGAATGCGTCCCAAATGGCACCCTATTCGCTATACAGTGCACTACTGTCGACCAGAGCCCTATGGGCCACTGTTCAAAAGTAGAACACTATATAGGGAATAGGGGTGCCATTTGGGAGACATTATTAACTTATATCTAGCACAGCGAAACCAGTCAGACTAGACCAGACCGAGAGACAGACAGAGAGAGAACAACAGGAAGACAGAGTGTGTTTATTTGGAGGTGCTGGGTGCAGGGTGGTTGGGATGGTTGTTTCCTTTAGAGGGGGTTGGTTTCACCTCCGCCCCCTTCACAATACTCAGCCTCTTGTGGAGTTTAGTACTGGCTCTGTGGGTCACCTCTTCCTCTATCTTGTTCCTGATGGCCACCTCCAGGCCCTGGGGGGTACAGCAGGGGACATGGGATCAGGGTATAGCCACACTCAGACCCAGGAACACAGATTCATTTGTATATTACTTACACCATTGCCTAAAAAAAAAGCATTCCTTTCCTCAGGACATTTCAATGGGTGACTATCCAGGAAAATAAAGAAAGATCTCCATGTCTAAATAAATGTGCATTGATCTCCGTTTTTTGTCCGTCAAAGTACAACTCATCTCTACTTTTTCGGATGAGTTGCACGCGTAGTAATAAGACAGACAATTTCTGGGTGGTGTCAGGGTCCTGGTTCTCTGAGACGATTCTATCTGCAGACAGTGCTGACTGTATCCCAGTGCACGAGGTCTCAGATGCTATGTCCCACAGACACAGACCGTAGTGGATTCTCTCCACTTCTCCCAAAGTGTGCACTTACACCCTGCCCATCATGGAGTTCAATTGAAAAGCATAGAGGGTGTGTAGGCAGTGGTTGGAGGGAGTTTCCACCTTCCATGACGAGGAGTGTGCAAGTACACACTCTGGGAGAGAAGGGTGCAGATTCAGAATCGGGACGTAGCCAGGTGGAAGAAGTAGAAGTGACCCTCAACCCAGGAGAGGGCTAAGACGAGAACACAATGGGAAAGTGCGACCACTTCCATTTCAACTTTTTTACGACTAAGTGCCAAATGAACAAAAACCATATTGAAAATCCTCCTTATTAAAAGGCATCAGGTTAAGTTAATCCACAAACACACATATATACATATAAATATATATCTTAAATGACTGCGTTTTTGTGAATATAATTATATAATCTTGAAGCCCATTCAAAAACAGTATGGGACTGGATCTTGGAAGTAAGGTGAAATGAGCGGTCACTTCCTCATCGTATACAAGTGGTAGCCCCCAGCCTGAACAGATAGATTTGAAACTCTCTCATTATTCTGTAACGGACATTATGGGCTGTTCTATAGCTGGTGTCTTACCTTCTTCAACTGCTGTTGTTGTACTACTTTAACCTTCTTTGGTGCAATCGTCCTTCCTGTGAAACAGCAACAGGTGAGGGTGAGATTTGTAGCCAACAATAACACCTCAGTGTAGATATTTATTGACCCCCTACAAAAACACACTGTGGTTAAAGGGGAAAACAATAACAAAGCCAACACCCCGCCTCTGTTTTGGTAAATAGCTGAGGGATGGTTCTGATGGGTTGAACTATGCTCATCATGAGGCATTTATAAGATATATTCTTCAAGAATCAATGGCTATATCCTTACGTTAAAAGTCAAATAATGTATGTAGCAAATGCAGATTGTCCCCTTAAGCCAAACGGATTCGTAACAAGTGCTGTAGAAGTTAAGACAAGTTTCCATTTGGAACAGCCCATAAGGGTATCAAAGAGGTTAGCTAGTTCTAAAGGGAATAGATGGACAGGCACTGTGTAATCTTTTGTGTGACTGATAATGCTATTACAAATCTCCTATAAATAGCTATAAGCTGCCCTACAGATCTCCTTCACAAGTTGACAGCAGGTCCAGTAAGTAGGCCTAAACATTGTGACAACTTCTGAATTTGTCTTGTTATGCATATGCAACGGCATGCGATGCAATTCAAATACTTGCGCTATGATGAGTTTGATGAGTTCCATTTGAGGGGGCGCGCGTACTACTTACTGATAATCTAGTTTCCACGCAGTTTTTCTATAGAAACTGTCTCCTCACTGAACCGTGTTTAAGCCAGCATGTCCGCCGCCACAGGTCGCAAATACTTTGAGTGTATATACGAAGTCCAGGAGAAATCGCAAGAATAAAAGACATCAACCATATCACACTGTACGTACCTCCTTTTCTGGGACCTTTGTTTTTGTTTTGTTGAGGTTTCTTGGCTCCACCGGGCTGCGCTTTGAACTTCTGTTTACCTTGCGCCATCTTGCCTCGATGCTGTTTTCACCGTATTGTTCCAGACCGGATGCAGATGGGCGTTACAACATGGCATTCTGGGATACTAGAGTACTACTGAGGTGTGGAAAATACGAAAATAAAATCTCTCCGGAAGATACTGGGAAATAGTTTGAACTGAATCAATAAAATGTTTGAATTGTGCCAAGTTAGATAAATTACTTATTAAACATGTACCTTGAAATTAAATTAATGTATAAACTAGATAGTACATACAATGATAGCCTAAGAAATGTACCACGACCAAAAAGATACAACACAGACCGCAGTAATGTTTTTGCTCCCTCTTTATTGTACTGTCGTGAAAGACAAATCTCTTCTTAATTCGGGTATGCAGTTTACAGCATTATATTCATATACATATATAAAAAAAACATCCAGTTTTGAACTATTTCCACATGATACAAAACTAAACCCCAGATGTGAATATAAACAATAACGTAACTACACGTAGAAAGAGGCCTTCTTAATCGACTACACCCCTACCCACACTAATTTAACCAACCATGCTTTCTATTGACTTGTTCACAAACACCGTCATCAGGACCTTCTCCTGTCGGTTGAAATCTCAGCGGGAGTAGAAGTGATGATAGCGTTGAATTTGGCACTTAATTAATTTGGCATTTGCTTCTCCCAAGACTAGACTCATTATATTATGTCCCGAAGAATCCACACGTGCATACTACTTCGTATGAAGCAAATCTGCCCGTGCATACTAGATAGTATACTAGTGTGGTTACTGGGGACGGAGAATAAGAGGGAGGATGGATGGTTTCCTATAAGTACACTGGGAATTCACTGCATCTTAAGATACCCTCAGTAATGAGAGGTATTTTACACTATTCAATATGGTGCCCTTTGTCTGGATCTAGATGGCGTCCCAAATGGCACCCTATTCCCTATATAGTGCACTACTTTTGACCATGCAAGTAGTGCACTATAAAGGAAATAGGGTGCCATTTGGGACTCCTTTTATCCTGCTAAATATACAGATAACCTTTGGGTTACTAATTAAACATAAGTCTATCCTGACATTTATCAGTGTGTATGTGGTAGCGCGTATGTGTGTGTGTGTGATAGTGCGTGTGGTCGAGGAGGCCTCTCAGTGTAGTCTAATTAACAACAGCTTTAGCACTAAGAATCACAATAATAACAAAACAACAGATCACAGCCAAACAAGAGTAGCCTGGTTACCAGTCTGTTCGTGCTATCATTCCACTCCTTGTCATGCAAAACAATTGCCCGGGGTACAAGGAGTGGAATGTTAACACAGAACAGCATCTGGATTCCAGTCTAAAAAAAAATAGTATTCGTGATAAGAGACAAACGGATTCTCGTACCCTTTTAAAAAAGTTTTCAACTTAACACTCTACGGATGGCGACAAAGTTGCTACATTTTTCTCGACCGTTAAAACTCTCCCCTCTGATTTCTTCCAGTTCAGTTACTCAAAATAAAAGACAAAAAAAAGAAAGAAAGGAAACCCGAAAACACAACAGTGGTGGTTGATTCTAGCCCCTTATGTGATTTGACTGCCAACAGCATCGCTGTGAGAGGAGGGGAGAGAGAGGGGTCTCTGTTCTACTGCGATTCTAGAAATGTGGAACAGTTATGACATTATGGATTCTACATTTCAAAATAATGTATTATTTTTTGACAGGAATGTTCTAGATAATAATGCCTCGTGTGAACCAGAAACGCTCCAAGGGGCGAGGAGGTGTGGTGTGTTTAGAAATCAGAGGAGGTTTTTGAATGAGGGATGGATGGCGTAATAGAGTAGTGGATGCAGGGGTGTATTTCACCTTTGAGCTTTCAGACTTGCCTGACAACTCAAACTACTGTACATTTTTCAACTGCTCTATGTTCGCTACATACTTCAGTCTGAGCCTGCCATCTTTGAAGTATTTTGTGGTGACATCAAAATGAAGGGTGTTGTAAAAAACGAAGTCATCAGCAATTGGATAATCTCTAACCAATCAGAGTATCAAAGCCAATGATGAAAACGCCCCTTTTCGTGGTGTAGTGTTTCACTGGAGCAAGGAGTTTGGTTAGCCAGACAACTTTCGGACCTCCTCTTGCATTTTGGGGGGGGGGGGGGGGGGGGGTTAAAATGGGGTTAATTTAATAATAATAATAATATGGGTTGGAGGGCTACGTTCGCCCCTGTTAGCCTGCTGTCCTCGGGCCATCCGAAATGACAACCTATTGTTCCCTATGTAGTGCACTACTTTTGACCAAAGCGCTGGTCAAAGGCAGTGCACTACATCGGTAACAGGGGTCCATTTGGGATGCGGACCTGTCGTGTCGTGGGTGTGAGCGGTGGTGCTGGTAGTGTAAGGCAGTGAGCAGCGCAGGCCCCTGTGACATTCAGTACAACATAGAGATACAATCTTTAGAACAAACATCACCATTCCAGATTCCGTTCAATCATTGTTTAAAGCCGAGACTTCCATCTCGACCAAGAGAGAAAAAAAAAAAAAAGGTTTTATTTTGCTTGCTTTTGTTGGCCAGGCCTAATAACATGGAGATTGGTGTTCAGTGTTTATATTGTGTTTCTGTGTAATCTGTGTAGTGGGGTGGCGTTTGATATGGTAGAGTAGGACCATGGTTTTTAAACCTCTCCTCAGGGACCCAGTTCCATGTATTGCAACTATTCCACAGCTAGCACACTTGATTCAACTTGTCAACTAATCACCAAGGCCTCGACTAGGTTAACCAGGTGAGCTGGTTCAGGGCTACAACAGAATGGTGAAACGTCTGAGGAGAGGTTTTATAACCCTTAGAGCAGGGGACGATATGGTACTGATTGGAACAGCAAGGTACAGACATTATGTGAGGTATAGGGAGGTAACCACAAGTTATACGCGTCAGCTGACTAGGGAGGTTTGCTCTAGATAATGTAATATCAACTTGATTTTATTGTTTTGATTTTAATAGTTCTAATTTCAATTGCTTCAGCAAGATGAATAACTTTCTGACTGGTATTAAACGACTTCTGCCTGATAGTGGGCATGTCCCAAATGGCACCCTATTCCAAATATAGTGCACTACTTTTAGCTAGAGCCTATGGGCACTAGTCAAACGTAGTGCACTATATAGGGAATAGGGTGCTATTTGGGACTCATACAATGTATTTTCAGCAGTCAAGTGTCATCATAGGCTATCAATTTTCTTAAACTCACATTTCTATAAAAAGCTTTTACAGAGAAAACTACATGTTAATATACATTTTTTTGATTGAGTATAATTGTTAAATTGTCCTTCCAAACAATGTTTGGAGAACTCTACCTGAATTTGATTAGGATTTTGTTTTGACCAGTTCTTCTAAAGGGGATCAGTTAGTTCTGTACATATGTACAGTTGTGGTCAAAAGTTTTGAGAATGACACAAATACTAATTTTCACAAAGTCTGCTGCCTCAGTTTTGAAGTTGGCAATTTGCATATACTCCAGAATGTCATGAAGAGTGATCAGATGAATTGCAAAGTCCCTCTGTGCCATGAAAATGAACTTAATCCCCCAAAAACATTTCCACTGCATTTCAGCCCTGCCACAAAAGGACCAGCTGCCATCATGTCAGTGATTCTCTCGTTAACACAGGTGAGAGTGTTGACGAGGACAAGGCTGGAGATCACTCTGTCATGTTGATTGAGTTAGAATAACAGACTGGAAGCTTTAAAAGGAGGGTGGTGCTTGAAATCATTGTTCTTCCTCTGTTAACCATGGTTACCTGCAAGGAAACACGTGCCGTCATCATTGCTTTGCACAAAAAGGGCTTCACAGGCAAGGATATTGCTGCTAGTAAGATTGCACCTAAATCAACCATTTATCGGATCATCAAGAACTTCAAGGAGAGAGGTTCAATTGTTGTGAAGAAGGCATCAGGACCGTCTCCTAAAGTTGATTCAGCTGCGGGATCGGGGCACCACCAGTGCAGAGCTTGCTCAGGAATGGCAGCAGGCAGGTTTGAGTGCATCTGCACGCGCAGTGAGGCGAAGACTTTTGGAGGATGGCCTGGTGTCAAGAAGGGCAGCAAAGAAGCCACTTCTCTCCAGGAAAAACATCAGGGACAGACTGATATTCTGCATAAGGTACAGGGATTGGACTGCTGAGGACTGGGGTAAAGTCATTTTCTCTGATGAATCCCCTTTACGATTGTTTGGGGCATCTGGAAAACACCTTGTCTGGAGAAGACAAGGTGAGCGCTACCATCAGTCCTGTGTCATGCCAACAGTAAAGCATCCTGAGACCATTCATGTATGGGGTTGCTTCTCAGCCAAGGGAGTGGGCTCTCTCACAATTTTGCCTAAGAACACAGCCATGAATAAAGAATGGTACCAACACATCCTCAGAGAGCAACTTCTCCCAACCATCCAAGAACAGTTTGGTGACGAACAATGCCTTTTCCAGCATGATGGAGCACCTTGCCATAAGGCAAAAGTGATAACTAAGTGGCTCGGGGAACAAAACATCGACATTTTGGGTCCACGGCCAGGAAACTCCCCAGACCTTAATATCATTGAGAATTTATGGTCGATCCTCAAGAGGCGGGTGGACAAACAAAAACCCACAAATTCTGAAAACTCCAAGCATTGATTATGCAAGAATGGGCTACCATCAGTCAGGATGTGGCCCAGAAGTTAATTGACAGCATGCCAGGGTGGATTGCAGAGCTCTTGAAAAAGAAGGGTCAACACTGCAAATATTGACACTTTGCATACACTTAATGTAATTGTCAATAAAAGCCTTTGACACTTATGGAATGCTTGTAATTATACTTCAGTATACCATAGTAACATCTGACAAAAATATCTAAAAACACTGAAGCAGCAAACTTTGTTAAGACCAATACTTGTGTCATTCTCAAAACTTTTGACCACGACTGTACACTACTAGTGGTGATCATATTTATTTACAAGTCCCGCAGCAGCATCGAAATCTCACTTTAGGAACCACAAAGTGTTCAAAAAGCTTTTAATAGACAAATGGGTTCACTAGTAAGAACCCTGTAAGGGAAAGAAAACACAGGCTAATGGTCTCTTCCTGGTTGAACAGGTTTAGTTTTTCAAACAGAGACCAGAATTTTAGTCACGCTACTTATTAACCAATCACTGTTACTGGTCTGACTTAAAGGCGGAGTCAAGCTGAGCCTTGATTGTCACTGCGGAAGCCATTTTGTAGGAGGGAGAGAGAGAAGGAGCGCAAGAGCTTCACACAGCGACAGGGATATAGATCACTGGACAAGAGATGAACACAGGAGAGACCAGAGAGAGGAGAGAGAGAGGGAGGGACAGGAGTCGGGGATTGTAGGTGTGCATGTGTCTGAGTTACTGCATAATGTGTGTGTGAGACCGTAAAACGCGTGAGTGTGTATGTTTGTGTAACACTGACTGTGTGTGTGTGTGTATGTGAATGTAACAAAACTGACTTCCACCTCATCTGTGTGTGTGAGGACGTATAAGTCATATGAGAGAGTGAGAGCAGGAATAATAAGGTGCAGTAGCGCTCGGCGGCCAGCGGGTGGTGATAGCGCCGTCTACAGGGCAGTGAGACGGCCGGTGAGTGCTGCCTGCAGCTCCGAGGGCAGAAACACCCCCAGCTCTGTGATGATGCCCCCCGTTATCAGCTGGTGGGGGGTCACGTCAAACGCCGGGTTCCACACATCAATACCTTGAGAGGAGGAGAGCGAGAGATCGGGGGGACGGGGAGACGAGAGAGGGGGGGGGGTATAGAGAGGGAGAGAGATGGGGGAAGGGACAGAGAGCAAGATAAATTAGGGGGAGGGGGGTTAGGGAGAGAGGATAAAGAAGGGAAGGTAAAGAATTGTAGAGTGAGGGGGTAAAGGGAGAGGGAGGGAAAAGGAAAGCGAGCAGGAACACCCCAGGGAACAGTGGGTGTATTAAAGAAGAGTAGAATATAATTACTGTGATGTCACAGAGCTCCTCTTCTCCTCTAGTTGTATAATTAGAGAGACGTGTCACAAGTCAATCAGCTCTGGTACATACTCCAGAGAATACACTACACTGTTCCCTCTGTCTGGATCTACCAGGGACTATACTGTTATATCTCTATCACGCTCCCCAGCTCTATTAGTATCTTTATCAATATATGCCTGCCTGCCACTGTCTGTCTCTCTCTGCCACTGTCTGTCTCTCTCTGCCATTGTCTGTCTCTCTCTCTCTCTGCCACTGTCTGTCTCTCTGCCACTGTCTCTCTCTCTCTGCCACTGTCTCTCTCTCTCTCTCTGCCACTGTCTCTCTTTCTCTCTGCCACTGTCTCTCTTTCTCTCTGCCACTGTCTCTCTTTCTCTCTGCCACTGTCTCTCTTTCTCTCTGCCACTGTCTGTCTCTCTCTCTCTCTCTCTCTGCCACTGTCTCTCTGCCACTGTCTCTCTCTCTCTCTCTGCCACTGTCTGTCTCTCTTCCACTGTCTGTCTGTCTGTCTGTCTGTCTGTCTCTCTCTCTGCCACTGTCTGTCTGTCTCTCTGCCACTGTCTGTCTCTCTTCCACTGTCTGTCTGTCTGTCTGTCTGTCTCTCTCTCTGCCACTGTCTGTCTGTCTCTCTCTCTCTCTGCCACTGTCTGTATGTCTCTCTCTCGGCCACTGTCTGTCTGTCTCTGCCACTCTCTCTCTCTCTGCCACTGTCTCTCTCTCTGCCACTGCCTCTCTCTCTCTCTGTCCATCACCACCTAGCTTCTCCACACCTCATTAACTCACTGTCTGGCATCACACAGGCACACGCACCCCCCCACACACACACACTCGTACCCGGGGCAGCAATGGGTACTCCGTTGATGCTGGTGAGTTCCTCGGCGGGGCGCTCCTCGATGACAATGTGCCGGCCGCTCTCCAGACTCAGGTCACATGACGTGCTGGGCGCCGCCACGTAGAACGGGATCCCATGGTGCTTTGCGGCAATGGCCAGCTGGTACGTGCCGATTTTGTTGGCCGTGTCGCCGTTAGCAACCACCCTGTCGGCCCCGACGACCACAGCTGAGAAAGGGGGGGGGAGAGAGAGGGGGAGAGAGAGAGAGGGGGAGAGAGAGAGAGAGAGAGAAAATAACAGTATAGTGATAAGAGATTGATAGAACAGCAAACCAGACCACAGTTATTGGAGGAGGAAGGACAGACAGAAGAGAGGAAGACAGACAGACAGACAGAAGACAGGCAGACAGAAGACAGGCAGACCGAGTCTGTGTATACCTGTGATGCTCTTCTCTCTCATGGTGAGTGCAGCCATGCTGTCTGTGATGAGAGTAGCAGGGAACCCTTCAGCCACAGCCTCATAGGCTGTCAGTCTGGCCCCTTGGTTATAGGGCCTGGTCTCTGTACAATACATACGCTTCAGTCTACCTAGAGTATGGAGGGAACGCACCACACCTGGAGACACACACACACACACTGGTTATAGGGCCTGGTCTCTGTACAATACATACGCTTCAATCTACCCAGAGTATGGAGGGAACGCACCACACCTGGAGACACAAACACACACACTGGTTATAGGGCCTGGTCTCTGTACAATACATACGCTTCAGTCTACCTAGAGTATGGAGACATACACACTCTCTTTCTCTCTCTCTCTCTCTCTCTTACCCAGGGCGGTGCCGTATCCTGCAGTGGCCAGTGAGCCGGTGTTGCAGTGTGTTAGGATGGTGACAGAGTCTCGGGGAACACCAGACAGGATGTGTTGAGCTCCGTAGTTACCGATCTTCTTGTTGTCATTGACATCACGCTCCAGCATCTCCTCGATCCAGCCAATCACACTGCAGGACGAGCGGGATGAGAGGAGAGGGAGTTATTGGATGATGTGTGTGTCTGTCACAAAGCAGTTATCTTTCACTATCATCTTCCCTTTTACCACTGAGTTGTTCTGGGTTTTTCCTCCATGCTCTCTCTCTCTGCCAACTCCATCAGTTCTCTCATTACTCCCCCCCATCCTTCCCTACATCTCTCTCTCCCTACATCCGTACCTCTCTGTGAGTTGTTCTGGGTTTTTCTCCATGCTCTCGTTCTCGGCAAACTCCATCAGCTCTCGGGCAGCCCGGCCCATGTTGACGGCCGTGGGTCTTGCAGAGGTCAGGTGACACAGAGATTCCCTGATGAAGGTCACGGGGTCGTTGCCCCCGGCGCCCGCGCGCAGCTCCACTGCCAGGCTCAGACAACCTACGATGGCAATTGCAGGAGCCCCCCGCACCTGGAGGGAGAGAGGGAAGGATGGAGAGGGAATGGAGGGAGGGAGGGAGGGAGAGGGAACCAGACATAATGTTAGAATTCAGCCTTTGAACATTTCTTGTGATCCTCCAGGTAAACCAGAGGAGGAGGACCTGTGTGTCTACAACTCTCTCATTGGTCTTTATCATACACCAGTCTCCACCTGTCCCTCCTCTACAACTCTCTCATTGGTCTTTATCATACACCAGTCTCCACCTGTCCCTCCTCTACAACTCTCTCATTGGTCTTTATCATACACCAGTCTCCACCTGTCCCTCCTCGTCCTGTTGGGACCCTCACCCTCCTCTACAACTCTCTCCTGTCCAGAAGACGTCGTCTTGCAGTTGCAGGTAGATGGATGACTGAAACTATGCAGTATCACATTTACGTCATTTAGCAGACGCTCTTATCCAGAGGGACTTACTAATTGGTGCAGTCACCTGATGATAGCCAGTGGGATATAACCACTTTACCATTTTGTTTTGTTTTAGTTTATTATTATTTTTATTATTATTATTTTATATATTTTGTGGGTAGAAGGATTAGTTTTATACTATCCCAGGTATTCCTTAAAGAGGTAGGGTTTCAAGTGTCTCCGGAAGGTGGTCAGTGACTCCGCTGTCCTGTATGAGGCGATACCTGACATGACTGTATGAGGCGATACCTGACATGACTGTATGAGGCGATACCTGACATGACTGTATGAGGCGATACCTGACATGACTGTATGAGGCGATACCTGACATGACTGTATGAGGCGATACCTGACATGACTGTATGAGGCGATACCGACATGACTGTATGAGGCGATACACATGACTGTATGAGGCGATACCTGACATGACTGTATGAGGCGATACCTGACATGACTGTATGAGGCGATACCTGACATGACTGTATGAGGCGATACCTGACATGACTGTATGAGGCGATACCTGACATGACTGTATGAGGCGATACCTGACATGACTATATGCAGACACACACAAAGCAGGGCGATAGTCTCTACCTTCTTGCCCTTTGTGCTGTTGTCTGTGCCCAATAATGTTTGTACCATGTCTTGTGCTGCTACCATGTTGTGCTACAGCCATGGCGTGTTTGCTACCATGTTGTTGTCATGTTGGGTTGCTACCTTGCTGTGTTGTCGTCTTAGGTCTCTCTTTATGTAGTGGTCTCTCTTGTTGTGATGTGTGTTTGGTCATATATACACACACACACACACACACACACACACACTACCAGTCAAAAGTTTGGACACACCTACTCATTCAAGGGTTTATTTTTTACTATTTTCATAAAACGATGAAATAACACATATGGAATCATGTAGTAGCCAAAAAAGTGTTAAACAAATCTAAATATTTTTGAGATTCTTCAAATAGCCACCCTTTGCCTTGATGGCAGCTTTGCACACTCTTGGCATTCTCTCAACCAGCTTCACCTGGAATGCTTTTCCAACAGTCTTGAAGGAGTTCCCACATATGCTGAGCACTTGTTGGCTGTTTTCCTTCACTCTGCGGTCCGACTCATCCCAAACCATCTCAATTGGGTTGAGGTCGGGGGATTGTGGAGGCCATCTGATGCAGCACTCCATCACTCTCCTTCTTGGTAAAATAGCCCTTACACAGCCTGGAGGTGTGTTGGGTCATTGTCCTGTTGAAAAACAAATGATAGTCCCACTAAGCCCAAACCAGATGGGATGGCGTATCGCTGCAGAATGCTGTGGTAGCCTTGCTGGTTAAGACCCCACACCATAACACCTCCTCCTCCATGCTTTACGGTGGGAACTACACATGCAGAGATCATCCGTTCACCCACACCGTGTCTCACAAAGACACGGCGGTTGGAACCAAAAATCTCCAATTTGGACTCCAGACCAAAGGACACATTTCCACAGGTCTAAAGTCCATTGCTCGTGTTTCTTGGCACAAGCAGGTCTCTTCTTCTTATTGGTGTCCTTTAGTAGTGGTTTCTTTGCAGCAAATCGACCATGAAGGCCTGATTCACACAGTCCCCTCTGAACAGTTGATGTTGAGATGTGTCTGACTTGAACTCTGTGAAGCATTTATTTGGGCTGCAATTTCTGAGGCTGGTAACTAATGAACTTATCCTCTGCAGCAGAGGTAACTCTGGGTCTTCCATTACTGTGGCGGTCCTCTTGAGAAGCAGCTTCATGAGGTAGTCACCTGGAATGCATTTCAATTAACAGGTGTGCCACGACGCCAGGACAGCGGAGTCACTCAACCACCTTCCGGAGACACTTGAAACCGCACCTCTTTAAGGAATACCTGGGATAGGATAAAGTAATCCTTCTACCCCCCCTTACCCCACCCAAAAAAATAAATATTGTAAGTCGCTCTGGATAAGAGCGTCTGCTAAATGACGTAAATGTAAATGTAAGCAGTTTCATCATAGCGCTTGATGGTTTTTGCGACTGCACTTGAAGAAACTTTCAAAGTTCTTGAAATGTTCCGTATTGACTGACATTCATGTCTTAAAGTAATGATGGACTGTCATTTCTCTTTGCTTATTTGAGCTGTTCTTGCCATAATATGGACTTGGTCTTCTACCAAATAGGGCTATCTTCTGTATACCCCCCCTACCTTGTCACAACACAACTGATTGGCTCAAACATTAAGAAGGAAATAAATTCGACAAATTAAGTTTTAAGAAGGCACACCTGTTAATTGAAATGCATTCCAGGTGACTACCTCATGAAGCTGGTTGAGAGAATGCCAAGAGTGTGCACAGCTGTCATCAATGCAAAGGGCAGCTATTTGAAGAATCTCAAATATATATTTAAACACACAGCAGGACAGTGAGGTGGTGTATGACGTCACCAGTGTGTGTGAGATCAGCGTTAGCTAGGTATCATCCATCCATCCATCCCCAGGGACACAGAGAGACTACTATTACTATCACCATGACATCATCATACTGTTTAAGGGGCATTCTGTCACAGGTCTGAAGTTGGACTGATGCTCAGATGGAGAGTATCTCACAGTGTGTGTGAGTGTGGGAGTAAAGAGGAGAGAGAGAAAGACAGAAAGAGAGAGATAGAGAGGGTGTCTGTATCAATGGAAGGAGGTTTATTATGACGAATATAAAGAAAGAGAAGCAGTCTATTTGACAGATCAACAAAACACCTCTCCCCATCAGAGCCACTCGTGATAAAAGCCGTCGCCAAACAACAAGCGGCAGAACAACGACTGCAGGCGCGAACAAAACCCCGGGAATCGGTCATTAATAATGCATAGACAATCTTTACCGTGAGAGCAAGGGAGCAAGGGGCGTTTTCATGGGTGGGTGCGGATACCGGTCACGGTGGTTTTGTCGGTGTTAACGTTAAATAAATAATAGGATCATTTTGTCGTTTAGGATCACGTTAAATAGCCAAACCGGGCCGGTGGCTGATGAAAACGAACGAGTGTCACACTGTGTGTGTGTGAGCCAGCCCCGACCGTCCACACCCGGGCCGGTATTCCATGCAATACGGCGCTGCAGACGATAGCAATCGGTGGAAATAGCAGGGCCGGTCAAAACACACAGGCCATGGACTTCAACAAATAGCCTATCACAGGCCACAAGACCTTTGCCCATGCACACCGTTCATGCAGCCGTACATACATGCTATGTGACAGAACGGAGAGCAGGGTGCACAGCTCACACAAAAGATCGACCCTGTTTGACACAAAGACACCCGCAGTCAACATAGCTACACGCTATGGTGGAAACACTGCTAACTATGCTAGACCAACACACACACGGGGAGATGACACGGAGTGAGCGTGGAAAGGAAACGTGAGGGGTAGAAGACGGAGAGAGTGATATTTCTTGCCTTCATGGACTTGATCGCTTCATAGCCGTCCTGCACCGTGCGGACCTCGTCGAACACAGTCTCATGCGGTAGGAGCAGCTGGTTAAGAATCTGCAGAGATCCGGCCCGGTAACGGATCGCCTCGAGCGTCATGACCCGCGAACGAGATGGATCGGATGGCACAACACACTACTCCCGGTTGCCGTTTCGAATCGTTGTGGGTTGGTAGAGGATAAAAGTGCTGGAAAATGAATGTTAGCTGGCTGTGGGAAAGAGAGAGGGGGAGCTCAGAAAACCTCCGACTGACACACATACGGAACCACGTGCTTACCCCGGCAGGAAACCGACCCTGCCTTTCGGAGCTCTGTCTACGCCCACCTCTCGCGCGCTCTTTTTCATCGGTGACAGGTCTTCTCTCTGCCCGCCTTTTGTTTGTAGAATTGTAGCGTTCAGATAAATCGTATTAGCATAACAGGAGTTGAGCCGTTGCTCATTCCTCCCCTTCAACAATGGAGCAGGCTGCGGCCTCCTCTCCTGTCGGGGTTTAGGGAGAACTAAGGAACACATACTGAAGCCATTGTCTACACTCTATAGTCCTCTCTCTGCAGCTATAGCCCTACACAGACTAGACTAGCTCTATACTGAGTCTAAGCTATATACAACACTATAGACCTCTGTATAGACTGTACTATAGTCCTCTGCAGCTATAGACTGTACTATAGTCCTCTGCAGCTATAGACTGTACTAGTCCTCTCTGCATAGACTGTACTATAGTCCTCTGCATAGACTGTACTATAGTCCTCTCTGCAGCTATAGACTGTACTAGTCCTCTCTGCATAGACTGTACTATAGTCCTCTGTATAGACTGTACTATAGTCCTCTGCAGCTATAGACTGTACTATAGTCCTCTGCAGCTATAGACTGTACTATAGTCCTCTGCAGCTATAGACTGTACTATAGTCCTCTGCAGCTATAGACTGTACTATAGTCCTCTGCAGCTATAGACTGTACTATAGTCCTCTGCAGCTATAGACTGTACTATAGTCCTCTGCAGCTATAGACTGTACTATAGTCCTCTGCAGCTATAGACTGTACTATAGTCCTCTACAGCTATAGACTGTACTATAGTCCTCTGCAGCTATAGACTGTACTATAGTCCTCTGTATAGACTGTACTATAGTCCTCTGCAGCTATAGACTGTACTATAGTCCTCTGCAGCTATAGACTGTACTATAGTCCTCTGCAGCTATAGACTGTACTATAGTCCTCTGCAGCTATAGACTGTACTATAGTCCTCTGCAGCTATAGACTGTACTATAGTCCTATGTATAGACTGTACTATAGTCCTCTGCAGCTATAGACTGTACTATAGTCCTCTGTATAGACTGTACTATAGTCCTCTGCAGCTATAGACTGTACTATAGTCCTCTACAGCTATAGACTGTACTATAGTCCTCTGCAGCTATAGACTGTACTATAGTCCTCTGTATAGACTGTACTATAGTCCTCTCTGCAGCTATAGACTGTACTATAGTCCTCTGTATAGACTGTACTATAGTCCTCTGCAGCTATATACTGTACTATAGTCCTCTGCAGCTATATACTGTACTATAGTCCTCTGCAGCTATAGACTGTACTCTAGTCCTCTGCAGCTATAGACTGTACTCTAGTCCTCTGCAGCTATAGACTGTACTATAGTCCTCTGCAGCTATAGACTGTACTATAGTCCTCTGCAGCTATAGACTGTACTCTAGTCCTCTGCAGCTATAGACTATACTCTAGTCCTCTGCAGCTATAGACTGTACTATAGTCCTCTGCAGCTATAGACTGTACTATAGTCCTCTGCAGCTATAGACTGTACTATAGTCCTCTGCAGCTATAGACTGTACTATAGTCCTCTGCAGCTATAGACTGTACTATAGTCCTCTGTATAGACTGTACTATAGTCCTCTGCAGCTATAGACTGTACTATAGTCCTCTGTATAGACTGTACTATAGTCCTCTGCAGCTATAGACTGTACTATAGTCCTCTACAGCTATAGACTGTACTATAGTCCTCTGCAGCTATAGACTGTACTATAGTCCTCTGTATAGACTGTACTATAGTCCTCTCTGCAGCTATAGACTGTACTATAGTCCTCTGCAGCTATAGACTGTACTATAGTCCTCTGTATAGACTGTACTATAGTCCTCTGCAGCTATATACTGTACTATAGTCCTCTGCAGCTATATACTGTACTATAGTCCTCTGCAGCTATAGACTGTACTCTAGTCCTCTGCAGCTATAGACTGTACTCTAGTCCTCTGCAGCTATAGACTGTACTATAGTCCTCTGCAGCTATAGACTGTACTATAGTCCTCTGCAGCTATAGACTGTACTCTAGTCCTCTGCAGCTATAGACTATACTCTAGTCCTCTGCAGCTATAGACTGTACTATAGTCCTCTGCAGCTATAGACTGTACTATAGTCCTCTGCAGCTATAGACTGCTAGAGTAGACTATAGAGTCTATAGAATACACTATAGAGACTTGACTAGCTGTATACTGAGCTATATATATATACACTGCTCAAAAAAATAAAGGGAACACTTAAACAACACATCCTAGATCTGAATTAATGAAATAATCTTATTAAATACTTTTTTCTTTACATGGTTTAATGTGCTGACAACAAAATCACACAAAAATTATCAATGGAAATCAAATGTATCAACCCATGGAGGTCTGGATTTGGAGTCACCCTCAAAATTAAAGTGGAAAACCACACTACAGGCTGATTCAACTTTGATGTAATGTCCTTAAAACAAGTCAAAATGAGGCTCAGTAGTGTGTGTGGCCTCCACGTGCCTGTATGACCTCCCAACAACGCCTGGGCATGCTCCTGATGAGGTGGCGGATGGTCTCCTGAGGGATCTCCTCCCAGACCTGGACTAAAGCATCCGCCAACTCCTGGACAGTCTGTGGTGCAACGTGGCGTTGGTGGATGGAGCGAGACATGATGTCCCAGATGTGCTCAATTGGATTCAGGTCTGGGGAACGGGCGGGCCAGTCCATAGCATCAATGCCTTCCTCTTGCAGGAACTGCTGACACACTCCAGCCACATGAGGTCTAGCATTGTCTTGCATTAGGAGGATCCCAGGGCCAATCGCACCAGCATATGGTCTCACAAGGGGTCTGAGGATCTCATCTCGGTACCTAATGGCAGTCAGGCTACCTCTGGCGAGCACATGGAGGGCTGTGCGGCCCCCCAAAGAAATGCCACCCCACACCATGACTGACCCACCGCCAAACCGGTCACGCTGGAGGATGTTGCAGGCAGCAGAACGTTCTCCACGGCGTCTCCAGACTCTGTCACGTCTGTCACATGTGCTCAGTGTGAACCTGCTTTCATCTGTGAAGAGCACAGGACGCCAGTGGCGAATTTGCCAATCTTGGTGTTCTCTGGCAAATGCCAAACGTCCTGCACGGTGTTGGGCTGTAAGCACAACCCCCACCTGTGGACGTCGGGCCCTCATACCACCCTCATGGAGTCTGTTTCTGACCGTTTGAGCAGACACATGCACATTTGTGGCATGCTGGAGGTCATTTTGCAGGGCTCTGGCAGTGCTCCTCCTGCTCCTCCTTGCACAAAGGCGGAGGTAGCGGTCCTGCTGCTGGGTTGTTGCCCTCCTACGGCCTCCTCCACGTCTCCTGATGTACTGGCCTGTCTCCTGGTAGCGCCTCCATGCTCTGGACACTACGCTGACAGACACAGCAAACCTTCTTGCCACAGCTCGCATTGATGTGCCATCCTGGATGAGCTGCACTACCTGAGCCACTTGTATGGGTTGTAGACTCCGTCTCATGCTACCACTAGAGTGAAAGCACCGCCAGCATTCAAAAGTGACCAAAACATCAGCCAGGAAGCATAGGAACTGAGAAGTGGTCTGTGGTCACCACCTGCAAAACCAGTCCTTTATTGGGGGGTGTCTTGCTAATTGCCTATAATTTCCACCTGTTGTCTATTCCATTTGCACAACAGCATGTGAAATTTATTGTCAATCAGTGTTGCTTCCTAAGTGGACAGTTTGATTTCACAGAAGTGTGATTGACTTGGAGTTACATTGTGTTGTTTAAGTGTTCCCTTTATTTTTTTGAGCAGTGTATATATATAGTCAGTCTAGAGAGCTAATGTAGACAATACTGGTGTCTGGAGATGTTCTTTGGGACCACCAGTATTATTAAATCAATGCATCTCTCTCACACACACACACAAATACATGAAACAAACACAATATACAGGCGTAATTCATTCTGATATTTTAATCCAACCATGATTCCCCTCCCAAAACATTTCACAACATAATTATAATGCCAGTAAATAGTTAATTATCCATCACCGTTGGACACACATCTTCATTTAAAAATAGACCCATAGCCAACGCTGTATATATAATATATTAACAAGTCTATACTGACTGATTGCCAACAACGAATGAAAAAATGCAAATATAATTTTAAAATAAAACTGAGATCAGTTTAGCCTTTTAGATCATAATGAATAAGACTATATGGATAGGTTGGGACCTGATCCTGGATCAGCACTCCAACTCTGAGATGCTGTGGATACGGGGCCAGATCCCACTACAGTAGGCTACTATACTGTTGTAGTTTGGGGAGTAAATAAGAAACAGGAAACAAACAAAGAGAGAGAGAGGAGAAGTGAGTCCAGTAGGCCTGGTGGTAGGCTACATTTACTGTTATAGTTATGGAGTACAGAGAGACAGAGAGAGAGAGAGAGAGAGACAGATTTACATTTAGCAGACGCTCTTATCCAGAGCGACTTACAAATAGGAGATTTATATAGATGAGAGAGAGCGGTGAGCCACAGATAGGCTACTTTTACTGTTGTATTTTTGGAGTAAAAAAGAGAGAGGGTGGGATAGACAGAGAGAGAGGGTGGGATAGACAGAGAGAGAGAGAGAGAGACAGAGACAGAGACAGAGACAGAGACAGAGAGAGAGAGAGAGAGAGAGAGAGAGAGAGAGAGAGAGAGAGAGGGTGGGATAGACAGAGAGAGAGAGAGGGTGGGATAGACAGAGAGAGAGAGAGGGTGGGATAGACAGAGAGAGAGAGAGGGTGGGATAGACAGAGAGAGAGAGAGGGTGGGATAGACACAGAGAGAGAGAGGGTGGGATAGACAGAGAGAGAGAGAGGGTGGGATAGACAGAGAGAGAGAGAGGGTGGGATAGACAGAGAGAGAGAGAGGGTGGGATAGACAGAGAGAGAGAGAGGGTGGGATAGACAGAGAGAGAGAGAGGGTGGGATAGACAGAGAGAGAGGGTGGGATAGACAGAGAGAGAGAGAGAGAGAGAGAGAGGGTGGGATAGACAGAGAGAGAGAGAGAGAGAGAGAGAGAGAGAGAGAGAGAGAGAGAGAGAGGGTGGGATAGACAGAGAGAGAGAGAGAGGGTGGGATAGACAGAGAGAGAGAGAGAGAGAGGGTGGGATAGACAGAGAGAGAGGGTGGGATAGACAGAGAGAGAGAGAGAGGGTGGGATAGACAGAGAGAGAGGGTGGGATAGACAGAGAGAGAGAGAGAGGGTGGGATAGACAGAGAGAGAGAGAGGGTGGGATAGACAGAGAGAGAGAGAGAGAGAGGGTGGGATAGACAGAGAGAGAGAGAGAGAGAGGGTGGGATAGACAGAGAGAGAGAGGGTGGGATAGACAGAGAGAGAGAAAAGAGAAGTGAGGTTCCAGTAAGTTTGACCATCTGTCTGTCTGTCTGTCAGGGTTGTTTGTCCCGTAACCAACCACGGAGAATGCTGATGAGCATTAGAGCGGGAATGCACCAGCCTGACAGTGTGTGTGTGTGTGTGTGTGTGTGTGTGTGTGAGGGAGAGTGTGTACAGTGAAGCCTCTTCTTCTCATTCTTAGAGGATCACTGTAGGATTTGGGGCCGACATCATGCCAGCTTGGACACGGATGAAGTCATCTACTGTATCTGCCGCTGGGGACATGGGTAGCATCCCAAATGGCACCCTATAGTGCACTATATAGGGAATAGGGTGTCATTTGGGACGCACCCCATTTCTTTCTGCCCTCCAATCTGACCCAGAAACCACACAAAGGCCTCTCTATTCTGTACCCCCTCCCAGCCCCCGTCACCCGGACTGAAGTCTGTTCTGTACCCTGTTCTGTACCCCCTCCCAGCCCCCGTCACCCTGACTGAAGTCTGTTCTGTACCCCCTCCCAGCCCCCGTCACCCTGACTGAAGTCTGTTCTGTACCCCCTCCCAGCCCCCGTCACCCTGACTGAAGTCTGTTCTGTACCCCCTCCCAGCCCCCGTCACCCTGACTGAAGTCTGTTCTGTACCCCCTCCCAGCCCCCATCACCCTGACTGAAGTCTGTTCTGTACCCCCTCCCAGCCCCTGTCACCCTGACTGAAGTCTGTTCTGTTCCCTGTTCTGTACCCCCTCCCATCCCCGTCACCCTGACTGAAGTCTGTTCTGTACCCCCTCCCAGCCCCTGTCACCCTGACTGAAGTCTGTTCTGTACCCCCTCCCAGCCCCTGTCACCCTGACTGAAGTCTGTTCTGTACCCCCTCCCAGCCCCTGTCACCCTGACTGAAGTCTGTTCTGTTCCCTGTTCTGTACCCCCTCCCATCCCCGTCACCCTGACTGAAGTCTGTTCTGTACCCCCTCCCAGCCCCCGTCACCCTGACTGAAGATCTGGCGTCAGCAACGTCTGAGCAGAGTAACACGACCTCTAACTGATGACATCACAATGTGGTGAGGACGCAATCCTTTGTTGAACATTCTAACTGATGACATCATAGTCATATGACGCAAGCCTAATTGATGACATCACAATGGGCTAAATATCGTCCTATAAGAAGGGTCCTTTTAAACGGGCTCCCAGACTCCGTACCATAGAATTACAATTAATAGAGAACCTACATTCATCCCAATTCAAAGCAAATCCAGTGGATTTTACAGCTATATGTCCGTTCTACACTAATTCTAACTCTGTCCTTTTCAATTGAACCCCTGGAGTACCTCCTCTCCTCACTTCCCTGAATGAGGCATCTCCATGGCGACACCAGTGTTAGCTAATCCTTCATTATGGGATGTAGTTCCCATGCCCGGAACCCCGGTTTTACTCCCATATCACACAGCACCAAACGGGTCAGATTACAGTTATCTGGGAATAGTGGAGCAGAAAGATTAGATTAAGCTCATTAACATTACACACACACACACACATACACACACACACACACCACACCTGGAGGAGAACCATCACACACCACTCTCTGAACAGAGAGAAAGAGAGAGAACCAATGAAGGACTTTAAGGACTATTCTGAAGGCGGCAGGGTTTTGTTAATATCGGTAGTGTTTTGTTTTGAAGTGCAAATAAGGCTTTCTCTCTCCTGCCCTGGGTTCTGTCTTCATGTCACTTTCAATCTCACAGGAGCCCATTTCTGCCTCGCATCTCAAATGGCACCCTATTCTCTATATAGTCCCTATGGGCCCTGGTCAAAAGTAGTGCACTACATAGGGAATAAGATGCCATTTGGGATGCAAGCCTGTTATTATTCAAACGGGTTCTTCTTCATAACGGATTGTATGAATGACAATACTAATTAAACTACAGAGTAAAAGGGAGAGTATTAGTGGAGGAGGCAGAGAGGAACATAGGAGTGTCATGAAGATGTTAAAGGTGCTTGGACCTGTCCCCTGAGTGTGTGTGTGTGTGTGTGTGTAATATAACAGTCCTCCAGCCAACTCTCCCTCTGTCCTTTTCCTCTCATACGGTGCGTTTCCTCTTGAGAGATTCCAACTGAGGAATGGAGAGAGGGAAAGAAGGTACACATGAGATGGGGAGAGAGAGGAGAAGGGGAGAGAAGGAGTGGAGGTGAGAGAGGGAGAGAAGGAGTGGAGGAGAGAGGAGGGAGAAAGAGAGAGTGGAGGTGAGAGAGGGAGAGAAGGAGAAAGGGAGAGAAGGAGTGGAGTAGGAGAGAGGGAGAGAAGGAGAGAGGGAGAGAAGGAGTGGAGTAGGAGAGAGGGAGAGAAGGAGAGAGGGAGAGAAGGAGTGGAGTAGGAGAGAAGGAGAGAGGGAGAGAAGGAGTGGAGGTGAGAGAGGGAGAGAAGGAGAGGGAGAGAAGGAGTGGAGTAGGAGAGAGGGAGAGAAGGAGTGGAGGTGAGAGAGGGAGAGAAGGAGAGAGGGAGAGAAGGAGTGAGAGAGAGAGGAGAAAGAGGGAGGGATAGAGATAAGTAGATGGGTAGAGAGGAGGACAAGAGGTAGGTGTCAGATACAATTCAAACTAAATGATATTATACATCACCTCACATAGTGCTCTTATACAGTATGTGGTCAGATTAATAAAGGCTGTTTAAACAGGCAGTCCAATTCTGATCTTTTGACACAAATTTGTCTTTTTTTAAATAAGATCCGATATTTTGCCAATAATTGGTCAAAAGATCAGAATTGGGCTGCCTGTGTAAACACAGACATAGTCATATATACACTTATTCACCAGTTTATTAGGTACACCAATCTAGTACCGGGTCAGACCCCCCATTACCTCTAGAACAGCCTAAATTCTTCGGGGCATGGAATCGTTGCTCAGTTGGCATCAAGATTTCCACTCGATTCTTGCAGCTGACTATATGTTTTTTTGTTTGAAGCACCATTCTCGTTTAACCCTAGACACTGTCGCGCATGAAAAGCCCAGGAGGCCGGCCGTTTCTGAGATACTGGATCCGGTGCGCCTGGCACCGACGACCATACCACGCTCAAAGTCGCTTAGGTCACTCGTTTTGCCCATTCTAACGTTCAATGGAACAGTAACTGAATGCCTCGATGCCTGTCTGCCTGCTTCATATAGCAAGCCCTGGCCACGTGACTCACTGTCTGTAGGAGCCATCCATTTTGGTGAACTGGGTGATGTACCTAACACGGACTGTCTATAATAGTGTTTACCTCAGTCTCCACCATCTTCAGCCGACCTAGAGCGTCCTTAGCAGCATCCTGAATAGGCAGAGGGACAGACACGTTACACACACACACACACACACACACACACACGACCCTGACCCTGTGCTCACCCTGTTGCCTTGGCTGGAAAACTTCTTCACTGACTCAGCAAGTCCCTGGGCGAAACGCTGCAAAACATTCTCATACTCTACAGAGAGAGAGAGAGATGGAGGGAGATGGGGATGGAGAGAGACAGAGAGAGCGACGGATGGAAGGAGGGATAGAGGGAGGGAGAGAAATACACAAATGAGTGTGTAGCTGTTCATATTACCCTGTGTATGAATATGGTTGTGAATTGTGTTACCTGACAGTAGTGTAGCGGAGCCTCTCTCTAGCTGGGCTTTCTGCCACTGCAGCCTGTGTGTGACCTCCTTGTGTTGCTGTAGCAGGTCAGACGGAGGATCCCGCCTACTCTTCCTGTAATCACCAATCTGAAGGACACACAGGGTGATTGACATCATCTTAGACCAATCACAGCATAGATTGGCTACCTCCAATTGTGAACAGATCTAGATGAAACGTTCCCACGGAGAAGAGGAGAGGAAAATGAAGTGGAAATAGAGAGAAAGAAAACGGTGTGAAGTCACACAGCCCCTACCTGTCTCTCCAGTCTCTCCTTATCGTAGTGCAGTAGACTGAAGCTGTGGAGTTTATACTGGGCAGGAGAGTGGCTGGACTGGTTAGGCTGCTTGTTCCTCCCATGGTCACTCTTGGGTTTGGAGCGAGGAGAGGGGGACTGGGGGGAAGAGAGAGAGGGGGAGAGAGAGAGAGGGGGGGGACAGACAGACATGCACAGACAGACAGACTTCCGTTAGACTGATATTAATGTAACATGTTAACTCTGACAGATACTTCAGTTAGTCTGATATTAATGTAACATGTTAACTCTGACAGATACTTCAGTTAGACTGATATTAATGTAACATGTTAACTCTGACAGATACTTCAGTTAGACTGATATTAATGTAACATGTTAACTCTGACAGATACTTCAGTTAGACTGATATTAATGTAACATGTTAACTCTGACAGATACTTCAGTTAGACTGATATTAATGTAACATGTTAACTCTGACAGATACTTCAGTTAGACTGATATTAATGTAACATGTTAACTCTGACAGATACTATACCCCTACCAGTACTGAACACTCCAAAGGTAGGTATCTCTCTCTCTCCTCACCTGTTGTTCTCTCTCTCTGTCGGGGGTGGTGATTGGTAGAGGGTCTAGGACCAGCCATTTCTCTGTGGTGGTCTGAAGCTGTGCTCCTCCCAGCGGCTCCCGAATCTTTACCCTCACCTCCAGCTTACCTCCTGTAGCCTTACGACCATCCAACACCTAGCACAACAACAACACACAGTTAGATAGGTGTGTCAACACCTAGCACAACAACAACAACACACAGTTAGATAGGTGTGTCAACACCTAGCACAACAACAACACACAGTTAGATAGGTGTGTCAACACCTAGCACAACAACAACAACACAGTTAGATAGGTGTGTCAACACCTAGCACAACAACAACAACACAGTTAGATAGGTGTGTCAACACCTAGCACAACAACAACACACAGTTAGATAGGCGTGTCAACACCTAGCACAACAACAACATACAGTTAGATAGGTGTGTCAACACCTAGCACAACAACACAGTTAGATAGGTGTGTCAACACCTAGCACAACAACAACACACAGTTAGATAGGTGTGTCAACACCTAGCACAACAACAACACACAGTTAGATAGGTGTGTGAGAGAGAGAGAGAGAGAGAGAGAGAGAGAGAGAGAGAGAGAGAGAGAGAGAGAGAGAGAGAGAGAGAGAGAGAGAGAGAGAGAGAGAGAGAGAGAGAGAGAGAGAGAGAGAGAGAGATATGTGCATGTCTAAGTGAAAATATGTGCATGCGGAAAGTTGTGTGAGTGTGTATCTGGGTGTGTGTGTATCTGTGTGTGTTTACCTCTATAATCTGTCTGATGTCACATTGGTTCTCCAGTGAGTCCAGCTTCAGCTGAGCGTTCCCCAACACTTTGTCCCCCTTGAACAGACCCCTACACACACACACACACACACACACACACACACATTAAAAAACCCTAAGGTCTATTGATGCACCAGTGAGTCAATCTAAGTAACAAAATAAAATAATACCCATCAACATCTGTCAGTTTAAGCTGGAGACAACAGTTTTTTTTGTTGCATTGGATGCGTCTCAATCCACCCAATCCCTCCCTGTGTTAGACTCTACAGGACTAACAGGGCAATGACCACACAGTATGGAGTGCACCGTGGCTAAATGAAAAGGAGAGTTTGTTATTGGACCAGTCCAGACAGAGAAAGGGATTTAACCTGATCAGAAGAACACCTTCTCAACTCTCTGTCTGGAAAATGCTTCCCAGTTTTATCCTGTTTCTGAGAAATGTCTTCCGTCTCATGCCCAGTGAATACCACTGTTGATTATAGACAATGGACAGCCCAGGTCACTGTTCACAATGACCTTTCTCTGTTTATTATATATTTTTTAATTTGTTAGTATTTTATTGTTTATGGCCAGTGACCGTTGGAAGGTAGATAGGAGACAGATACAGAGACAGACAGACAGACAGTAGGGGCCCAGGTGGGATCCATAACCCCTTCACCAACAGGTATGTGTGGTCCAATGTCTGCAGTGTTAAACCACTAGACCAGATTCCCCCACATGATGTTTCTGTGTTAATATTCTATGTTACTTCAATCCGCATGTATTAACCCAGGTCTGGTGTATCTCTGTGGATCTCACCCCTTGTGGATGATGTCAAACTTGATGCCTTTGGCCTGGATGACCCTCTTGAAGCCTCTATGTTGACGGTTGATGTTCAGTTTAAACTGCTCTTTAAACTCTGGACTGTTGCTGTTCTTCACTGTACTGGTCTTATCCTTCTGGGCCTCCTCCTACACACACACATGCACGCAACACACAGGCAGACACACACAAACACACATCAAAGACAGGGAGAGAATATTTGAGTGGATCTAAGTGGAAATGTGTGCAGGTTATTTGTGTGTGTGTGTGTGTGTGTGTCTTACCGCACTAGGAAAAGGAAACTCAAAGCGCACACTGGTGTCCAGATCACTAGCAGATACTCCTGAGGAGAGGGGTGAGAAGAGAGGGGTGAGAAGAATGAGAGAGGGGTGAAAAGAGAGGGGTGAAAAGAGAGAGAGAGGGGTGAAAAGAGACGGCTGAGAAGAGAGGGGTGAGAAGAGAGGGGTGAGAAGAGAGGGGTGAAAAGAGAGGGGTGAAAAGAGAGGGGTGAGAAGAGAGGGGTGAGAAGAGAGGGGTGAGAAAAGAGAGGGGTGAGAAGAGAGGGGTGAGAAGAGAGGGGTGAGAAGAGAGGGGTGAGAAGAGAGAGAGAGGGGTGAAAAGAGACGGCTGAGAAGAGAGGGGTGAGAAGAGAGGGGTGAAAAGAGAGGGGTGAAAAGAGAGGGGTGAAAAGAGAGGGGTGAGAAGAGAGGAGTGAGAAGAGAGGGGTGAGAAGAGAGGGGTGAGAAGAGAGGGGTGAAAAGAGAGGGGTGAAAAGAGAGGGGTGAAAAGAGAGGGGTGAGAAGAGAGAGGTGAGAAGAGAGGGGTGAGAAGAGAGAGGTGAGAAGAGAGAGGTGAGAAGAGAGGGGTGAGAAGAGAGGGGTGAGAAGAGAGGGGTGAGAAGAGAGGGGTGAAAAGAGAGGGGTGAGAAGAGAGAGAGGGGTGAAAAGAGACGGCTGAGAAGAGAGGGGTGAGAAGAGGGGTGAAAAGAGAGGAGTGAGAAGAGAGGGGTGAGGAGAGAGGGGAGAGGAGGAGACATATAAAGTTCAAAACAACACACACCTGAGGGAGCAGGTAGATTGATACCCTTCACGATGTACAGCATCATCTCATTGGCTGTCAGGTTAGGATACATTCTACAACAGACAGACAGAGAAAACAGATTACTTTCCTCCTGCTGTGTGTGTATGTATATATATATATATATGTGTGTGTATATGTGTGTAAGACAGATTTATTTTTATATGAATGTTAATTGTATACTAACATTCTGACTTGACAGTGTTGAAGGTCCTCTCCTCAGTGTGGTATTAATATGTTAGTAACAGTATAGTACTTGACAGTGTTGAAGGTCCTCTCCTCAGTGTGGTATTAATATGTTAGTAACAGTATAGTACTTGACAGTGTTGAAGGTTCTCTCCTCAGTGTGGTATTAATATGTTAGTAACAGTATAGTACTTGACAGTGTTGAAGGTCCTCATCTCAGTGTGGTATTAATATGTTAGTAACAGTATAGTACTTGACAGTGTTGAAGGTCCTCTCCTCAGTGTGGTATTAATATGTTAGTAACAGTATAGTACTTGACAGTGTTGAAGGTCCTCTCCTCAGTGTGGTATTAATATGTTAGTAACAGTATATTACTTGACAGTGTTGAAGGTCCTCATCTCAGTGTGGTATTAATATGTTAGTAACAATATATTACTTGACAGTGTTGAAGGTCCTCTCCTCAGTGTGGTATTTGGGGACAGGTTGGCCCTTGGCGTGGGCCTTCTTCAGTACCTCAATGTTCTGCATACACTCCTCTGCCAGCTTCTCAAACCTGACAACAGCAACACACACACACACACACACACACACACACACACACAGGGTTCACACCAGCCACCCGCCAAATGGGGGTAGATGTTGTCATTGGCGGGGTTTCATGTCTATTTCACCAGCCACGTTGGCGGTTGGTCACACAGAGCATTTGGCAACAGTTTTTTTTAAACCAAAGCCCACATGTAGAAGAAGTTGGTGGAATTTACAAGAAAGGCTACTGAAGTGTGACTTTGTCCTCGTGTTTCTTGGCCAGTTACATCGGTTTCTTCACACTCTAGGTTGTTTTTCAATGTTAGTTTGAGTTTGCTGCAACTGTCTGCTGCTAGGAAGACGTCGCGGTCGGAGATTTTGTTAGTCACAGACAAGCGAGTGCCAGTGTTACCATGGTAACGGCCCATCCCTTAAAATGCCAGCTGACAATTTTTGTCTCACCTAATGATTGTGCTTGATTGAGCATGAATCACTCCAAAAAAAACATATTCATGAACTTTTAGTCATTTCTTATCATTAAAACACTCAAATACTTTAAATGTTCTCCTAGATTTATTTGTGTGCTTCTACATTTCTACTTAGGAGCAGATCATGTACTCCTTGTAAAACATGTCAGCGTAGAGCTCTGAACTACAATAATAAATAAACCGTATCACTCAGCATTTTGTGGCAGGGCAGGCACTTTGTTGATTGCTGATGTTCAGTTGTAGAACTGTTTATCTGTTTTTACTATAGCATCAACATTATTTATTTTAACATACATTGGTTAAAAGACGCAGGTCACAAAAATGAAATGAAATTAAGCAATATAACCCATTACTTTTGACTAGTAATACATTTCTTGTTTTAGAAACATTACAAAGCATGCTCATCAGTTATTTTTTGAAATTGTAATTATGGCGCAAAACATATTATGGCTGTTAAAAAATCTGAGTGGCTGGTCGATTTTTTAATCTACCTGCCACAGTGGATAGTGGACCAAAAAGTTTAATTTCCCACCCTGGTTCACACAGACACTGTGAAGATGGCATTTCCTTGAATTCAATGCATCTTCACTGATATATTTGTTAAACGTATGTTAATTGGGCCCAAATTGTGTTTTACTATTCAAACATTACCATAGGTGTACGTGTATCATCAACTTCATCCTCAATAGTTTCAAGTGTTTGTCACGTCCATTTGAGTGTGTTCAGGTGTGCTGGCCACGCCTACTAATTGGCCACACCTGATCCTAATTATTGTGTGTCTCTTTAAAATTGTGTTTCTGAACAGAATGCGAGTAATGGAGGTAGACATCCTATATATCCACTGTATGGTGTGCAGGTCTTGGTTGTTTTAATAACCTTTTAGTTTGTATTTTACACTCTTTTTGAAAACACATCTGTTTTATAATAAATACTTATTGAATTTTGACTATTTTTATCAGTCCGGTCATTATTTTAACATCTTGATGTGCTTCGGGGTACTCGCGCATGCGTCCACTCAAAACACAATTGTTGCCACTAACCTGGAGGTCTCGGCCACGCTTCCCATGTGAGTGAACTGCTGTGAGTAACCCAGACATTTCTGTAGAGAGAAACAGACCATGTGTTATTAATGTACTATCAACATGTTATAAGTTTATTATAAGGTGTATAAAGGTGTTACATATATAAGGG
Organism: Coregonus clupeaformis; assembly: GCF_020615455.1. NCBI lineage: Eukaryota > Metazoa > Chordata > Actinopteri > Salmoniformes > Salmonidae > Coregonus > Coregonus clupeaformis. The sequence continues at coordinate 3,912,194 of NC_059229.1, forward strand.
TTCAATGAGGCATTTATTGTTCGTGAGGTGCTATATAAATATATTGTTTTAAATATATGCTAAAGGGGTGTGCTGTTTAATAAGTTGTCGTAACAGTGTTAATAAGCATGTCATAAGAGTTGTAATAAACTGGTGCTGCTGTCGGAGGAGCTCCATATTAATTAGTTATATCATGTTATAAACTGGGTGGTTCGAACCCTGAATGCTGATTGGCTGAAAGACGTGGTATATCAGACCGTATACCACGGGTATGACAAAACATTTATTTTGACTGCTCTAATTACGTCAGTAACCAGTTTATAATAGCAACAAGGAACCTCAGGGGGTTGTGATATATGGCCAATATACCACGGCTAAGGGCTGTATCCAGGCACTCCGCGTTGCGTCGTGCTTAAGAACAGCCCTTAGCCGTGGTATAATGGCCATATACCACACCCCCTCGGGCCTTATTGCTTAATTACAAATATGCAGTAAGATGTCATTAGAGTGTAATAACCTGGTGCTGCTGTCAGAGGAGCTCCATATTAATGAGTTACATCATGTGTTATAAATATGTAGTAAGAGATGTCATAAGAGTGTAATAACCTGGTGCTGCTGTCAGAGGAGCTCCATATTAATGAGTTACATCATGTGTTATAAATATGTAGTAAGAGATGTCATAAGAGTGTAATAACCTGGTGCTGCTGTCGGAGGAGCTCCATGAGGCTGCTGTACTGCTCTGAGGAGCGAGGAGAGGAATGAGACCGAGACAGAGAGTAGTCCTCCTCACTGACTGGAGCACTGGGGACCTGTGGGACGGAAAGGAAAGGGGGATTCCTAGTCAGTTGGACAACTGAACGCATTCAACTGAAATGTGTCTTCCGCATTTAACCCAACCCCTCTGAATCAGAGAGAGGAGGAGAGGGGGGAGAGGAGACAGGGGAGAGGGGGAGAGAGACACAGGAGTGAGAGAGAGAGGAGGAGGAGGGAGTAAGGAGGGGGAGAGAAAGAGATTGAGGAAGAGAGAGCGGGGACAGGATTCAGTTAGAGGGAGAGAAAGAGATGGAAGATGAATGTGCATGTGTGTGTGTGTGTGTGGGGGGGTGTAAGTGTGTTTGTGTGTGTAGGGAGAGATCAGAGTGGCTAACGGGAGAGTGAAACTGTTCATGTCAAGGGATGAATTTAACACATATACAATTATGTACACATACCCACACAAACATAATTACAGACACACTGACACAAAAAGAGAGAGGTAGAGAGAAAGAGAGGTGTGTAGAAGAGGAGAGGAAATAGAGAGAAAGGTAGAGAGAAAGAGAGAGGTGTGTAGAAGAGGAGAGGAAATAGAGAGAGAGGTAGAGAGAGAGAGAGGTGTGTAGAAGAGGAGAGGAAATAGAGAGAGGTAGAGAGAAAGAGAGTTGTGTAGAAGAGGAGAGGAAATAGAGAGAGGTAGAGAGAGAGAGAGAGAGAGAGAGAGAGAGAGAGGTGTGTAGAAGAGGAGAGGAAATAGAGAGAGAGGTAGAGAGAAAGAGAGAGGTGTGTAGAAGAGGAGAGGAAATAGAGAGAGGTAGAGAGAGCGAGAGAGAGAGGTGTGTAGAAGAGGAGAGGAAATAGAGAGAGGTAGAGAGAAAAAAGAGAGGTGTGTAGAAGAGGAGAGGAAATAGAGAGAGAGGTAGAGAGAAAGAGAGAGGTGTGTAGAAGAGGAGAGGAAATAGAGAGGTAGAGAGAGCGAGAGAGAGAGAGAGAGAGAGGTGTGTAGAAGAGGAGAGGAAATAGAGGGAGAGAGAGAGAGAGGTGTGTAGAAGAGGAGAGGAAATAGAGGTAGAGAGAGCGAGAGAGAGAGAGGGGTGTGTAGAAGAGGAGAGGAAATAGAGGGAGAGAGAGAGAGAGAGAGGTGTGTCGAAGAGGAGAGGAAATAGAGAGAGAGGTAGAGAGAAATAGAGAGGTGTGTAGAAGAGGAGAGGAAATAGAGAGAGGTAGAGAGAAAGAGAGAGGTGTGTAGAAGAGGAGAGGAAATAGAGAGAGGTAGAGAGAAAGAGAGAGGTGTGTAGAAGAGGAGAGGAAATAGAGAGAGAGGTAGAGAGAAAGAGAGAGGTGTGTAGAAGAGGAGAGGAAATAGAGAGAGGTAGAGAGAAAGAGAGAGGTGTGAAAAGTCAACAGCAGGAGATTATCACACACACACACAGATGTCTTGGTCTTCCCCTGTACTCTCCATCTGTTCCTGGCTCCTCTCCTGCAGTCTCTCCAGTGACACCAAGAGATAAAAATAATAACCTCCCCCATCCTCTCTCACCCTTCTCTCCTCCCTTAACAGCAGGAGATTTTCTCTCTTCCTTTAACACATAAATAAACACACACACGTCTCAATGTTCCTCCTTTCCCTCCCTCTCCCCACCCTCCTTTACCTTGACACACAGACCTCCTAGGGTTGCAAAATTCCAAACTTTCCAAAGATTTCCAGAAATTCTGGTTGAGGATTTCCAGCTTTATTATTTCCCTGCAGATTTCTAGATTTCTTGAAAAGCTGGGAATTAGTGGAAAGTTGCCCTCCACTACCCCACACACACACACCTTGGTGATGTCTACAGGCAGGCCTCCCTTGGTGGCGCTGATCATCTGGTCCAGTCCCTTAGCGTGTCGGAGATGGACTGCTGCTCCCTGCATGTCCTTCATCTGTTTAGAACGCAGCGCCGCGCGGATGAACGCCTGCCGCCGCAGCAACAGGAAGTCCAACTGCTGCTGGGCTGCACCACAGGAAGGGACGTCACAGGCAGGGAGTCAGGATGTGGATGTATGTGTGAGTGTGGGGGAGAGGGGGGTAAGTGTGTGTGTGGTTATGTGTGTAGGGAGACATCAGAGTGGCTAATGGGAGAGTGAATGTGTCATGTCAAGGGATGAATTTAATACATATATGAATATGTACACACACACTGACACCAACATACACATATACTGAAACACACACACACCTTTAGGCCCCAGTCTGGAGCCCTGTGTTGTGTTGCCTCCAGAACCTGGTGTGGGAGGGGTCGGAGCTTTGCCTTTCTGGACTGGAGCTCCCACTGCAGGCTGGAGAGAGAGAGAGACAGAGAGAGAGAAAGAGAGACAGACATAGAGAGAGAGAGACAGAGACAGAGACAGAGACAGAGACAGAGAGAGAGAGAGAAAGAGAAAGAGAAAGAGAAAGAGAAAGAGAAAGAGAGACATAGAGAGAGAGAGAGAGAGAGAGAGAGACAGAGAGAGAGACAGAGAGAGAGAGAGACATAAAGAGAGAGACATAGAGAGAGAGAGAGAAAGAGAGAGACATAGAGAGAAAGGGAGAGACATAGAGAGAGAGAGAGACAGAGAGAGACATCGAGAGAGAGAGAGAAAGAGAGAGAGTGTTATGTGAATGGAAGCGAAATATTGTAAACATGAACATACTATTTATTCTGCGTGTCTAGGACATAGTATCCATATTTTCCCACTTCCAGAACAATCTTCAGCATCAATAAATCTCATGAAATCTCATCATGTGTGTCAGGGTCATAGGTCATGGTGGTTACCTTTGCCAATTCCCCTGGTCCGTCCTCGTCCTCTGCGTCTGCGTCCTGATTGGCTAGTTTCATGGCCGTCTCCAGGACGCCCATGAAGTTCTGTTGGCCGCTCTCTGAGCCCTGCAGCGGAGGACAGCCTGGGCCACAACAACACAGTACATAGTAAACACAGAGAACAAAAACATGCTACGGAGTACACGCTAAAAACATGCTACGGAGTACACGCTAAAAACATACTATGGAGTACACACTAAAAACATGCTACGGAGTACACACTAAAAACATGCTAAGGAGTACACACTAAAAACATGCTAAGGAGTACACACTAAAAACATGCTACGGAGTACACACTAAAAACATGCTACGGAGTACACACTAAAAACATGCTAAGGAGTACACACTAAAAACATGCTACGGAGTACACGCTAAAAACATGCTACGGAGTACACACTAAAAACACGCTATGGAGTACACACTAAAAACATGCTATGGAGTACACACTAAAAACATGCTACGGAGTACACACTAAAAACATGCGAATAAAACATGACGCTAGCAAGGGCCAGCCTGGGAGTAACAAAGTATATAAATAAAAACTCTCATACAATGAAGCCATCATATAAACCCAGTACAGACTGAACACTCACTATGCTAAAACACCTATTATAGAGTGCCTGTTGAAAGCTGCTACTAACAGCATGTTACCTGGTGGTACAGGTAGATCAGCTAGGTTGACTGGTCGTCCAGACTTATGAGACCTGATGGCATCCTGGTATTGCTGTTACACACAGACACACACACACACACAGGCACACACACAGACACACACAGACACACAGAAACACAGACAGACACATGCACAGACAGACAGACAGAGCGAGAGAGAGAAAAATAACATTAGTACGATATATCCAAGCAGGTATACATTACAGTGTGTGTGTGAGATGTTTCCGCTGCCTGCTGTCAAAAGCATGAAACGTGGAGTTCTGTCTAATTGTGTGTGTGTGTGTTTGAACCACCAGTCATTGTTGGGATGTGTGAACCACCAGTCAGTTGGGATGTGTGTGTGTGTGTGTTTGTTCCACCAGTCAGTTGGGATGTGTGTGTGTGTGTGTTTGTTCCACCAGTCAGTTGGGATGTGTGTGTGTGTGTGTTTGTTCCACCAGTCAGTTGGGATGTGTGTGTGTTTGAACCACCAGTCAGTTGGGATGTGTGTGTGTACCTTGACGATGCGCTGGTGCATGCGTGCCTTGCGGTCGTCTCCTTTACTCCTGGCCCCTTCTGCTGCAGCTTTGTATCGCTCCATCCTCTGTTGTAACGCTTCCCCTACACTGCCTGGGGCCGGGAGGGCTGTCTCACACACACACACACACACACACACACACACACACACACACACACACACACACACACACCTCCACTGAGCGACCTGGCACAGAATGGTTGCCGTGCATCAACCAGGTGGGTGCTACACATTGGTGATGGATGATGTGATTTCCCCCTTTAGAAAGGAGCTTTATAAATCCAATCCAATCCATTATTATTATTATTATTAATATTATGTGTGTTACCGGAGTCGGCCACCGGGGGAGCTGCAGGGGGAGCGGCAGGGGAGGGTCTGGAGGAAGACTGGGGAGGAGGAGGAGCAGAACGCTCTACCACTGCATCTCCTGAGGAGAGAGAGAGAGAGAGGGATGAGAAGGAAGGAGGAGAAAGAGGAGTTTCACCGTATGGGAGGGGTTGAGATCAGATCTTTAAGGGTCAGGGTGGAATGTATTAAGCGTCTCAGAGAGTACGAGTGCTGATCTAGGATCAGGTTCCCCATGGCATCTTTTTCCATTGTGATCTAAAACGGAAAACTGATCCTAGATCAGCGCTCTCTCGGAGACTGAGACACTGTGATTACCCTGGTCTTCTAGGCTCTAGCAGGTATTCAGGGCCACGTCCCAAACCCTATAGGCTCTGGTCAAAAGTAGTGCACTATATAGGGGATAGGGTGTCATTGATTTAGGACTAAGAGTCAGGTGTAGTAAGCCAAGCGTACCTGGAGGGGGAGGTAGAGAGCTGAGGTCCACTGGTTCCCCTCTGTCCAATGCCTCTACTACGGGGTCTAGTTTCTGTACAGTGAGAGGTGGTGGAGAGGGAGAGGGGGAGGAGGGGAAGAGGTGTAGTCAGGTGGGTGTGTTCCTGTACATTGCTGACATGCCAGATCTCACAATGGATAGATAAGTTTAACATATCAGCTAACCACATCATGTGATACAGCAATTTGATGTCAGATTGAGCAGTCGATGACGTGGCACGCAGCTATTGGTTGATGCAATGCAACACCTGGGCATCCAGTCGGACAGGAACACCACCTTGTTCCCTTTTACAACATTACATTCCTAAAGACAATAATGTACTTTTTTACTCCATACATTTTCCTTGACACCCAAAAGTACTCGTTAGATTTTGAAAGTTTAGCAGGTCAGGAAAATGTTCCCATTCACGCACTTACCAAGAGAACATCCCTGGTCATCCCAACTGCCTCTGATCTGGCAGACTCACTAAACACACATGCTTCACTTGTAAATTATATCTGAGTATTGGAGTGTGCCCCTGGCTATCTGTAAATAAATAAAAACATGATAATTGTGCCGTCTGGTTTGCTTAATATAAGGAATTAGAAATTATTTATACTTTTACTTTTGATACTTAAGTATATTTTAGCAATTACATTTACTTTTGATACTATATTTAAAACCAAATACTTTTACTCAAGTAGTATTTTGCTGGGTGACTTTAACTTGAATAATTTTCTATTAAGTTATCTTTACTTTTACTAAAGTATGACAATTGGGTACTTTTTCCACCACTACCATTACTGGTCCTCAATTCCACCTGGAAATGTTTCCTTCTCATTTAACTTCTCTATGTTTTACCATTCAGGACTTCGCTGCTGTCGCTTGTCTTTCTCTGACATTTTTGCAACTGTTAACGACGACGATGAAGTAGTGGATTCCTCGACTCCAAAATATAATTGATTCCTCGACTCCTTGCACGGCGACTCCCGGTGTCGACTCCCATTTCTGAGTGTCAAGATTCGATTTCGCTAGGAATCGACTCCTAAGATTCAGTATTTTTAGAACGGAGGAGAATGATTAGTTGCCGTACTTTCGAGAACACAAACACTCAAATCTTTCATAGCGAGCTAGCGAGGGACGGAGAGAGAGAGGGCGGGGGCACAGTATAGGCAGGTCGGCCACCAGACAGACAGTCAGAACCGTGCACTAGGCCTATCTATCAGTATAGGCAGGTTGGCCACCAGACAGACAGTCAGAACCGTGCACTAGGCCTATCTATCAGTATAGGCAGGTCAGCCACCAGACAGACAGTCAGAACCGTGCACTAGGCCTATCTATCAGTATAGGCAGGTTGGCCACCAGACAGACAGTCAGAACCGTGCACTAGGCCTATCTATCAGTATAGGCAGGTTGGCCACCAGACAGACAGTCAGAACCGTGCACTAGGCCTATCTATCAGTATAGGCAGGTTGGCCACTAGACAGACAGTCAGAACCGTGCACTAGGCCTATCTATCAGTATAGGCAGGTTGGCCACCAGACAGACAGTCAGAACCGTGCACTAGGCCTATCTATCAGTATAGGCAGGTTGGCCACCAGACAGACAGTCAGAACCGTGCATTAGGCCTATCTATCAGTATGGGCAGGTTGGCCACCAGACAGACAGTCAGAACCGTGCACTAGGCCTATCTATCAGTATAGGCAGGTTGGCCACCAGACAGACAGTCAGAACCGTGCACTAGGCCTATCTATCAGTATAGGCAGGTTGGCCACCAGACAGACAGTCAGAACCGTGCATTAGGCCTATCTATCAGTATGGGCAGGTTGGCCACCAGACAAGACAGTCAGAACCGTGCATTAGGCCTATCTATCAGTATAGGCAGGTCGGCCACCAGACAGACAGTCAGAACCGTGCACTAGGCCTAACTATCAGTATAGGCAGGTCGGCCACCAGACAGACAGTCAGAACCGTGCACTAGGCCTAACTATCAGTATAGGCAGGTTGGCCACCAGACAGACAGTCAGAACCGTGCACTAGGCCTATCTATCAGTATAGGCAGGTTGGCCACCAGACAGACAGTCAGAACCGTGCACTAGGCCTAACTATCAGTATAGGCAGGTTGGCCACCAGACAGACAGTCAGAACCGTGCACTAGGCCTATCTATCAGTATAGGCAGGTCGGCCACCAGACAGACAGTCAGAACCGTGCACTAGGCCTATCTATCAGTATAGGCAGGTTGGCCACCAGACAGACAGTCAGAACCGTGCACTAGGCCTATCTATCGGCAATCAAAAGCTGTATTTCGCAATGGAATGCTGTATCTCGCAGTTTCTTGGCTTGCAATGTCTCAGAACTTCAGTAATGCAGGGCTCTAGACTAGGATATTGACATGAGCAAGATGCAACACTTGGCTCTCACACAGTCCCACACAGTATCTGCGCATGTGCACTGGTTCGCTTCACAGCGTGGTAGCCAGGGCACCAAAATAGCGGAGAAGTTGAGCCTCGCGCTTCAACGTTCTTATTTGTTGCGGAAATTGACCCACTATGCCGTTTACTTTCTGCATCTACTTCATATCGCTGAGTCAACCTTTAAAATTACACCACTTTCCCCTTTATAGCCTATCGTCTAGTTAGGATATAAAACTGAAAATAATATGTTATGTGATAACTGCACTGTGACTTTAATTATGTGGGGGGAAAAAACGGTTAGGGATTTTTCTTAATGTTAAGGACCCCAATTTGAACCCCTAGTCGAGGTCCATCGAGGTCCTTTAACCCGTAGTGTGTGGTACCTTGGCGATGTGGTAGTGTTGTCTGGCCAGCTCTGACTCTCCTCCCTGCTTGGCTTGGAGGGCTGCAAGCTTATACTCCCTCTGTCTGTTTAGAACACACTGCTTCAACTCTACAGAGAGAGAGGGGAGGAGGGGAGAGGGGAGAGGGGAGAGGAAAGAGAGAGAGAATTATAAAACAACCAGAATGTTCCATTGTTTTGGGGACTGCAGTGACATTTACAGGTTGGTGTCTTCAAGCTGGTATCTGTCTTCAAAAATGTGTGTGTGATCTACCTGAGTGCCGTGCGTCCGGTTGAATGGGGGTGAGGGGGGAAATAGCGGGCGTATCCGGGGTAACGGCAGTGTTTTTCTGAGGGGGGACCAGGAGGCGGGGCTTAGGAGGCGGGGCAACATGCGGAGCCTCCCTCAGATGCTTCTGATTGGTGAACGGGGAGGGCGTCATCACTGGGGTTGGCGGCCCCCGCTCTTTGATTGGTTCAAGCTGCTGCACGGGGGCTGGGGCAGGCTTTCCACCTGTGGCGACAGGAGGCGGGATTGCCTCTTCGTTGATTGGTTTTCCTTTCTTGGCTGACGCCATCATGGACTGCAACGTCTAGGGGGAGACGACAAGCAAGCAAACATTCAGCTGAAAGGAAAAGTATAACTTCTACTGTTGAATTACAGGTTTACATATGGCTAGATGAATCTGGGATAATTCAAGTTCCTGGAGCCGTATGTATCAAGCGTCTCATAATAGGAGTGCTGATCTAGGATCAGGTCCATCCTGTCCAGTAATCTTGTTCATTATAATCTTAAGGGGAAAAACTGGTCATAGATCAGCACTCCTACTCTGAGACACATCATCATACAACCAGCCCATGGTCTCTGGCTCACCTTCAACCCGCGGTCGTATCTGCGAGCCTTGCTCATCTCCCCCTCTGCCTTGGCGTTGGAGATGGCCGTCTGGTACATGTCAATGCGTTCAGCCAGGCAGGCCTCCAGCCCGGTTGTACCACTAGGGGTGGTGGGGGTGGAGCGGGGGGTGGAGTTAGAGCTGGGAGGGGTGGCAGGAACCTTTTCATCATCATCATTGTCCTCCAAGACCTCATTCAGCTCAGCCTGTGGATGGATAAAGACACATAAATGTATAAACACAGACGCACACACACAGTGTTAACATTGGGAATGAAACAACAACAGATAGGAGGAAAAAATAAGTGTGAAGAGGAGTGTGAAGAGGAGTGTGAAGAAGAGTGTAAACATGGTGGATACCAGGAGATCATCGTCATCCTCCAGATCTTCATCCCCAACATCATCATCATCAAGGTCCTTCATACACAGAGCCGCCATACGCTCGATGTCGGCCATTGGAACTGGAGCTGTGGAGGCAGGTATCAACACGGTTCTAGTGGTAGGGTCTGTGGAAGTTATTTAAAAGAAGATTGGGAGAAGATGATGATGAATAGGATGATGATCCTCACCTTTCCCTCTCTTCCCCTGGGACCTGTCCCCTCCCATCAGAGCCAGTAGCTCCGCCTCCAGCTCCTTTTCATTTCCACCTTCATCCATCCCTCCATCCGGAGACAGATCCAGGAGCAGCCCCATCTTTGAGAGAGAGAGAGAGAGAGAGAGAGAGAGAGAGAGAGAGAGAGAGAGGAAGAGAGAGAGAGAGAGAGAGAGAGAGAGAGAGAGAGAGAGAGAGAGAGAGAGAGGAGCGGGAGAGAGAGTGAAAGAGAGAGAGAGAGAAGAGCGGGGAGAGAATGTGAGATAGAGAGGGGAGAGAGCATGAAGAGAGATAGATGGAGACGGGAGAGATAGCGAGAGTGAGGAAGAGAGAGAATTGAAAACACGAATTACTAGTGTTATCAATGACAACTTGACTTACAGTTATCGATGATAATTAATTATCAAATCAATGATGAATCAATGATCAAAAGTGTGTTACCTGTTTGGCTCGCGCTGCCCCCTGTCCCCTGGGTGGGGGATTCCGACTGTGACTCATGGAGAGAACCTTGTCAACTGACCTGTGCCACAACTAAAACAACACAGTAGAACCAAAGACATATATTGTAACATCTGGCCATTAGTTCCAGTAGCTAGCTATATTCAGCTTTTATCATACACGTATTGACAGACAAAAATTGACAGCTAGCTACAGGACCTTGTTGAATTTACACTGCATTTAGCTAGCTGGATACATTTAATTGATATCATGGCTAGTAATAAGACATTCGTTGACTGCTCACGTTTTGTGTCTGAGTCTCTGACATTGCTTAGCAGCAAATTAGTACAGTGACGTTAGCAGTTAGCTAACAGCAAATTCATAGCATCATCCATGGCACAAATGTTGTTAATCCTCATTCGATGTTCAGCAGCTATGACTTGTAGTAGTTAGCGTGTTAACTAGCTAGCTTGCTAGAAGCTGCCATACCATTTGTAAACATTGCCACTAAAAGCTTACCTTGTCATACGTTTTCCACAGACCATATGTTGAGCGCTTTCTTAGTTCATACGACGACTGATCATTTCGAAAACATATGAGAGAACGCTACTCACGTATAAATTATTGTTAGTTAGAGAGGTATTAAAAACACGAAAAGGTGTGTACATTGGGCTACTTCCTACTTCCTGCATTGGGTAACCAATGGCAACGCGACTACCTTGCTTTACGGCGTTTGAAGGACACGCCCAGAAATGTCATTGCTGATGTATAACAAATATTCTAACAAGTGTCTAGCTGTGAGGTCCAGTCAAAGTTATGTGTAAAAATCTCATATTCGTCACTGAAAATTAGATTTGTTTTAATCTTAGCTAGCTAGTTGAGCTTGGTATGCACTGTAGCTAACGTTATATGTTTCAGTGAGAGTGCCAAAGTTTGATAGCTAGCTAGCAAGAGAGACCACTCACAATCCATCTTGATCTGCACGGCCAGGTAGGCTAGCTAGCTACAGTTGTGACCAAGTCAAAAGCTTGAGGAGAAACAAAAATCTACCATCAAAGTTCAAAAGTATTAGCTAGATAGATGTTATTGGCTAGTTGTTTTTGTTTTGAATTAGATGATTTGCCAGTGTCATGATATCTGATAATTGGCAAATCATTGTTAGCTAACTTAACCAACTGACACTTTGTCTCTGTTTTGTTTTTGCATTTGAAGCGCTGGCTTGGGAGGATGACCAAAAAACGAACGCAAACCAAAAGTAAGGCTGAAATAGCCCCCATTAAAATCACATAAACTGTATATTGAGGCTTAAATGATCTTCAATGCTTTTCTTGGATGAAATCATTCATTCATAAAGTGAATACCTTGACCTGCCGAGACATAAACCTTTCGTCCAACATAGTTACATTTATCCATTGAAATTATCTGAGATATGGAAAAACAAAGTGAAAGGTTGCTAGTCCACCTGTTTGCTTGCTACTGTATTATTACATGTGAAAGAAAGGACATTTCTATAGCATAAAGGTTACATTTTCTCTCCAGGTTTCACACCTCCCCAGCCTAGGTCACTCAGGTCAAGGAAGAGAAAGTGCTGTGATGCGTTAGAGGAGAGCGCCCCCTCTGGAGAGGCAGTGGAAGCACAGCCCTCACACCTAGAACAGGTAGCCAACAGAAGTTACATTTGCTGGTTGAGCGTTTGTCAGTTACAATTTAAATGTTGCTATGTTTTAACTGATTCTAACTCCTCTGCTGTGTGCAGCAGGACACTGAGGGAACAGTGTTAAAAACGACCTCTCCTCCTAAAGATCCCCACCGCCCTCTGACGGGCTGTACTACTAATCCATCTCAGAAGGCTAACAAAGCGGGAGATACCACTGCACCCAAGCAAGAGGGGGATCCAGTGGAGGAAAGTCTGGTTGTGACTGGCTTCGAGGGAGAGCAGGCCATTGGAGGGGCTGTGGAGGGGGCAGGCACAGAGGAGACAGTTCCAACCAATCAGGATTGTGAAGATACTCCACAGGAAGACCATAGTGTGGAGTCCTCCGTTAAAGATGACGAGGGTAGAGAAGAAGAAGACATCAAGACACAGAGGTTCCTCAGCTCCCCCCCACACCCACTGACTGTAGCCCAGCCCCACCCCCAGCTCCCCTCCAAGGAGGTCAAAGTTGGGGATGGGGACAGTCAAACCGACAATGAAGAGGAGCAGTGTGGAGAGAAGAACCAGAAGCCCAAAATGGAGGAGCGAGACAGTGAACAGCGGGAGGCTATAGATGAGAGAGGTGTTTGTCTGGGCGGTGGGAGGAAGGGGCCGCCAGTGGAGGAGGACGGATCTGTGGAAGCACCAGAGAAGAAGACAGCGGAGGAGGACAGATCTGTGGAAGCACCAGAGAAGAAGACAGCGGAGGAGGACATATCTGTGGAAGCACCAGTGAAGAAGACAGCAGAGGAGGACAGATCTGTGGAAGCACCAGAGAAGAAGACTGCGGAGGAGGCCAGATCTGTGGAAGCACCAGAGAAGAAGACAGCGGAGGAGGACATATCTGTGGAAGCACCAGTGAAGAAGACAGCGGTGGAGGACAGATCTGTGGAAGCACCAGAGAAGAAGACAGCGGAGGAGGACATATCTGTGGAAGCACCAGTGAAGAAGACAGAGGTGGAGGACAGATCTGTGGAAGCACCAGAGAAGAAGACAGCGGAGGAGGACAGATCTGTGGAAGCACCAGTGAAGAAGAGGAGGAGGAGAATGGGGATGTGTGGTCTGGGAGAGAGAGAGAGGGAGAGGAGGAGAGGAATAGAGGAGGAGCAGCAGAAGGAAAGAAAGAGTGTGAAGGAAGAAGGGAGTGTGGGAGAAGCGATGGGGATGGTGAGGAAAGGAGAGGAGGAGACAGTGGAGAAAGAGAGAGAGAAGGACATCGGGCAGAGTGGTGATAGTGGTGGTGGTGGTGGTGCCAACCTGGTGGCTGTAGAGGGAACTGCAGCAGCATCATCCTCTGATCCATCATTCCTTTCATTCATCCCTCCATCTGCCCCTCTGGGGAGTACCACTGAGCAGAGGAAGAAAGAGAAAGAGGGGGAGAAGGAAGAGGGAGAGAAGGAAGAGGAGGAGAAGTTAGAGGAGGAGAAGTTAGAGAAGGAGAAGTTAGATGAGGAGCAGCTTCAGTCAGGGGGAGAGTCAAGCCATGCAGGCCCCAGCGAAGTGGCTTATTCTGGGCCAGAGCAGGTCACAGGAGAGGGTCTCTGGACTGGCCTGAAGGTGGACCCACTGGGCAGTGAGCAGCCTGTGGTGTTGGGGGAAGAAGAGCTAGACACAGAGGGGGTTGTGGAGAAGAAACAGGAGGGGGACAGGGGGTGCTGTGGGTCTAATGAGCCAGAGGAGAGCCCCCCTAGGGCCCCTCCACCATCCTCCACCACCACCCCTACCTCCATCCCTCTGGAGGCTGGGGCAGAGAGGGAGCACCAGGGAGAGGTTCAGAGCTCACCTACCCAGAGAGAGAGGGGGGCTGAAGATGGGGCAGTGGCTGGAGCCGGGGCGGGGGCTGGGACTGGGGCCAACCCCCGGGCATTCAGTCTGGCCCCGGCTGACAGAGGAGAGTCCAGCACACCTCCCCCCACAAAGCCAGGTCCTGGAAGGGAGGGGCACAACCAGGCTGCAGTGACACCTGGTGGCTCGGAGGAGAACAACCATGTGAGTGTTTTTGTTGACGTCTTTGTTTGTTACTTTGTTTGTTTGAGTCCTGATTGTTTGTGTATTTCAGTCCGCATCCCCAGACCTGACCAGAGACGATGATGATGCTGCTGTCGTTGACCCGTTTAGAGCACTGGCCCTGGACTACGTGTCTGACTCTCAACTCAACACCATCACTCTGACGTGAGAGAGGGGGGAGAAAGGAGAGGGGATGGGTGAGGCAGGTACAGGAGGTAGATGCAGGCATGAGGGGAGGAGAGAAGTGCTGATATGCAGATGAGAGGGCAGGAAGATGAGGGGAGGAGAGAAGTGCTGATATGCAGATGAGAGGGCAGGAAGATGAGGGGAGGAGAGAAGTGCTGATATGCAGATGAGAGGGCAGGAAGATGAGGGGAGGAGAGAAATGCTGATATGCAGATGAGAGGGCAGGAAGATGAGGGGAGGAGAGAAGTGCTGATATGCAGATGAGAGGGCAGGAAGATGAGGGGAGGAGAGAAGTGCTGATATGCAGATGAGAGGGCAGGAAGATGAGGGGACGGGAACAAGATGAAGGGATATTTCTATCTTTCCTCTCCTTCACCTCTCCTCTCCTTTACCTCTGGGCCTTGAGACAGACAGTAGTTGTGTTTTTCTCACCGTTCTAAACTAACATCAGAGAAGATCCCCTGCCGGGGTCACTGCTTCTAAATCATCTGCTGTCTGCCTCTCAAATGGCACCCTATTCCCTACATAGTGCACTACTTTTGACCAGGGCCCATGGTCAAAAGTAGTGCACTATAAAGGGAAAAGGGTGCCATTTGGGACATATACAGTGAGCTCCAAATGTATTGGAACATTGACACATTTTTTGTTGTTTCGGCTCCAGCACTTTGGGAGTTTAGCATTTTTGGGGGGGTACGATATTTGTGCGTCTGCACATTTCTTGATGTAGTCATTGCGTGCTATGAATATGGGACCAAATACAGTGGGGGAAAAAAGTATTTAGTCAGCCACCAATTGTGCAAGTTCTCCCACTTAAAAAGATGAGAGGCCTGTAATTTTCATCATAGGTACACGTCAACTATGACAGACAAATTGAGGAAAAAATCCAGAAAATCACATTGTAGGATTTTTAATGAATTTATTTGCAAATTATGGTGGAAAATAAGTATTTGGTCACCTACAAACAAGCAAGATTTCTGGCTCTCACAGACCTGTAACTTCTTCTTTAAGAGGCTCCTCTGTCCTCCACTCGTTACCTGTATTAATGGCACCTGTTTGAACTTGTTATCAGTATAAAAGACACCTGTCCACAACCTCAAACAGTCACACTACAAACTCCACTATGGCCAAGACCAAAGAGCTGTCAAAGGACACCAGAAACAAACTTGTAGACCTGCACCAGGCTGGGAAGACTGAATCTGCAATAGGTAAGCAGCTTGGTTTTTTAAAATCAACTGTGGGAGCAATTATTAGGAAATGGAAGACATACAAGACCACTGATAATCTCCCTCGATCTGGGGCTCCACGCATGATCTCACCTCGTGGGGTCAAAATGATCACAAGAACGGTGAGCAAAAATCCCAGAACCACACAGGGGGACCTAGTGAATGACCTGCAGAGAGCTGAGACCAAAGTAACAAAGCCTACCATCAGTAACACACTACACCGCCAGGGACTCAAATCCTGCAGTGCCAGACGTGTCCCCCTGCTTAAGCCAGTACATGTCCAGGCCCGTCTGAAGTTTGCTAGAGTGCATTTGGATGATCCAGAAGAGGATTGGGAGAATGTCATATGGTCAGATGAAACCAAAATATAACTTTTTGGTAAAAACTCAACTCGTCGTGTTTGGAGGACAAAGAATGCTGAGTTGCATCAAAAGAACACCATACCTACTGTGAAGCATGGGGGTGGAAACATCATGCTTTGGGGCTGTTTTTCTGCAAAGGGACCAGGACGACTGATCCGTGTAAAGGAAAGAATGAATGGGGCCATGTATAGTGAGATTTTGAGTGAAAACCTCCTTCCATCAGCAAGGGCATTGAAGATTAAACGTGGCTGGGTCTTTCAGCATGACAATGATCCCAAACACACCGCCCGGGCAACGAAGGAGTGGCTTCGTAAGAAGCATTTCAAGGTCCTGGAGTGGCCTAGCCAGTCTCCAGATCTCAACCCCATAGAAAATCTTTGGAGGGAGTTGAAAGTCCGTGTTGCCCAGCGGCAGCCCCAAAACATCACTGCTCTAGAGGAGATCTGCATGGAGGAATGGGCCAAAATACCAGCAACAGTGTGTGAAAACCTTGTGAAGACTTACAGAAAACGTTTGACCTGTGTCATTGCCAACAAAGGGTATATAACAAAGTATTGAGAATATTTTGTTATTGACCAAATACTTATTTTCCACCATAATTTGCAAATAAATTCATAAAAAATCCTACAATGTGATTTTCTGGATTTTTTTCTCTCATTTTGTCTGTCATAGTTGACGTGTACCTATGATGAAAATTACAAGCCTCTCTCATCTTTTTAAGTGGGAGAACTTGCACATTTGGTGGCTGACTAAATAATTTTTTTCCCCACTGTACTTAACTTTTTACTACTTCAATACAGACACTACATGACCAAAGGTATGTAGGCTTGTCGAACATCTCATTCCACAATCATGGGCATTAATATGGAGTTGGTCCCCCCTTTGCTGCTATAACAGCCTCCACTCTTCTGGGAAGGCTTTCCACTAGATGTTGGAACATTGCTGCGGGGATTTGCTTCCATTCAGCCACAAGAGCATTAGTGAGGTCGGGCACTGATGTTGGGCGATTAGGCCTGGCTCGCAGTTGGCGTTCCAATTCATTCCAAAGGTGTTCGATGGGGTTGAGGTCAGGGCTCTATGCAGGCCAGTCAAGTTCTTCCACACCGATCTCAACAAATCATTTCTGTAGCCCAATCCACTAATCTGAAGGGGTGTCCACATACTTTTGTATATATAGTGTATATAAGTTAATTTGTCCCAATACTTTTGGTCCCCTGAAATTGGAGGACTGGGTACAAACAGTGCTGTAATTTCAAAAATACCTTCAAATTAAAGCTGACAGTCTGCACCTCATAGTCATTGTATCATTTCAAATCCCAAAGTGCTGGAGTACAGAGCCCAAAAAAAAGGAATGTGTCACTATCAGCAGATGAAAGAGATAAACCAATCAGATAGCTAGAAAAAAGTGTTTGCCATAGGTGAACAGTTGTGAACGATTGTCTTGTGAGCAATTCATTGTTTCTATCTAGATCAGCGGTTCCCAACCTTTTCTGTTCCGGGGAGCAAATCAGTCAGAAGCTTTTGAGGACCACCTTTCGCAGTCGCAGATTTTATTAAACATAAAATATCTTGGCTGTCAAATTTAGTACATTTTAGCAGTGAACATAACAAATTAAAGGCCTATTATAAACTATTTGCATTGTGAAAAGTAATGTAAAATGGCTTATAACACCATTAATAACCCCAACTGTTATTCTTTTTGGATGCTGAGCAGTTGCCATACCAGGCGGTAATGCAACCAGTCAGGATGATGCAACCGGTTGGAGCCCTGAATGCTGATTGTCTGAAAGCCGTGGTATATCAGACCATTTACCATGGGGTATGACAAAAAAGTGCAATTTACTGTACTAATTCCATTGGTAACCAGTTTATAAAAGCAATAAGGCACCTCAGGGGTTTGTGGTATATGGCCAATATACACTACATGACAAAAGTATGTGGACGCCCCTTCAAATTAGTGGATTCGGCTTTTTCAGCCACACCCGTTGCCGACAGGTGTATAAAATTGAGCACCCAGACATGCAATCTCCATAGACAAAAATTGATAGTAGAATGGCCTTACTGAAGAACTCAGTGACCCCGACTGTTATTATTTTTGGAAGAATGTTCTTGTTTTTTATCCACAAAGAATTGTGGGCCACCTGCAGTACCCCAGCGATAACCACTGATCTACACCACCGTTCAAACGTTTGGGGTCACTTAGAAATGTCCTTGTTTTCGAAAGAAAAACTTTTTTTTTGTCCATTAAAATAACATCAAATTGATCAGAAATACAGTGTAGACATTGTTAATGTTGTAAATGGCTATTGTAGCTGGAAACGGCTGATTTTTTATGGAATATCTACATAGGCGTACAGAGGCCCATTATCAGCAAACATCAGTCCTGTGTTCCAATGGCACGTTGTGTTTGCTAATCCAAGTTGATCATTTTAAAAGGCTAATCGATCATTAGAAAACCCTTTTGCAATTATGTTAGCACAGCTGAAAACTGTTGTGCTGATTAAAGAAGCAATACAACTGGCCTTCTTGAGACTAGTTGAGTATCTGGACCATCAGCAATTGTGGGTTCGATTACAGGCTCAAAATCGCCAGAAACAAATAAATTTCTTCTGAAACTCGTCAGTCTATTCTTGTTCTGAGAAATGAAGGCTATTCCATGCAAGAAATTGCCAAGAAACTGAAGATCTCATACAACGCTGTGTACTACTCCCTTCACAGAACAGCGCAAACTGGCTCTAACCAGAATAGAAAGAGGAGTAGGAGGCCCCGGTGCACAACTGAGCAAGAGGACAAATACATTAGAGTGTCTAGTTTGAGAAACAGGCGCCTCACAGGTCCTCAACTGGCAGCTTCATTAAATAGTACCCGCAAAACACCAGTCTCAACATCAACAGTGAAGAGGCGACTCCGGGATGCTGACCTAGGCAGAGTTGCAAAGAAAAAGCCATATCTCAGACTGGCAAATAAAAAGAAAAGATTAAGATGGGCAAAAGAACACAGACACTGGACAGAGATTGGGAAAAAGTGTTATGGACAGACAAATCGAAGTTTGAGGTGTTCGGATCACAAAGAAGAACATTTGTGAGACGCAGACCAAATGAAAAGATGCTGGAGGAGTGCTTGATGCCATCTATCAAGCATGGTGGAGGCAATGTGATGATCTGGGGGTGCTTTGGTGATGGTAAAGTGTGAGATTTGTACAGGGTAAAAGGGATCTTGAAGAAGGAAGGCTATCACTCCATTTTGCAACGCCATGCCATACCCTGTGGACGGAGCTTGATTGGAGCCAATTTCCTCCTACAACAGGACAATGACCCAAAGCACAGCTCCAAACTATGCAATAACTATTTAGCAAAGAAGCAGTCAGCTGGTATTCTGTTAATAATGGAGTGGCCAGCACAGTCACCGGATCTCAACCCTATTGAGCTGTTGTGGGAGCAGCTTGACCGTATGGTACGTAAGAAGTGCCCATCAAGCCAATCCAACTTGTGGGAGGTGCTTCAGGAAGCATGGGGTGAAATCTCTTCAGATTACCTCAACAAATTGACAACTAGAATGCCAAAGGTATGCAAGGCTGTAATTGCTGCAAATGGAGGATTATTTGACAAAAGCAAAGTTTGAAGGACACAATCATTATTTCTAACCTTGTCAATGACCACATTTCCTATTCATTTTGCTATATTTCCTATTCAAACTCATTTCATGTATGTTTTAATGGAAAACAAGGACATTTCTAAGAACGGTAGTGTAGATATTTCATCTTGTATCAGTAGCATTACTGACACAGGATCATTTTTGACCGGATACCTTTATCCATCGTCCTAGAACCAGTACACTATTTTAGAAGTTTGTATTCGTTTTTTTTTAAGCCTACGATAAACCCTTATTCCCCATATAGTGCACATGTGGCTCTGGTCCAAAGTAGTGCACTATATAGGGAATAGGGTGCTATTCTTTGTCTCTCTCTTCCCCTTAACTAGTGAGGAAGAGGAAGGGGAGGAAGACGCTACGGAACTGGTCTGTGGCCTGATCAGAGAACTCTCCTCTCTAAAGTGAGTCGTCCACTCTTTTGCCTCCTCTCTCTCCATCCTTCTACTTCTTCACCGTTTTCTCCTAGTGATGACCTTTGACCTAATGAACTTTAGAAGTCAGCCTGATCCGCCCCACAGATCTCTGAGCTCTGATTGGCTAGATGGGTGTCTGCTCAGATGGACACATAGATAAGGATCTCTCCTCTTTAGTACACTAGAGGAGGGGAACAGGGGATGAGGTTCTAAACTCTCCAAGCCCTCCTCCATCTCTTCTCTCAATTCAATTTCAATTTAAGGGGCTTTATTGGCATGGGAAACATGTTTACATTGCCAAAGCAAGTGAAATAGATAATAAACAAAAGTGAAATAAAAATAAATAACAGTAAACATTACACTCACATAAGTTCCTAAAGAATAAAGACATTTCAAATGTCATTATGTGCAAATATTTTAAGTACAAAAGGGAAAATAAATAAACATGAATATGGGTTGTATTTACAATGGTGTTTGTTCTTCACTGGTTGCCCTTTTCTTGTGGCAAAAAGTCACAAATCTTTCTGCTGTGATGGCACACTGTGGTATTTCACCCAACAGACTATCCTTGTCTGCAGGACAGTTTGAAGAGGTTTGATCAAACTCACTCAGGATGGTTGAGTCGTCACAGAGAGAGCTTTTCCTTCTGTGCTCTGTTTGATATCTCTCAATTACATTTCAATTCGATTCAAGGGGCTTTATTGGCATGGGAAACGTATGTTAACATTGACAAAGCAAGTGAAGTAGATAGTAAACAAAAGTGAAATAAACAATAAATATTAACAGTAAACATTACACTCAGAAGTTTCAAAAGAATAAAGACATTTCAAATGTCATATTATGTATATATACAGTGTTATAATGATGTGCAAATAGTTAAAGTACAAAAGCGAAAATAAATATGGGTTGTATTTACAATGTGAGGTTGCCCTTTTCTTGTGGCAACAGGTCACAAATCTTGCTGCTGTGATTGCACACTGGTGTTTCACCCAATAGATATGGGAGTTTATCAAAATTGGATTTGTTTTCAAATTCTTTGTGGGTCTGTGTAATCTGAGGGAAATATGAGTCTCTAATATGGTCTTACATTTGGCAGAAGGTTAGGAAGTGCAGCTCAGTTTCCACCTCATTTTGTGGGCAGTGTGCACATAGCCTGTCTTCTCTTGAAAGCCAGGTCTGCCTACGGTGGCCTTTCTCAATAGCAAGGCTATGCTCACTGAGTCTGTACATAGTCAAAGCATTCCTTAAGTTTGGGTCAGTCACAGTGGTCAGGTATTCTGCCATTGTGTACTCTCTGTTTAGAGCCAAATACAGTGAGGGAAAAAAGTATTTGATCCCCTGCTGATTTTGTACGTTTGCCCGCTGACAAAGACATGATCAGTCTATAATGTTAATGGTAGGTTTATTTGAACAGGGAGAGACAGGATAACAACAGAAAAATCCAGGAAAACGCATGTCAAAAATGTTATAAATTGATTTGTATTTTAATGAGGGAAATAAGTATTTGACCCCTCTGCAAAACATGACTTAGTACTTGGTGGCAAAACCCTTGTTGGCAATCACAGAGGTCAGACTTTTCTTGTAGTTGGCCACCAGGTTTGCACACATCTCAGGAGGGATTTTGTCCCACTGCTCTTTGCAGATCTTCTCCAAGTATTTAAGGTTTCGAGGCTGACGTTTGGCAACTCGAACCTTCAGCTCCCTCCACAGATTTTCTATGGGATTAAGGTCTGGAGACTGGCTAGGCCACTCCAGGACCTTAATGTGCTTCTTCTTGAGCCACTCCTTTGTTGCCTTGGCCGTGTGTTTTGGGTCATTGTCATGCTGGAATACCCATCTACGACCCATTTTCAATGCCCTGGCTGAGGGAAGGAGGTTCTCACCCAAGATTTGACGGTACATGGCGCCGTCCATCGTCCCTTTGATGCGGTGAAGTTGTCCTGTCCCCTTAGCAGAAAAACACCCCCAAAGCATAATGTTTCCACCTCCATGTTTGACGGTGGGGATGGTGTTCTTGGGGTCATAGGCAGCATTCCTCCTCCTCCAAACACGGCGGGTTGAGTTGATGCCAAAGAGCTCAATTTTGGTCTCATCTGACCACAACACTTTCACCCAGTTCTCCTCTGAATCATTCAGATGTTCATTGGCAAACTTCAGATGGGCCTGTATATATGCTTTCTTGAGCAGGGGGACCTTGCTTCGCTGCAGGATTTCAGTCCTTCACGGCGTAGTGTGTTACCAAATGTTTTCTTGGTGACTATGGTCCCAGCTGCCTTGAGATCATTGACAAGATCCTCCCGTGTAGTTCTGGGCTGATTCCTCACCGTTCTCATGATCATTGCAACTCCACGAGGTGAGATCTTGCATGGAGCCCAGGCCAAGGGAGATTGACAGTTATTTTGTGTTTCTTCCATTTGCGAATAATCGCACCAACTGTTGTCACCTTCTCACTAAGCTGCTTGGCGATGGTCTTGTAGCCCATTCCAGCCTTGTGTAGGTCTAAAATCTTGTCCCCGACATCCTTGGAGAGCTCTTTGGTATTGGCCATGGTGGAGAGTTTGGAATCTGATTGATTGATTGCTTCTGTGGACAGGTGTCTTTTATACAGGTAACAAGCTGATAGTAGGAGCACTCCCTTTAAGAGTGTGCTCCTAATCTCAGCTCGTTACCTGTATAAAAGACACCTGGGAGCCAGAAATCTTTCTGATTGAGAGGGGGTCAAATACTTATTTCCCAAATTAAAATGCAAATCAATTTATAACATTTTTGACATGCGTTTTTCTGGATTTTTTTGTTGTTATTCTGTCTCTCACTGTTCAAATAAACCTACCATTACAATTATAGACTGATCATTTCTTTGTCAGTGGGCAAACGTACAAAATCAGCAGGGGATCAAATACTTTTTTCCCCTCACTGTAGCATTCTAGTTTGCTCTGTTTGTTTGTTAATTCTTTCCAATGTGTCAAGTAATTCTCTTTTTGTTTTCTCATTTGGTTGGGTCTAATTGTGTTGTTGTTGTCTTGGGGCTCTGTGGGGTCTGTTTGTGTTTGTGAACAGAGCCCCAGCACCAGCTTGCTTAGGGGACTCTTCTCCAGGTTCATCTCTCTGTAGGTGATGACTTTGTTATGGAAGGTTTGGTTATCGCTTCCTTTTAGGTGGTTGTAGAATTTAATGGCTCTTTTTTGGATTTCTCTAATTAGCGGGTATCGGCCTAATTCTGCTCTACATGCATTATTTGGGTGTTTTGCATTGTACAATGAGGACATTTTTGCAGAATTCTGCATGCAGTCTCAATTTTGTGTATTCTTGGTTGGTGAGCAGACCCCAGACCTCACAACCATAAAGGGCAATGGGTTCTATAACTGATTCAAGTATTTTTAGCCAGATCCTAATTGGTATGTCGAATTTTATGTTCCTTTTGATGGCATAGAAGGCTCTTCTTGCCTTGTCTCTCAGATCATTCACTTCAATTAAATCAAAAGGGCTTTATTGGCATGGGAAACATCAAACCAACTACATTAGCATGACAGTGGTGATCAGATGTTTTGTAAGTAGTAGGAAAAACAGACAAATAGCAACTAAAAATAATATCACTCTCTCCCAATGCATCTCTCCTCCCCTCCATCTGCATCTCTCCCCCCTTCCTCCCTTCCTCTTTCAGTCGGGTAGTGATGGCTACCCATCGGGAGCTAGAGACTCTCCGCCGTGGCAACAAGACAGCGAGGCCTCCCCCATGCCGCGGCTTCCCCCCACGCCGCTCTGAGATCTAGTTTGCCTACCAAATAGCACCCAAGTCCCTATATAGTCATTTGGGACCCACACCGAACCATCATCACAACGCCCCCAAAGGCTCATGGGTAACAGTCTTCACATAGCGGAGGCTTACTTGAAAGTTTATTTGTATATTTTTTTTTTGGTGGGGGGGGGGGGCTTGAATACTGAAGATCAGTTTGAGAACAATGATCCAAAGTATCATCCCAGATTTGAACTGAAAGTTTGTGAAGTTATATGGACACAACGTTCTAATAATAATGCCGGTCTATAAATCTAATTTTATTTTATTGGTCACATACACATATTTAGCAGATGTTATTGCAGGTGTAGCGAAATGCTTGTGTTCCTAGCTCCAACAGTGCAGTAGTGTCTAATAATTCCCTACAATACACACAAATCTAAAAGTAAAAGAATGGAATTAAGAAATATATAAATATTAGGACGAGCAATGTCTGAGTGGCATTGACTAAACTACAGTAGAATAGAATACAGTATATACATATGAAATTAGTAAAGCAGTATGTAAACATTATTAAAGTGACTAGTGTTCCATTATTAAAGTGTCCAGTGATTCCAAGTCTATGTATATGGGGCAGCAGCCTCTAAGGTGCAGGGTTGATTAACCGGGTGGTAGCTTTATTGGCATTAAAAAAAGCTACCACCCCGTTGAAGGGTTATTTTCTTCTCCTCTGCCTTTCCTGATGCTGAGGACATCCGTCTGGGACAGTATGTTGTTACTGTGTTTTGGAGAACGTGTTATAAAATAAATCATTACTAAAGTTGGATCTTTGGTTATTGTATATCTCCTCAGCTCAGTCGTGGATCTATGATACATGTTGCTTTTTTAAAAACTAACCAGTCTAAAAAGATTCTCAACATAAAAAGATCACCTTTACCACTAAGATCTGAAGTCCATTTGTAGACAATGCCCTATTCAGTGCACTACTTTTGATCAGAACCCCTATGTGCTGTAAAGAACACGTGCATGCAAATAATGAAAAACCACACGTCATAAATAAATAGAAATAAGCGACAAAAGTTGAAAACACACGCAAAGTAGTGCACTAGATAGGGAATAGGGTGCCACTTGGGATACCTTTTTAGGGACACCTCAATGATAATTAAGACACACACGAGTAGCCAATACAGATATTATTGTTATTATTATAGAAGACATGCATAATAATAAAACACACATACTATTTAACATAAGGTTCTTTAAAGTGAGACTTAACATTAAAGTCCTATTCAGCCAATCTAAGTAGCATACAGGTTGAAAAGTCAACAAAAAATACACTTCTAGATCTATTAAAATACAAGTATTACAATTTAAAATAGTAGGTAGCGTGGTAAATGGCAATTACCCAAAGTAGCTCTGCACACCACATAAAATAGCTGTTGTCTTTGTTATTGTCAATAGTCATGTTCTTCCAATAGTTATATTAGGCCTGTAGACTTGCAGATCTACAGTTAGATTAGAGCATATCTTTTAAAAATAAGAGTCAGGAAAACACAAGTCTCAAAACAAGACAACACTTCCGTTTTTTCCTTCCTAAAGTAGCAGGTAGAGTTCGTTGATAAGGGCGGTTCATTAGGCGACACAGTACTAGAGGTTGGGAGGTTTTACAAAATCTCACACCAACATGTAAAGAAGCAGTTAGTTTGGTCAAGGACATTTACGCTTTAAAGTAAAAAAAGAAAACTCAAACCCAAAATGTGCTGTAAAGAACACGTGCATGCAAATAATGAAAAACCACACGTCATAAATAAATAGAAATAAGCGACAAAAGTTGAAAACACACGGAAATAATACAAATCACACGATAAATAGGCTACTCCATAGTCTACAAAACTAGCCAGCCTATTCCAAACTACTTCTAACCTAAATATCCACTCGTAAATCCTCTGACAACTGTCCGCATACAGCGCGCTAGAGACGCCAAAGAATGCCGCCAACACAACAGCATGAACAGTCTCTTCAGCGCTTCTCTAGCTCTGGTTCCACCCATCTCGCAACAACGAGTTGCCTCTGTTAGTAGGCCTAGAAGGTAGCGCACTAACGGCCTGGACCAGAGCTAGCGCTTCTCCGACTTGACATATACAGAGCTGTAGGTGGTTTCGACCCGGGGACAGAAGCGCTTGGTGTGGGCTTGGGCCCCGGTGGCCCCGCAGAGAGGGCAGACATACTGCCGCAGGTACGGGCACACCACGCCCCCATCCCGGTCCTTGAGACTGTGGGACCCAAACACAGACTCAGACTCCCCGTTATGTTTGCAGAAGCTGCAGAACTTGCGCTCAGGTGATGGCACCTCCTCCGGCGTCTTGGAGCGGGTCGCCTTCTTTCTCTCCCTCTGGCCCCGGGTGCCCGCGGAGGGTCTGGACGCTGCTGTAGCGTGCTTGGGATCCTTGCTGCTGCTCGGACGTAAAGGAGCGTCTTTACGCACGGGGACGATTTCGGAATACAGGGTTTCCTTTTCGTTAGGTTGGTGTGTTGTCGCCTCCGGTGTTATCCGTGACAGCAAGGCTCGCGGCGGTAACTGTTCAAATTCCACCATGGTCGAGCATATCCCAGAGGAATGACCGTCGACGGTTGACGGTTCTGAGGCGAAGTTCCCCAACTGCATCTCCCGCACTGCGTCCGCTAGCTTCATGTAGTCCCGCCACGGTTGGAAACTCTTCTTTTCGGACTCCATGTAACGCGGTAGGTGTTGACAAATCATAGCGTTCAAATTCCCACTTGTATTTTTATAGCCCAACAGACTAGTGTCTGATAACGACCAGAATGGACCACAAAGAAAGCGGGGTTAAAATTTCTAAACGATGCGATGGCTTCAATGAATTGCGAACTCAACTGAAGGCATGTTTGACAAAATGCACCTTTTGACCTGTCAGTGTTTTGGAAAGCAGCCAATCAGATGGTGTCGTGCGCCAGCCGTGGCACGCGACAGCAGCCAATAAAATGGTTTCAAACTGACAACTTCTTAAATTGGTCAAAATGAACTATTTGGGATACAATTTTACTCAACAATATTTAAAAAACTTCAAAAGACAGTTGATCTATTCTAGGGTCTAAATTGATAGGATTTAGATTATAATTCTGAGTTATAGGACGCTGTTCGATAATAGCCTATTGTATTAAAATATCACACCTCTTTAAAATTCATAACTGCTTCGACTTCCTTGCTGTTCAATACTACCACCAATAAGTTAGTAACATTTATCCTGGCTCATCGAATCATTAGTAGAGAATGAATGTGTCAAACTATTCATCTTTATTAATCACATTGAAAAACGAATATATAAATCAATGGAAACGACAAAGGGACAATATTATAAGACATACAATGGAAACTACATAAACAGCCATCCTACTGAAATGACCAGTCCAGGCGAGGACCAGGGGGGGCAAACTGGAGCCTCTCTGCCCCCACATCCAAGCACTCTGACTGGGCATCACTCTCACTGGACCTGGGGAGGTGGAGGGATGGGTGGATGGAGGTAGGGAAAGGTGGGTGGAGGAGAGGTTGGCGGGATGTGGAGTTGGAGGGATGAGGGTGGAAAAATTGGGGTTTGGAGAGAGGGATGGGGGATGGAGGGGAATCCGGGATTAGAGGAATGGGGAGATGGAGGAATTTAGTTACAGTCAAATATATACACACACACACAACAATCTACAACAATAGTCCATCTGTAATCATATAAGATCAGTGATTACCTCAATCACTAATAATGATTTTCCCTTTGGGGATTAATTGAAGAAAGAGGGCAAAGAATGAAGTAAGGAAAGATGGGTTTAAACAGTAACTAGGTCTACGTCTCAGATGACACCCCATTCCCTATATAGTGCACTAATTTACAAGCCCTGGTGCACCAAATCGGGAAACAGGGTGACATTAGGAACAGAGTCAGGACATGTCTGGGCCTGACCTGCAGCTGTAGGGCAGTTGGAGGGCAGAGTAGAGCTCTGGGGTGCTGGGGGTGTGAACTTTGACCCTGCCGTGGCCCTGCCGAGACCCCGATGACCCTAACCAGGGCATGAACCCAGACTCGGCAGAGGAGGGCGTGGCCGGGCGGCAGCCGGACAGGATCATGTGATCAGAACCTGAGAGATCTGCGAGTACACACACACACACACACACACACACACACACTTGAATCCCCTGAAGTGACTAAAAGACGACGCTATAGTAAAACCTGTTAGTAAAGCAAAAAGTATAGCTAAAACCAAACTAGTAAAGCTTTTGCAGCCATCTAGCGGTATGTGATGTTCATTGTTGATTATAAAATCGGTAGTTGGAGCCCTGAATGCTGATTGGCTGAAAGCCGTGGTATATCAGGCCGTATACCATGGGTATGACAAAAAAGTACAATTTACTGTATTCATTCCATTGGTAACCAGTTTATAATAGCAATAAGGCACTTCAGGGGTTTGTGGTATATGGCCAATATACACACTACATGACAAAAGTATGTGGACATCCCTTCAAATGAGTGGATTCGGCTTTTTCAGCCACATCCGTTGCTGACAGGTGTGTAAAATCGAGCACACAGCCATACAATCTTCATAGACAAACATTGGCTGTAGAATGGCCTTACTGGACTTTACCAACGGAAATAGGCAGTAGAATGGACTTTCAACTTGGCACTGTCTTAGGATGCCACCTTTCCAACAAGTCAGTTTGTCAAATTTCTGCCTTGCTAGAGCTGGCCCGGACAACTGTAAGTTCTGTTATTGTGAAGGGGGAACGTCTAGGAGCAACAACGGCTCAGCTGCGAAGTGGTAGGCCACACAAGCTCACAGAACAGGACCGCTGAGTGCTGAGAGTAAAAATCGCCTGTCCTCGGTTGCAACTCTCACTACCTAGTTCCAAACTGCCTCTGGAAGCAACGTCAGCACAGTAACTGTTCGTCGGGAGCTTCATGAAATGGGTTTCCATGGCCGAGCAGCCGCACACAATCTTAGGATCACCATGCACAATGCCAAGCATCGGCTGGAATGGTGTAAAGCTCGCCGCCATTGGACTCTGGAGCAGTGGAAATGCGTTCTCTGGAGTGATGAATCACGCTTCACCATCTGGCAGTCCGACAGACAAATCTGGGTTTGGAGGATGTCAGGAGAACGCTACCTGCCCCAATGCATAGTGCCAACTTTAAAGTTTGGTGGAGGAGGAATAATGGTCTGGGGATGTTTTTCATGGTTCGGGCTAGGCGCCTACAGCATACAATGACATTCTTGACCAGCCAAACTCAATTGGCGGACTGCGGTCTGGGTCCGGACCCAGAGAAAGGTCAATCCGGACGGGACAACATCACATTGTTATATAAAAGTAAATACATTATTTTCTAGACAGCTTTAAAAAATAAAACGGGTGCAGTGGCCTCAAAATCAGCAACCTCTCGCTCTCTCTCGAAGCAACGCCCACCTCTACTAGTTCCCTGTCTAATCCAATCGCGTGGTTATATGCAAATACAAGAGGCAGCGTTTTACCCAATCACAATCAAAATATCCTCAGTGGAACCTTGGGACAAGCAGGCAGAAAGAAACAGAAATATCTGACCGCGGTTCAACTGTGAATATCACAGATAGGAGCTTAGTTACCAGTATCTTTGTTAATATGGCTTGTTTAAAAAAAATTACAACTTTACTCTGAAAACCGTATATTCAAAGACGTTTGGACGGAACAGTATTTATTCATTCTCCCCGCAACTAGCATAAAACCAATGTGATGATATGCAGTGAGTCCGTAGCTCTCGTGAAAAGTGCCAGTGTTAAGCGCCATTATGACACCAGACAGTAAATTCGATCAGACGTATCCTCTGAACACGGAGGTGAGAACAAACAAGATTAAACAACTCAAATCCCAATATGAGAGGTCCACCAAAGTCCTTTTCAATTCCCTGACAGCCCAACAACGTGCAACGGCGTGTTCACTGAGGATAGCTTGGGTTTTGGGAAAACACAAAAAAACTTTTTCAGACTCTGAGATGGTAAAATAATGCATGTGTGAAGTTGCTGACACCTTGCTTGAAGGTAAACAAAAAGATGAGGTCAGTGAAGAAAATGTGGCTCTGAAGGAGCAGGTTGGTGATTGTGACCCTGTCACTTTCTGGGGAAAGATGGTGCCTGCAGCTGACGTCCCTGTTCTCGAGAATCTGGCACTAGACATCCTGACTATGTTTGGCTCCACATACAGCTGTGAAACAGCCTTCTCCACAATTAACGTTATTAAAAACAAATACCACACCAGGCTCACCAATGAACACCTGCACCAGTGTCTCAGAGTTGCTCTCACACCAATTGTGCCAAAGTTCACAGCATTGGCAGGAGACAGAAAGTGTAATTTCTCTCATTAATGCAGGGCAAGGACCAGAGTGACTTATATATGAATATTGCATGGCCCACAGTGACGTTCTGTGCATTCAGATTATTATTTTTGTTCAACTCTCCTTTGTTCTTCAGAAAACATGCACTTTATTTTAATAAAATACTTTCTATTTTTTTATTCAAGGCCCATGTACAAATGGTTCACAGTGCACTTTTTGCACAGACAGTTATGCAACCACTTTTGTTCTTCAGAAATGTTGATGCAATGTTGCACATGTTTACATTCAAAATAAGTTGTATATTAAATGAGACTAAGAATTTGAATGAATTACATTTGATATATCAACTAAGTTGTAGACGACTATGTTTGTTACTACGCTGTACCACAGTGCCGATAAAGGACAATATCCATCCGGATCTTTGCCACCTAGGAAATTTGTGTCACTGGACCTTCTCAAATAGTAGTTGAATACCCCTGCTCTAGACGATTCTGTGCTTCCAACTTTGTGGCAACAGTTTGGGGAAGGCCCTTTCCTGTTTCAGCATGACAATTCCCCCGTGCACAAAGCCAGGTCCATACAGAAATGGTTTGTCGAGATTGGTGTGGAAGAACTTGACTGGCCTGCACAGAGCCCTGACCTCAACCCCATCAAACACCTTTGGGATGAATTGGAACGCCGACTGCGAGCCAGGCCTAATCGCCCAACATCAGTGCCCACTAACGCTCTTGTGGCTGAATGGAAGGAAGCCCCTGCAGCAATGTTCCAACATCTAGTGGAAAGCCTTCCCAGAAGAGTGGAGGCTGTTATAGCAGCAAAGGGGGGACCAACTCCATATTAATGCCCATGATTTTGGAATGAGATGTTGGACGAGCAGGTGTCCACATAGTTTTGGTCATGTCGTGTATGTATATAACATGATATATGCTGACTCACTGAGGACGGTGCTCTCTCTGCTGTTGTGACGCTGCAACGTCTTCCACAACGGACAGTCAAACAGATACTGCTGCTTCACCACACAGGCCCTCTGCTGCTCAAACTCACACCTCTGCACATGCAGACACACACTGTAAATACATAATAAAATAACCACAGTCTAACAACACTTCACTAACCACCCATTCCTTTAATCTTTCAATCCAAGGAGCCTGTTTTCACTCCCTCCCCCCCCCTCCTTTGTGGCTCTCCCTTCCGGTCCCTCACCTCGTGGCCCAATCGGATGGCGGCGTCGGTGAAGGCCCGTCTCTCCCTCTGGAAGCTCCGCTTCTGGAGTTCTAGCTCCGCCCAGCGGTCCTGAAGCCGCTCCCACTCTTCCAGGAAGTAGCAGTCTGTCAGAGCGGCCGGGACCGGAGTGATCACACTGTCCTGGGGAGAGGAGGGGAGGAGGATGACATGGAGAAAAGGGGAGGGAAAGTAGGTAGAGATGGAGGAGAGGAGAAAGCGAGAGAAGGGGGAGAGAGAGAAGGGGGAGAGAGATGAGCAAGTAACCGTCCGAAATGTCAAAGCTTGCCTTAGCTGCCAAAGTTAATGCATAGACTAGCTCAGCAGGTTAACATTCTTGTGGTGCACGGGTTTGAACCCAGCTGGTCACATACTTGTGTTTCTATGAGCCCCAGTGTGTGTCGGTTTCTTTAGTAACGAGCTGTAACATTGTAATGTGGGTTGGTTTCTTTAGTAATGAGCTGTAACATTGTAGTGTGTGTCGTCCACCTGTAGTAGATGCTGCTGCAGTTTGACCAGCTGTTGACTCTGATCCAACTCTGTCTCTAGCTGAGCCAAGAGCTTATCCTGGTCAGTCCCCACAGCCACGTGACCTAAACACACACACACTGTCAAACCCCTGTAGGAACATTGTTTTATTCATAAACAAATTCATGTTAATCTCCTACTAGTCGCTGTGTGCGTCCGAAATGGCCCTATGGTCAAAAGTAGTGCACTACATAGGGAATATGGTGCCATTTCGTGCCTCATCCCCCCCTCACCCTGACTCAGAAGGTTCCCTAGTCTCCTCTGCACACCCTTCCATCCATGGACCACACCCCCTGTCACATGGTCGCCCAGGGACTCCTCTGATTGGACCAGCATCTTGTCGTCGTTAGGGTCCTCTTCCTGGTCACCTACAGTGTCCAATAAGGTCTGGGGGAAAAGTTACAAAGTAGTAGCTTTCAGCCAATCAGCTCAATCCTCTCTCTCGCAACCATACCCAGTGTTGGGTCCAGTTGCCAAACGTTGCTGAATATTGCAGATAGAAATGCCATAAATAGACTTTACATTATTCCATATTTCTACATGTCGGAAAGGCATGTTAGTTCTACATAACATATTTCTATCTGAACGTTCCAAAACATTGTGTCCTGCTGACCGTGCCCAAGTTCCAGTTCCCATCCGTAGCGCCGTTAATCCAGCCCCAAGACCCTACTCATTGAATGGTTACAGATCTGAAGGGACTTAATACAAGGGTTAATAAGTTGTTGCTTTTGCTGTACTGCTTTCACCCATCTATTCCTCTCAGATCTGTGCACTAGGAAGGGCTGTAGGGGCTAGGGCAGTGTTTCCCAATCCTGGCCCTGGGGACCGGAAGTGGAACCAATTGTGTTAGTGCTAAGGCCCCCCTTTGGTGGAGACCACTCCCCAGGACCAGGAAACACACCGGGAGGGAAGTTTCCCCTAGGTACAAACCTAGGACCAGCATCCCCTCCCCCAATCACAACCTTTACCATTAGTGGGGAAAATGCAAAACAGCGTCTAGGGCCACTTTCACCTCTGAGCTATAGGAGCCGTCTAACCCGTTCCATGTCTGCTCTGAGCTATAGGAGCCGTATAACCCGCTCCATGTCTGCTCTGAGCTATAGGAGCCGTCTAACCCGTTCCATGTCTGCTCTGAGCTATAGGAGCCGTATAACCTGCTCCATGTCTGCTCTGAGCTATAGGAGCCGTCTAACCCGTTCCATGTCTGCTCTGAGCTATAGGAGCCGTCTAACCCGTTCCATGTCTGCTCTGAGCTATAGGAGCCGTCTAACCTGCTCCTTGTCTGCTCTGAGCTATAGGAGCCGTCTAACCCGCTCCTTGTCTGCTCTGAGCTATAGGAGCCGTCTAACCCGTTCCGTGTCTGCTCTGAGCTATAGGAGCCGTCTAACCCGTTCCATGTCTGCTCTGAGCTATAGGAGCCGTCTAACCCGTTCCATGTCTGCTCTGAGCTATAGGAGCCGTCTAACCCGTTCCATGTCTGCTCTGAGCTATAGGAGCCGTCTAACCCGTTCCATGTCTGCTCTGAGCTATAGGAGCCGTCTAACCCGTTCCATGTCTGCTCTGAGCTATAGGAGCCGTCTAACCCGTTCCATGTCTGCTCTGAGCTATAGGAGCCGTCTAACCCGTTCCATGTCTGCTCTGAGCTATAGGAGCCGTCTAACCTGTTCCATGTCTGCTCTGAGCTATAGGAGCCGTCTAACCCGCTCCATGTCTGCTCTGAGCTATAGGAGCCGTCTAACCCGTTCCATGTCTGCTCTGAGCTATCTAACCCGTTCCATGTCTGCTCTGAGCTATAGGAGCCGTCTAACCCGTTCCATGTCTGCTCTGAGCTATCTAACCCGTTCCATGTCTGCTCTGAGCTATAGGAGCCGTCTAACCCGTTCCATGTCTGCTCTGAGCGTGTGCAGTAGAGTGGTGAGTTTGTGTCGGAGCTTCATGGCCTCCCTTAACTCCGCCTCTCGCCGCTCCAGCATCACACGTAGCGCCGTCTCCTCCTTCCTGGGGTACATCAAAATCAGGTACATTAGTGCTAGGCTGGAACAAAAGCCTGCGTCTCAATCTCCTGGATCAGAATAGGTGACCTCTGGGGTCCGATTTGGGGACAACCGGAGTCTACAGCCCCAGTGGTCAACTATGGGTCCTGGTCAAAAGTAGTGCACTATAAAGGGAACAGGGCGCCATTTGGGACGCAGCCTCCTACCTTCCGTTGGTCCTGGCTGGTCGGTCGCTCTTCACCTGGCCTCTGGGCACTGGGTTCAACAGTTCCATGGCTACAGAGAGAGAGAAAGGAGGAGGGAGAGAGACACAGAGAGAGAGAGGAGGAGGGAGAGAGACACAGAGAGAGAGAGGAGAGAGAGAGAGAGAGAGAGAGAGAAAGGAGGAGGGAGAGAGACACAGAGAGAGAGAGCGAGAAAGGAGGAGGAGAGAGACACAGAGAGAGAGAGAGCGAGAGAGAGAGAAAGGAGGAGGAGAGAGACACAGAGAGAGAGAGAGCGAGAGAGAGAAAGGAGGAGGAGAGAGACAGAGAGAGCGAGAGAGAGAGAGAAAGGAGGAAGAGAGAGACACAGAGAGAGCGAGAGAGAGAGAGAAAGGAGGAGGAGAGAGAGAGAGCGAGAGAGCGAGAGAGAAAGGAGGAGGGAGAGAGACACAGAGAGAGAGAGCGAGAGAGCGAGAGAGAAAGGAGGAGGGAGAGAGACACGGAGGGAGAGAGACACAGAGAGAGAGAAAACACCAAATTGAGACTCTGCATGCAGAATTCTGCAGAAATATCCTCTGTGTACAACGCAAAACACTAAATAATACATGCAGAGCAGATTTTGGCCGATACCCGCTAATGATCAAAATCAAGAAAAGAGCCGTTAAATTCTACAACCACCTAAAAGGAAGCGATTCCCAAACCTTCCATAACAAAGTCATCACCTACAGAGAAATTAACCTGGAGAAGAGCCCCCTAAGCAAGCTGGTCCTGGGGCTCTGTTCACAAACACAAACAGACCCCACAGAGCCCCAGGACAGCAATACAATTAGACCTAACCAAATCATGACAAAACAAAAAGAGAATTACATGACACATTAGAAATAATTTACAAAAAAACAGAGCAAACTAGAATGCTATTTGGCCCTGAACAGAGAGTACACAGTGGCAGAATACCTGACCACTGTGACTGACCCAAAATTAAGGAAATCTTTGACTATGTACAGACTCAGTGAGCATAGCCTTGCTATTGAGAAAGGCCACCGTAGGCAGACCTGGCTCTCAAGAGAAGACAGGCTATGTGCACACTGCCCACAAAATGAGATGGAAACTGAGCTGCACTTCCCAACTTCCTGCCAAATGTATGACCATATTAGAGACACAGACTTCCCTCAGATTACACAGACCCACAAATAATTCGAAAACAAATCCAATTTGGATAAACTCCCATATCTACTGGGTGAAAAACCACAGTGTTCAATCACAGCAGCAATAGTTGTGACCTGTTGCCACAAGAAAAGGGCAACCAGTGAAGAACAAACACCATTTTAAATACAACCTATATTTATGTTTATTTATTTTCCTTTTTGTACTTTATCTATTTCCATAATATGACATTTGAATAATGTTTACTGTTAATGTTTTGTTTATTTCACTTTTGTTTATTATCCATTTCACTTGCTTTGGCAATGTTAACATATGTTTCCCATGCCAATAAAGCCCTTAAATTGAAATTACATTGAGAGAAAGAGAGAGACCGAGAGAAAGGAGGAGGAGAGAGGAAGAGAGAGAGTTTGAAAAAGAGAGAGAGAGTGAGACAGTGTGTGTGTGTAACACAAACAGAATGGGTAAGAGAGTGACTTAGGTAGGTAGAAGGCGAGTGATAGAATGGTGTGTGTGTGTAAGACTGGGAGAAAGTTAGAAAGATGGAGTGATATAGAATGTGAGAGAGAGGGTTAGACAGACATCCTTACAGGCGCCTCTCTCTCTGTGTCTCTCTGGGAGTTGGCTTAGTCTCTCCTTCAGTCTGGCGCTGTGCTGCTCTTTACGCCTCAACTCTGACCCCTGCTGGCTACACCGAGACTGCAGGCTGGAACCCTTCAGAACGTGTGGGTGCGTGCGGGGTTGAAAGAGATGAGGGGGAAAAGGTTATTCATCAACATCGTCAATATTTTCCATCAAACTCATGATACATTACACACACCTTCTCCCTCTCTCGCCTCAGTGCATCCTGTAGTCTGGCAACGTGCTGGTCTCGCTCAGACAGTTGCTCCTGAGAAGAAAAGACAGAAGTTGTTAACACACACAAACACACTATTCTAGCGCTCTCATTCTCACCTGACTGACTCTCAAACCCACACACACTAGCTTACCCCGATCTCATTGTGCTCGTCCCTGCCGGTCCACCAGGAGGCATGGAGAGACAGGTCACTGAGAGGTGGGCTAGGCTCCCCATGGAGGAGGTATGTGTCCTGGAGGTCTGGGGAGAGAGAGAGGGAGGGAGAGAGAGAGGGAGAGGGAGAGGGGGGTTGGATGGTGGTATGAGTGGAGTGAGGTAGATAGGGAGGTAGAGGTAAGACCGGAAGGAAAGAGGTATATACAGTGCTGGACTTGGACTGAAATAGGTTCCGGTACTCATTTTGGGTGCCAGTACTGATTATATTTAGGTGCAGGAGCTCCACAATACTTCTGAGCTAATATTCTGTAAAAGGAACAGGAGCTCAAGCAGTAGAACATGTGAGGTGCC
The DNA here is from genome assembly GCF_020615455.1 of Coregonus clupeaformis. NCBI lineage: Eukaryota > Metazoa > Chordata > Actinopteri > Salmoniformes > Salmonidae > Coregonus > Coregonus clupeaformis. The sequence goes on from NC_059229.1 coordinate 3,948,594, forward strand.
GGTACTCCGCTCCGGTGAGCTCCTGCCCAAGTCAAACACTGGGGTATATAGATGCAGAAGTGAGAGATTGGGAAGGATGGTTATCATGAGTGTAGGGCCACGTTCAGTAGATTGTCCTCCTATATCAAGATGTGTGTCTTAATATACAGCTTTACCTGAATACTCCTGTCCTCTTCTCTGAGGCTGGGACCATGCTGCCAGTCCCTGCCCCCGTCTATAAGCCATCTGGGTCAACATTTATGAACATTTACTATCACAAAAGGTAAATACCTTAACAGGTATTCAGGTGTGTGTACTGTAGGTGTTGTGTTTGCAGTTTTACCTGAGCGGAGAAGTTTTCTGCTACACTGGCAGCCATCTTGAATTACCACCTGGCAAGTGGCAACCAGGTGCTAGCATTTCAGCTAATCAATAACCTCATTAATTGACAAGCTCACAGCACTCTTTTTTCATACTGTTTGGTCGTGTTTCTCTGCTCAGACGTTGGTGACGCATACCAGATCTTACAATGCCTGGATAGGTATTTTACGTACACTATATATACAAAAGTATGTGGACACCCAAAGTAGTGGATTTGGCTATTTCAGCCACACCCGTTGCTGACAGGTGTGAAAAATCGAGCACACAGCCATACAATCTCCATAAACTAACATTGGCAGTAGAATGGCCTTACTGAAGAGCTCAGTGACTTTCAACGTGGCAATGTCATAGAATGCCACCTTTCCAACAAGTCAGTTCGTCAAATCTCTGCCCTGCTAGAGCTGCCCGGTCAACTGTAAATGTTGTTATTGTGAAATGGAAATGTCTAGGAGCAACAACGGCTCAGCCACGAAGTGGTAGGACCCACAAGCTCACAGAATGGGACCGCTGAGTGCTAAAGCGCGTAAAAATCATCTGTCTTCAGTTGCAACACTCACTACCGAGTTCCAAACTGCCTCTGTTAGCAACGTCAGCACAATAACTGTTCGTCGGGAGCTTCATGAAATGGGTTTCCAAGGCCGAGCAGCCGCACACAAGCCTAAGATCACCATGCGCAATGCCAAGCGTCGGCTGGAGTGGCGTAAAGCTCATTGCCATTAGACTCTGGAGCAGTGGAAACGCGTTCTCTGGAGTGATGAATCACGCTTCACCATCTGGCAGTCCGACGGACGAATCTGGGTTTGCCGGATGCCAGGAGAACACTACCTGCCCGAATGCATAGTGCCAACTGTAAAGTTTGGTGGAGGAGGAATAATGGTCTGGGGCTGTTTTTCATGGTTTGGGCTTGGCCCCTTAGTTCCAGTGAAGGGAAATCTGAACACTACAGCACACAATGTGTATCAGCTAACCACATGTTATAGCAATCTGATGCCCAACAGCACAGTTGATGACATAGCACGCAACCATCGGTTGATGCATGCAACGTCTGAGCAGGGGACGACCTATGTGTGCAAAACAATTGGAGAAATGGAAGCTATTTTGATTACTGACAATCCATTTAAAATGGCTTGGAATAAAATGATGTACTGTTGGCCTATAATAGTGTGTAATGTAAATGTTGATTGTCTATATCAAGGGTTGCAAACTCATTTCCTGGAGGGCAGTAAAGTACAAGGGAGGAGTGAAAAGCAGCAGATACTCCCGGAACGGAGTTTGACACCCCTGCTTTATATACTAGGGCAGAAGGATTCAACTATTAACCTACGAGGAGCCTGCTGGTTTTCTGTTCTACCTATTAATTAACTGCGCCCACCTGGTGTCCCAGGTCTAACTCAGTCCCTGATTAGAGGGGGAACAATGAAAAAAATGGAGTAGAACTGGTTTAGAGGTCCAGAGTTGAGTTTGGGGGTTCTAGGGCCTACAGTAAAGTATCAACATATATCACCATGTCCCTATGAAATGGATGGGGCTCATCTAATACTTAGTACTGCCATGAGACAATCCACATACATTAGAAATCTGAGAATGCAAACAACTATATATTAGGAAGAATCCATACAATATATACAGACTAGAAAGCTGATTAGTTCTCCAGCTATGTTTAATTTGCCCCTTCGGAGGGCCTTTCTGTTTTATCTTTATATATTTTTGGGAAATGGAAGAAAACAATTAGATGAAAACAAAACTAAACCATTAACATTTAAGACCATTTGACCAAACAGAAGATGGACTGAGTCTTTAGCTCAGGGATGGGTAACTCCAGTCCTCTGAGTGTCACACTTTTGCCCCACCCACTTGGGAGCCAGGCCAAACCAATCAGAATGAGTTTTGCTCCACAAAAGGGCTTTATTGCAGACAGAAATGCTCCTCAGCACTACCCCCTCCTCCTCAGACGATCCCTCAGGTGAAGAAGCCGAATGTGGAGGTCCTGGGCTTGCGTGGTTACACGTGGTCTGCCAAATTCTCGGAAATGACATTGGCTGCGGTTTATGGTAGAGAAATTAACATAAAATTATCTGGCAACAGCTCTGGTGGATATTCCTGCAGTCAGCATGTCAATTGCACGCTCCCTCAACTTGAGACATCTGTGGTATTGTGTTGTGTGACAAAACTGCACATTTTAGAGCTTTTATTGAACCCAGCACAAGGTGCACCTGCGTAATGATCATGCAGTTTAATCAGCTTCTTGATATGCCGCACCTATCAGGTGGATGGATTATCTTGGCAAAGGAGAAATGCTCACTAACAGGGATGTAAATAAATTTGTGCACAAAATTTTAGGGAAATAAGCTTTTTGTGCTTATGGAAAATTGCTGGAATCTTTTATTTCAGCTCATGAAACATGGGACCAACACTTTACATGTTGTGTCTGCCGGGAGACTGTCTATACCCTATATAGCGTACTACTTTTGACCAGAGCCCTAACGGACCTGATCCAAAATAGTACACTAGGGAATATGGTGCCATTTGGGACATCCTAGGACGTTGCACGAAGTCTCTCACAGTTCCCGCTAAACACTTGTTAAACAGCTAAAATATTATACCCTAAACACCATATAACAGGGGCCCTATTCAGTAAGGTGACATTATTCCTTTTTTAACATGACAGACATAGTAGTGTTGCATTTCTATCAGCAGCGATGCACCCTACAGAACCGAACCCCTGGCTAGTCTAAAGCTACTACAAACCCCAACCTAGAGACAATCTTGTGTCCCGATTGGCTAAAACCTGGATCACCCTCTCTCCCTTGCAGCTGCCGGTCGGCTAGACACTCAGACCGTTTGCTTTGATTGGTCGGTTGAATCGGTAACCTGGGGTGAAAGATCAGGATTCAAGAATTTATCGATCGGGACGTTCCGTCAAAAGCGACGGGCTGGGGAAGAGGGGAGTGATTGGCAAAACTTCACAGAAGCTCAATGTCCATTCTGTCCTGCAGGAGGCTGTGTGTGTGTGTGTGTGTGTAAGTTTCTAAAACCCCTATAGCAACAGTAAGTACATAGGATCCTTATAAATGTTTCTATGTGGGCTGTGGATACATAAACATAATGGTTACAAGCACACACCTTTTAGTCAGCCTCAGAATGTGTTGGGACGAAAGGAGATGTTTAGCCAACATTACTTAAACCTATCCACGGTTGCAATCAAGTGGGAATAAGTAGGAAATCAGAAAATGTGGGAATTCTACAACGCTAAACCTATCCAATCCTTTCAGTGTCTAGTTGATTCCGGACCGGGCCTGAGAGATCAGGAATGAAAGAATGGAGGGATGAATGGAGGAGTGAGGGACGTCCAATTATCAGTCCGTTTTGGTTTCCTTCCAGCTGTTGGAAGTCCAGAGAAGTGGAGGAAGGAGGGGGACAGGAGATAAGAGGTTGGGAGGACTTAGCTCCCATAGTGCATTGTATTGCTAGGGATCGCCATGGGAGACGCCATGGAGATGGAAGGCCCGCCCATGGTGAACTGGCTGTTGTTGTTGATTGGGTAGTGAGGACTGTTGCCGGGCCCTGATTGGCCAGTCACCGCTCCTGAGGAAGAGAGAAACAGGAAGTGAATTTGGGTCTTCAAAGAACGGTTAGGGCCAGTTTCCCGGACCCAGATTAAACCTAATCCTGGACTAAAAAGCACTTTATATCTAAAATAAACACAAACATTAAAACAACTAATGTCAGGCCATACATTAACTGAACTGTCGACCAGACTGGAAGACATTAGCAACAGAGCTGTAGCTCTGTAACCATGGTGACACTCACTCACCCTGGCCCACTCCTGTACTCATGATAGACCCAACTCTAGAAGATGTATGGTTCACTACCCCTGTGTTCACTGCCCACACACACACATACACACACACACACACACACACAGGAGATAATTCACAAATTGGCCAATTTTATTTGGATCAACAAAACACAGCAAAACCAATATACAAAAGGTCAGTTACAGATGGATTATCTGGAGTCCAACATATAGATACAAAACTGCCATTACACGCAGCACAGCACAGTTAGGTTTGCAACATTCCAGTAACTTTCCCGACATTTCCAGAAATCCCAGTAGGAGGATTCCCGTATTTCCTGCTTTTTCCGGTAATATTCCAACTGGGATTTCTGGAAAAACTGGGAATTTGGGGAACATTTCAGATATGTTGTAACCCTATACAGCAGGGGTATTCAAATGTTACCCTGTGAAGTCTAGACTACTGCTGGTTTTCTACCTGGTAATTAATTGCACCCACCTGTGTGTCCCAGGTCTAAATCAGTCCCTGATTAGAAGGGATGCATTTTTTTTAAAAGCAGTGAAACTGGCTTAGAGATCCAGATTGGGATTTGAGGGCTGTATAGCACAGCACAGTAAGGAGTGTAGGGATTGGTCAGTCACACACACATAGCGTACCAAGAGGGATGAGATTGTTGTGAGACACTGTGGAGCCCATGCCACCAATGACTGTACTGAGGTCATACGCTGCAGGCATCCCTCCTGATAGACAGAGAGAGAAATTAAAAACAGGAAATAAACAATTCTGTATTCACCTGTGTGTGTGTGTGTGTGTGTGTGTGTAGTACCTGATTCATGCAGTGTGTGTGGGTGTGTACCCTGGTTCATGCTGTAGACTCCTCCATTGTTCCACATGTTCTCTGAGGGGGAGGAGTAGTGAGAGCCTGGGGGCGGGGCTGACGTGCTGCCTGTGTACCTGCGGAACACACATATCAACCAATCAGATGGGGACATTGTGCTAAATATCCAAATCAGATGGGGTCGGTGGCGGCAAGCTCAGGGACAGCCAATCATATACAGAGGACTTGAAGATGTCTATCAGGGAGAGAAAAGAGGAGGAAGAGGAGATTTTAGAGGATACAGAGAGAGAGACAGAGACAGAGAGAGAGAGAGAGAGAGAGAGAGAGAGGAGAACAGAGACAGACAGACAGTAGGAGAGAGAGAGAAAGGGAGAGCGTGAGAGGAGCGGTATAGAGTGTTTCTGACCTGAAGAATGGGTTCTTGAGATCCAGCAGGTTGCTTGACTTGCTTCCTGTCTGGTCCACCTGGGCCACCATGCTGATGTCATAGCTCTGTCTGAGTGCACAGGTCAGATTAACCCTTTAGGGTGGGGGTACCTTTGCAGGTGTGTGTGTGTTCAGTGTGGGGATTTACTTTTCAGGTGTGTGTGTGTGGTAAAGTTATCCGGGTGTGTGTGTCTCACCTCTTGTTGGCGATGAGCGTTGCGGTGCCGGAGAGGGTGTCTCCTGCCTTGGTGAAGAGAGGGGACTGGAGCAGACAGCGGACCTGGTACCAGTGGGTTAGAGGCTCTGTAGGGGAAGTGGAGAGCCACACTGTCACCCTGGAAACACACACACACGGTTAGACGAACACACAGGCACACACAAAAGATGAAGGACAGCAAGTCAATCAAGACTGACAGAGTTGACATAATACCACACGGACACACACACACACACATAGGGGACTCACGCTGAGCCGATGAAAGCCACGTCGAACCAGAAGGCCAGACCATGGACCAGACCTGATGTCATCATGTGGAACTTAAAGGGAATCTCCATCCTGAGATGAGATAAAGAAAGAGATGGAGGTTTAAGGAGGAGTAAACTCTCAGCAGTAACCTCAGTCACCACAACCCTCAGACTAAACACAACATCAGGGCCCGTTTTCATAAACCGTCTCAGAGTGCTGAACTAGGATCAGGTCCCCCCTGTCCATTCATTATAATCTAAAAAAGGCTAAACTGATCCTGGATCAGCGCTCCGACTCCAAGTCTCTTTCTGAAGGAGAGAGGAGGGGCAGATGTCATCATGTGGAACTTGAAGGGAATCTATCCTGAGAGAGAGAAGAGAAGAGAGCTTTCTGAATACAGGCCCTGAAGGAGAGAGGAGGTGATGGACTCACCTGTGCAGATCCCCCTCTTTCGCGTCCAGAAAGTTGACGGTGTATTTGACAGACTTGGACATCAGGATACGGATATCAAAGGTGTCCTGAGAGAGATCATTACATTTATGTAATGGATATTTTTTTCATTATATATATATATATATATATTTTTTTTTCTTTAGTATTATAGCTACTATTCTTATTGTTGTCTCTGTTCTTTTCATAATTGTTGTGTATCACTTCGCTTTGGCAACATTCACCTTTTCATTCATGCCATTAAAGCATGTTGAATTTGAGAGAGAAAAAAAACAGGTGAGAGGGAAAGTTGGTAGAGAGAGAGAGAGAGAGAGAGAGAGAGAAAGAGAGACAGAGACAGAGAGAGAGACAGAGAGAGAGACAGAGAGAGAGACAGAGAGAGAGACAGAGAGAGAGACAGAGAGAGACAGAGACAGAGACAGAGACAGAGAGACACAGACAGAGAGAGAGAGAGAGAGGGGGGGAGGAAGTCTCACCACTATGGGTTGTCTGAAATACTCATCTACTGCAGCTTCTCTCAATGATGACAGATCAACACCATGGAACGATGGCTGATACCTGAGAGACAGAGCGGGAGAGAGAGAGAGAAAGAGACCGTGGGAAGTGGGTTTAGTTAGTTGACTTAGTGACAGTTAAATATTTTTGTATCGTTGTAACAAAGGCATGGTGAATTTGCTTTCTCTCTCCCCAGCAATACTTTCCAGGTAAAAACTGCTTTAAAAATAAAGTAAATGTAAGTGTGGTTGTTCACCAGAAGTTAGCCTAAGAACACAATACTTTCCACATGTAAAAACAAAGCTTTAAAAATAAAGTAAATAAAGTGAAAGGTTATTTACCAGAAGTTGGAGAAGTAAGAACTAGGCTAGTAAGAACATGCGTCTCTGTCTAGGTTTTAAAAGCTGTGTTGACCGGAGCTTGTTAAATGAAGTCAAAGGTTATTCACCAGAAGTTGGCCTTGGTGAACTGTTCCATGTATAACTGTTCGTCTGTGAAGGGAGCCAGGTGGACGTCGCCTAACGTGGGGAACATGTTACCTAGGGGACGAGGGAGGAGGGAGGGTTACCGTCGGCAACACCTGGATACGCGTTCTACTAATTCCCTTTCCTCCATCCCCATCTTTCTTTCCTTCCATATCTCCCGTTCTCCATCTCTTCCTCTCCATATTACCATTGAGCCGTAGGAACTTCTAGGCATGTAGGTAACTCTCCAGCATTATCTCTAACTCCCTCTCTCATCTCGCTCCCTCTCTCTTCTCTCTCACCGTTGGGCTTGAGGAACTTCTTGGCATGTAGGTAACTCTCCAGCATTGTCTCTAACTCGCCAACTTCTTCCATCCATCCCTCCCTCTCTCTCTCTCACCGTTGGGCTTGAGGAACTTCTTGGCATGTAGGTAACTCTCCAGCATTATCTCTAACTCCCTCTCTCATCTCGCTCCCTCTCTCACCGTTAGGCTTTAAGAACTTCTAGGCGTGTAGGTAACTCTCCAGCATTATCTCTAACTCCCTCTCTCATCTCGCTCCCTCTCTCTTCTCTCTCACCGTTAGGCTTTAAGAACTTCTTGGCATGTAGGTAACTCTCCAGCATTATCTCTAACTCCCTCTCTCATCTTCCTCTCTCACCGTTAGGCTTTAAGAACTTCTTGGCGTGTAGGTAACTCTCCAGCATTATCTCTAACTCCCTCTTTCATCTTCCTCCCTCTTCTCTCTCACCGTTAGGCTTTAAGAACTTCTTGGCGTGTAGGTAACTCTCCAGCATTATCTCTAACTCCCTCTTTCATCTTCCTCCCTCTTCTCTCTCACCGTTAGGCTTTAAGAACTTCTTGGCATGTAGGTAACTCTCCAGCATTATCTCTAACTCCCTCTCTCCCCTCTCTCACCTTTAGGCGTTAAGAACTTCTTGGCATGTAGGTAACTCTCCAGCATTATCTCTAACCCCCTCTCTCATCTTCCTCTCTCTTCTCTCTCACCGTTAGGCTTTAAGAACTTCTTGGCATGTAGGTAACTCTCCAGCATTATCTCTAACCCCCTCTCTCATCTTCCTCTCTCTTCCCTCTCACCGTTAGGCTTTAAGAACTTCTTGGCGTGTAGGTAACTCTCTAGCATTCTCTCGTTGAAGAGCATGTATCCCATGGGTTCAGAGATGATGATGTCCACCTGCTCTGGTAGAGAGATCTCCTCCACCTTCCCTGCTATCACCACCACACGATCCCCCATACCGTTGGAGTTTACCAGCACCTACACACACACACACACAGGGGGTTAGTGTGTGTGTGTCACAGGAGGTTGGTGGCATCTAAATTAGGGAGGACGGGCTCCTGGTAATGGCTGGAGCAGAATCAGTGGAATGGTATCAAATACAAACACATGGCTTCCTGGTGTTTCATACCATTCGCTCCGTTCCAGCCATTATTGTGAGCCGTCCTCCCCTGGTGTGTGTATGTATGTGTATGGTAGGGTGTGTATGTGGTAGTGCGTATGTGTGTGATGGTGCGTGTGGTCGAGGAGGCCTCTCAGTGTAGTCTAATTAACAACAGCTTTAGCACTAATAATCACCATAATAAAACAACAAAAAACTGATCACAGCCAAAGAAACAAACCGACTCTCGTACCTTTTGCGTGGTAGTTAGTGTGTGTGTGTGTTACCTCTGCATGCTGAGCCATGGTGCTGGCCTCCACAGCGTAGACCTTCCTGGCTCCGGCCTGCGCCGCGAAGAACGACAGAATACCTGAACCACAGCCCACATCTAACACCACCTAGAACGAGGGGGAGGGAGGAAGAGGGGGGAGCGAGAGAGGGAGGGAGAGCGAGAGATGGGGGGCGAGAGAGGGGGAGATCGAGAGAGAGATCACAGATCATTGGATTGGCAGCACACATCTAAATCAGTCACTGTGTGTGTGTTTGTGCGTGTGGTACCTTGTCCTTGAAGTCAACGTGGTTCTGAAGGATGGCACGTTGGTAGGTTCCAGTCCGAACATAGTCCTGCATCATGTTCTGCTGCTGAGAGAGATAGCCATAGAACTGGAGGGAAACAGGGGTCAAACGGCAGAAGGCAAAGGTCATTGAGGCCAATCGGTCAAAATTCAGCAGTTATTTCCAATGTCTTTTAGACTTGATAACTCTGTGTGTGTGTGTGTGCAGTGGTTCAATTAATTTATGGCAAAAGGTGTGTAAACAGCGTTTACTTGCGTTACCCCTCCAATACACCACTGTGTGTGTTGGACCACTCACAGTGGTCCCCCGCAGATGTGTGTGCGTTTCCCACCTGAAAGTATTGCACGGCAGAGGACTCTTCCGTCCTGTCACTGAAGACGGAGTGTTCTGCATTGTGGCCCCGGCAACTCTTCAGAATATTATAGAAGGAACTGAACTCTACACAAACACACACAGTTAGACAGAGACTGAACATTTACATTTAAATTTTTTGTCATTTAGCAGACGCTCTTATCCAGAGCGACTTACAGTTAGTGCATACATTATTTTTTATACCCCCCGTGGGAATCGAACCCACAACCCTGGCGTTGCAAACGCCATGCTCTACCAACTGAGCTATATCCCTGCCGGCCATTCCCTCCCCTACCCTGGGCCAATTGTGCGCCACCCCATGGGTCTCCAGGTCGCGGCCGGCTACGACAGAGCCTGGATTCGAACCAGGATCTCTAGTGACACAGCTAGAACTGCGATGCAGTGCCTTAGACCACTGCGCCACTCGGTGCAATGATTGCCACATCACCACTGATGAGGCAATCATTGCACAACTTTTGTAAACATCCACACACAGACCCACACCCTACCTGCAGGTGTGGAGAACTGTAGCAGGACACTGTTGCAGCCCAGCGTGATGATGAAGGACTGTTTCCCCACACGACTGCATTCCGTTTCCCTGGACAACGAACACTTAAAGACTGAGGTCTCATCTCCTGTTGACAAACCATCAGAGACAGGTAAGATATAGCCACACACGGCAATATTTCCGCAGGAAAGTATAATTAAAAACTTTTCAAAGCACTGGTAGTGAGTTCCGATTTATATCACCTGAAGTATGCGCAAAACCGTGTAAACACGTGCAAGAGCTTGGCAAGTAAGCCTGCATGCTTGATAGACATTTGAACACACTAGTACCAGCGCTTTGAAATGTTGATTTAATTATACTTTCCTGTGTTGTCTCATATTCCTACATGTAATGGACCAACCGCACGGGTAAAGTAAGTTAAATATAATTGTATTCAACACTCTGGCATGCAGAGGTCGAGAGAGGAAACGTTACTGATCACAACGGCTCATTTATGCCCAAACATAGAATTAAATTAAATTCAACGTCGGGTTTCCAAGCTAACTGACCGGCTACTCTACAATGAATATGTCGCTACAGGACAAAGCCACCAAGACGCATATAGGCATAGCCAGCCTCAAAATTAGCATGCTAGTTAACTAGCTATCTCATAACGTTAATAAGATAATATTTTACATGTACTGTATCGATAGTGGGAATAACCACCCAATTTCTACAACAGCAACATTTGCTTGCTTTGAAAAACACATTTTCGGTAACTTGTACTATACCAACGCACCGGCCCATCACAGTGAAATGCTACCTGGTTAGCTAGATGCTAATTAGTTAGCCACCGACTTACTCAATCCTATTCATTCTTCATAGCATCGTGAAGGGGTCTCGGGCTACCACAAGGTAAGCGCTAGCTAACTCGCGGATAATCAACACGCCGGGAGCTGGTTATAGCAGCTACTTACCGTTGGAGAGATTTAGGAGAGCCGTGTCTGGGGTGCTTTTAACCTCCAATCTCAGGGGCTGTTGCTCGGAGTGTCGCTGGATCTCTCCGTTCGCGTCCCCGATGGACCGCAACCGCACGCAGGGAAACACCGATACCGCCATCTTCGCTTCTGGCTGCTTAACTGGTTCGTCGGCTCACACTTCACGATCAAGCAAACTACGGTGCTGCTCACTACTGCCACCCCACAGTCAGTCGGGGCATAACAGAAGCTGCATCTTGAGAAATACCAAGGCTATATATCCTTGTTTCTCAAACCTGGGGGATAGAGGATAGTCTAATGATGTATATGTACACTAGATGACTGTTGTGAAGCCACCGTGCCTCCATCTTGGCACTCCCCCGCCGTTGTAAAACATATTTTGGAAGCTATAGAAATACAATGTCTACTGTTGTTTTTGCCACCTGTATTCTAGTACAGACACCTTAATGCATACTATTAAATGATACTCTGTGAGCTAAACAAAACAACAACAAAAACATTTTCCTTAAAAGTATAATTTGTAGAAAGTATTGATGTTACTGTTCCCACTACAACAACAAAAATACTTACATGTAATATTGTCCTTGAAACATTTAATTGAAATACTGTAGAATTTCAGTTGTTCCTATGGAGGACTGCTCCTTCTGGGGAGTGCCAATATGGCCGACCGGTGGCTTCAAACCTATCATTGCCAAATACATAGCATCAGCAATCCAGGGTTTATATACACCATTGGGGTAAACTGGACACAAGGACAGTTTTGTTCTAGCCCAGCACCAACAACATACCTGATCAGCCAATCATCATCATCATCATCATCATCAAGCCCTTTTGGATTTGGTTGAATCAAACAGGTCTGGGCTAGAACAAAAAGTACACCCATTTGCAGTGGCCTCTAACCTAAAAAACATGTTTGTTTTGATGGCACATTGGAAGTAGGCCTTTCAAAAACGTTTAGGCATCAACAATCTATCCAAAGAACCACCCACAGACATAAAATAGTCACACACACGTAGTTGTAAATGTGATTTACTAGGTCTGGAAACTCAGTTACAAAGTTAGTTAAGGCACAACAGAGGATTGACAGTGTATCAGGTATCAAATTAAAACTCATCATTTAAGGCAGGCAGCTAGACTCGACAGTTACTGTTCAATGATAAAAAGGAAACATAGGCTGATGGAATCATAAAATGGCCACCATGGTGATGATGTGGCTTATCAGTAACCTGAAACAAGCTGAAGGACCAGCTGTGGCATTTGGAAATAAGTTAGTGTTGTTTATCTTATTTAAATACTTTCCCATTTGCTGTAATGTTATTGGTGACTGAATGTAGGCTACTGGGGGGGGGTATTTCTAGGGAGAAAGGCCAGGACAGGAGTATCTTCCTAAAAAGGTACAGGAGAGCACAACAAGTTAACATTTAAGTTCACTTCAGTATCATCATCATAATGGAACGAAACCTTTGATAAAAAGGTTGAGTATTTCATAAAAACTTAAATAAAATAGGTAGACGAAAGTCTATTCTCTTGTATAGACTACAATTTTGGGATATGTGGGTAGTGTTTTGCATGAATTCTATATTCTAATTATATGGTTCTGTATCCCTGGGTTGATAATATCAACCTGTACCATGTGTTAGTTTGTACCAGGAAGTATACTGCATGTGGAACACAAGCAATAGAACTGACAGCATGTAGGCCAATAGGCTAGAACTGTAGGCTAAATATCAATACATACCCTGGTTAAAACAAACATTCAATTGTTGGTCACTTCCTTATTGTGCTGTATACGTTGTACACATACGTTTGCATCCCAAATGGCACCCTATACTCTATTTAGTGCACTACTTTTGACCAGGGCTCATAGGGCACTGGTCAAAAGTAGTGCACTATATATGGAATAGGGTGCTATTTGGGACACAACCAGGGACACAGCCAGAGACAACATCAAAGGCACATTCACTGGCTGTCTGCCTGTCAGAGGCAATCATACTGGTGGAACGTACAGTGCATAGATACAATGTAGGGTTGCAAAACTACACTAACTTTCCAAAGCTTGCCAGATTTTCCAGAAATTCCTGTGGAGGATTCCTGGATTTTCTGCTTATCCCCTCCTGATTACAGGAATCTTCTAAAAGGAATTTCTGGAAAACTGGGGAATTTTCTGAATGTTAGCGGAATTTTGCAACCCTAATACAATGTCATCATCATAACAAATAGGATATCACATCAACATCCTGAACATACATGTATAATGGCACAACTAGGCTTTATCTTAATACATGGACTGTCTAGCCTGGTCCCAGATCTGTTTTTGCTGTCTTGCCAACTCCTATATGGTCATTGTTGTGCCTTAGCATGCCAGATCTGGGATCAGGCTTGAGGATAACATTGAGGAGAGGAAAGGGGGCTTCCATAGGACATACAGCAAGAACTCCTCCTCCACACACTGTGACTGCTACTGCAACGAGAGAGACAGAGAGAGAGACAGAGGGAGAGAGACAGACAGAGAGAGAGGGGGAGAGAGACAGACAGAGAGAGGGGAGAGAGAGACAGAGAGAGAGGAGGGAGGAGAGAGGGGGGTGGGAGAGAGACACAGAGAGAGAGATATGGTAAATAAACAAAACACTATCATCAACCACACATAATTATTATAATTAGGAGCATCTGACATATTGCCAATTTACCAGCATCTATCCCATCCTAAAACACAGACAGGAGAGGAGACTGGAACACAGACAGGAGAGGAGACTGGAACACAGACAGGAGAGGAGACTGGAACACAGACAGGAGAGGAGACTGGAACACAGACAGGAGAGGAGACTGGAACACAGACAGGAGAGGAGACTGGAACACAGACAGGAGAGGAGACAGGAACACAGACAGGAGAGGAGACTGGAACACAGACAGGAGAGGAGACTGGAACACAGACAGGAGAGGAGACAGGAACACAGACAGGAGAGGAGACTGGAACACAGACAGGAGAGGAGACTGGAACACAGACAGGAGAGGAGACTGGAACACAGACAGGAGAGGAGACAGGAACACAGACAGGAGAGGAGACTGGAACACAGACAGGAGAGGAGACTGGAACATGTGTGAGAGGAGACTGGAACACAGACAGGAGAGGAGACAGGAACACAGACAGGAGAGGAGACAGGAACACAGACAGGAGAGGAGACTGGAACACAGACAGGAGAGGAGACTGGAACACAGACAGGAGAGGAGACTGGAACACAGACAGGAGAGGAGACAGGAACAGGTGTGAGAGGAGACTGGAACACAGACAGGAGAGGAGACTGGAACAGGTGTGAGAGGAGAGAAGAGAAAGGGAGGGAAAAGAGGAGGAGAGGAAGAGGAGACGAAGGTGTACATCATTAGAACAGGCAGCAAGGACTCTGGAGAGAGAGAGAGAGGTAGTAATAATAATAATAATTATTATTATTATTTGGGGGGGGTGCTAATATTTGTCCTGTGACACACACAAGTGTGTAATGTAAATGTGACACCCGCAGGGAGTGGGGTCATGGCCAGAGTCATTAGGGTTAAGAGCCTTGCTCAAGGGCACAGCGACAGATATTTCACCTTGTCGGCTCCGGTATCTGAACCAGCAACCTTTCAGTTACTGGCCCAATGCTCTAACCTCGAGGCGACCTGCCGAGAAGAGGAGGAAGAAGAGGAGGAGAGTGGATGAAGGTGTCGTAGGCTACCTCAGAACAGGCTGCAGGACTTGGGGGGTCTGAAGGGGTTGTCACTGGAGGGTACCCCCATCAGGAGAGGGTCCTTGTGAGCGTTCTGCAGACAGAAGTTCTTCAGGTCGACTGCAGCCTGAGACACCTGGGGTTAATTATAATAATAATTAATTACAGAGTCGAAGAAGAAATATGACTGGGACTGATGTATTATGGGGCGGCTTCCCAGACACAGATTAAACCTAGTCCTGGACCAGACAGTGATCTCAATGAAGAATGTCTATTAAAAGCTGTTTTTAGTCCAGGACTAGGTTTAATCTGTGTCCGGGAAACTGCCCCTAGATACTATATACCAGGGCTCTCCAACCCCATTCTTGGAGAGAAACCGTCCTGTAGGTTCACTCCAACCCTGTTCCTGGAGAGATACCGTCCTGTAGGTTCACTCCAACCCTGTTCCTGGAGAGATACCGTCCTGTAGGTTTTCATTCCAACCCTGTTCCTGGAGAGATACCCTCCTGTAGGTTTTTGCTCCAACCCTAATCTAGAGCACCTGATTCTAATAATTAGCTGGTTGATACGTTGAATCAGGTTAGTTACAACTGGGGTTGGAGCGAAAACCTACAGGAGCTATATGCACTATGGACCGGTTTTCCAGACACATCTCAAGCCTAGTCCTGGATTAAAATGAGCTTTCAATAGAGAATCTCCATTGAGCATGCTTTTAGTCCGGGGACTAGGCTTAATCTGGGAAACTGGGCCTGTATGCTACTAATACATTCCAGGTGTAGACACAGTTGGTGAGGTGACATGGAGTAAACAAGGGGTCCATACTGCATATTGACTGGCTGCATCACTGCTTGGTATGGCAATAGCACCGCCCTGGATCGCATGGCGCTACAGAGGGTTGTGCGGACAGCCCAGTACATCACTGGGGCCGAGCTCCCTGCCATCCAGGACCTCTATACCAGGCGGTGTGAAAAGAAGGCCTGGAAAAATCATCAAAGACCCCAACCACCCAAGCCATAGACTATTTTCTCTGCTGCCGCACAGCAAGAGGTACCGGTGCACCAAGTCTGGCACCAACAGGCTCTTGAACATCTTCTATTCCCAAGCAATACGACTGAGAAATAGCTAACAAAAAAGCTACATGGACTGAGTTAACCTTGTATCTTTATTAACCTTTTAATTCAAACTCTGCACTGTCTACACACACTCACAGGGCCGTACACACTCACACTGTCACTCCAACACACACAAACACTCACAGGGCCATACACACTCACACTGTCACTCCAACACACACACAAACACTCGCACATAATATGCACATACATTTATACTGACTCTACACCCCCGCACACCAACTCACATACAAGCTGCTGCTACTCTGTTTATATTATATCCTGTTGCCTAGTCACCTTACCCCTATACATATCTACCTCCATCACTCCAGTATCCCTGCACATTGTAAATATGGTATCGGAACTGACTCTTTAAATATTTCCTGTATATAGTATGCTGACCTACTTCCTTAATCGTGTATTTCATATTTCCTATTCTTATTTCTTGTGTTTTTTTCTTTCTTTCTAGTAATACATTGTTATTGATTATTGCATTGTTGGGTTTTGAGTTAGCAATAAAATAATTTCACTGTACTTGTGCCTGTGACATTAAAACTTGAAACCTATAGCGCACTGTACTGTAGCCTCCTGTACTGCACTGCTGCTACTACACAGCCTCATTTCCATAGTAACAGATCTCAACACAGAAGTTTTGAATACATTTGCTAGTGACTAAACTACAGTTGGGCTACAGCTGGATTTCCAATGCAAAGAAGAGAGTACTTCATGCCCTGTACAGGAAGTAGCCTGCCCCACTCATAGACGCTAACTACTTTAGCGCTTATTGACGATAAATGTCTTCTGACCAGGGGAGGTTTGTTAGGAGTCCCGACGCTTGCTCTAAACATTAACACGCATCGCTTGCAGTACTGTTTTGGAAACATAAGGAGCGCATCTTTCATATCAGCGAGAAATAAAATAAAAACACAATGTTTATTACTACACAACTTTATAGAGTTATGGTTAGTGTTCCCACACGGCCATATGTCCATGTTACAGCACTTGTTTACGGAAGACAGACGGAAGACGGAGCTAATTAGCACATGTGGCGGCAGGTAGTTTAGTGGGTAAGAGCGTTGTGCCAGTAACCGAAAGGTCGCTGGTTCTAATCCCTGAGCCGACTAGGTGAAAAATCTGTTGATGTGTCCTTAGGCAAGGCACTTAACCCTAATTGCTCCTGTAAGTCACTCTGGATAAGAGCGTCTGCTAAATGACTAAAATGTATCTAGCTGCTCAGAACACCTGTGTGTAAAAGCCGATTCATACTTACTCCGAAATGAGGTCTGGAGGCTCCGTATACAGAGGCTGTGACGCAATTGTGGAGGCCAAATCGAGATATACGTCAATAATCGTCGATTTCGAAACGGTTTTCGAAATGTATGCTGATATGCCCTTTATCTTTAATGTCAGCTAGAAATAATCTTTCAAATCAAAAATATAATGGCTACAGTAACTGTATATTATTTTCTTCAAAGATTCTACCTGAGAAAAGATAAGGGGCATATCAGCATAGGTTTCGAAAACTGTTTAACAGACGTTAAAACACAGCATCAGAATTGTAGCTTACATACACAGAGCCAAATGTGGGCGAATATAATGGCTGAAAACCCTACATACGGAGAAGGGTTTTCGGGAGCTAGAAGCAGCCTAGCAACACTAGGCAGAGGCAGTTATATGACAAGTTTACTAGGAGAAGGAAAAACCGGCTTCGGAATATTACTAGCCCGTGGGAATGTTAGTGAACTGAGAACTGACCCATCCAAGATAGGCCTACACTCTGACTTTCAATCTATTTCACGCTTTCTACCCTGCAGGCCACCGATACAGGACCAGGGTCCTAGGACTGTCTCGATAACCAAAATAATAAAGGCTATCAAATAGGATAGTAATTCATAATTCCATCAACTTTTGCCTACTTTGTCAACAATATTAGCCTACTGACAGGAGGCGACGATGTAGGTTAGCCTACTGTTCAATAGACATTTGTAACATGACAACATTGATACAAGGCAGCAACATTTATAACTGCATTATACCTAACATGACAACTTCATTAAGCAAACTTTGCAACATTGTAACTTCGCGTTTGCTACTTTGTTTCACGTCACTAGCCTAGCCTGCTCAAGGCGGCTATGCTGTCCCAGCGACAGGAATGTCGTTTACAGCTCTTCCGTGTTTGTTTGGTGCTAGTGTTGCTAATATGATCATTTTTTTACCTTGATCCTCCGGACACTGGCTTCCAACCGCAGCTGTTTCACGACTCTCTGCGCGATGACCAAGTTGCTGCTGGCGTTGTTGTTTGACATGTCGAGGGTCAGAAGTGTGACAATAGGTTATCCTACTAGGGCGACCGTGAGAAAGTAGCAGAGTTTGTGAAGCAGTCTGTCTGTCGCTCTGTCTCCGCCCACTCGACACAATGTTCCCTCAACAACATTGTAATTGGTTGTCGGTCAATCGATCACTAAGTACGTTTACATGCGCACTAATAATTTGATATTAAACTGATTATGGGTGAAGGCCGAGTATGGCATTAGTAATGTAAGTACCTTACTCGGCGTAAGGTCACTATCGAAGTAAGCATATGCTGATTAAAACACCTGGGTTTCTGAGCAGTCTTCCGAATGATTAGGACATGAAAACAGTTTAATCTGCGTTTCTGCGGTGTATTTGATATGCGCATGTGCAAGCCTCGCTATTACACGCGAGTGGAGTTCGTTCGGAAACACTGAAAGTATGCGTTTTAGAAAGAATTAACATATACATTGACATTTGAAGGCCCACCTCTTTAAAGAATACCTGGGATAGGATAAAGTAATCCTTCCACCCCCCCCCAAAAAAAAGTGTAAAGTGGTTATCCCACTGGCTATAGGGTGAATGCACCAATTTGTAAGTCGCTCTGGATAAGAGCGTCTGCTAAATGACGTAAATGTGCCCTTGAGCAAGGCACTTAACCCTAATTGCTCCTGTAAATCGCTCTGGATAAGAGCGTCTGCTAAATGACTAAAATGTAAATGTAAAAAAATATACACTTTATATCTCCTAACTCAGAATCAGTCTTCGCAAAAATAACGTGGTCACTGCGGTAGAAGGTTTATTTTGATTGGCGATTTTCTGCATTTATCAAAAGGCCCATCAGTAGCCTAATTTCAGATGTGGCCATATAAACCGGTTTATTAGGGAACTCGTTCTTCTTGCAAAACGTGCTTGATGTGGTCGTTTCTTGACATCAGGAAACGCTCATTGGTGCCTGTCTTTGGTCAGTTCCGATTATATTAGACTGACCGTTTCTCGACACAAATGATTTGTTTATATAGCAGGCTAGGAGAATGAGGTTAGGAAAAGGGTTAGGTTTAGCTACAATGAGTAGGTTGGATGAATCTTGCCCAGGCGCCCGTGTAGCGTGTTTTGCACCAGAATGGGCGGTAGTGGAAAGACATAGGAAGAAGGGAGATCATGATACAGAAAGCAGTGGAGCGTCTAGTAAAGAAAGCATTAAGAGGGCCAAGGTAGGAAGCAAGAGTAGTGATGTGGTGGAAAGTGGTGAGTGATTGTGTTTGATGAGACCACAGGGCCTCACTTACACCCTCACCGACTAACTAATGCCGTAGAGAAAGAGGTAGGTGAAGTGAAATATGCTCGGTTCATTGGAAATGGTAGATATGTTAATATTTTGTGGTAGCCAGGTTCAGCAAGATAATATTTTGAAAATGGAAAAGCTTAATGGGAAGAAGATTAAAAGCCATGTCCCTGGTGTTTATGCTAGATTAAGGGGAGTTATCACTGGGGTCCCAATATCTATGTCCACAGATGATATTAAAGAAAATGTGGCAGAGTGATTGAGGCCAAAAGGTTGATCAGTAGGAAAGAGTCCATTATTGGATTAGGAGTGAGTGAGGACTTTTCGGAAGAAGCCATTCTTCTACTTCGTTTTACACTTCAAGTCACTCACTTCTTGTTAGAGATGTATTTCAATTTAAGTGTCCCTAAATGCAATGTTAATTGGGCTCCCGAGTGGCGCAGCGGTCTAAGGCACTGCATCTCAGCGCTTGAGGCGTCATTACAGACCCACTGTATCATTACAGACCACGGCGTCATTACAGACCCACTGTATCATTACAGACCACGGCGTCATTACAGACCCACTGTATCATTACAGACCACGGCGTCATTACAGACCCACTGTATCATTACAGACCACGGCGTCATTACAGACCCACTGTATCACAACCGGCCGTGATGGGGAGTCCCATAGAGCGGCGTCCGGGTTTGGCCGGTGTAGGCCGTCATTGTAAATAAGAATTTGTTCTTAACTGACTTGCCTAGTTAAATAAAAAATTTATTATTTGGCATTGAACAAATGGGCGGGCAGGCAAGTTCCCTATGTGGTCAGAGAAAGCATTATATTTGTAACAAACAATATATATGGCTCCAACAAAATAGAAAAAGTGCACACGTTTACCCACAACAGACGCCCCTAATTAGTCCAGAGACAGAAAACACCTGAATGCATTTTGCCTCACGGTTTTAAAGGGGTAATCTGCGGTTGAAACAATAACAAAGTGTACACCCCACCACTGTTTAAGGTGAAGGATGGGGATGGAGAGAGAGAACCACTCTGATTCATAGAAAGAGCTATGGATGCAAGGACTGACCGTCCATGATATCAAAATTATAATTTTAACCATGTTTTGGGGCAGTAGTGTTTGTTTACATTTACATTGTTTACAAACATGGGGATGGGGTACAACAGTTGAACTAAGCTCATGTTATGAGGCATTTATAATATATATTCTTCAAGAATCAATGGTTATTTCATGTATTATTCAGTAGATATACCATGTCATTTATTAGTATTTATTTGTTTTTATCTTATGATTGATTGTACGATACACATGCTATCAGATTGCGGGGTGGGAATGGCCACCCCGCAAATAATAATTATATATGTGTGTGTGAATGTATGTATTGTATGAATCCTATGATTTGAAATAATAAAACATTGATGTGAAAAAAATTTAATCAATGGGTTTATCATTAAGTTCAAAAATCGATGTAGCAACTGCAGATGGCCCCTTTATAGCCTACATTAAGAAACAACTAAATAAGTAGGCAACAGTTCGAAGTCAAATGACAAAGGGACGGGAAACTCGCATGGTGTCCATTTGACACGGCTAGTCTATTTATTAGTCTACATTACCCCCTGCTGGCGTAAACTGTTTACTGCAGGGCAAATAGACACCTAAATAGACTATCATTAGACAATGAGCATCATCATCATCAGAGTTATTAATTGTCTTCATCAGATCACAGCAACACACACAGCAACTCAGGTTTGGTTGGCACTTACACAATGATTTGAGGAAATGATCAGTCCTCAAAAACAATGCAAGTCTATGTATAAACAACATATACAGTACAATGAAATCACACTGTATTGCATAAATTCTTTACAATATTCAATAAAAGTAATTCTGTACCCTTGAGAGTTATTGGTTGTGCTGGGCAGTTTATTAGGCTCCAGATGAAATAATTTTATGATGAACTTCACAGGGTGGTGAAAGTGCACTGTGATCTTGACGCTCCTTTCCAATAAATATCAAGGGTCTTATTCCGGTGACATGATGATCAATGCTCGACTGCTGTTTGACAAATAAAATATTATTGCTATGATCCATAATAATCTCATCATGTAGACTAGCCTACCAGCTATCTGCGAGCTGTTGGCTAGAACGCATGTGCCAAGACCAGAGTAGGCACATTTGCTATTTAACGCAACAGTTTTTGTGACAAAACTATTGGTAGAGTTGGAAATTAGATGGAAACACATTGAACTTTAGATTTTATTTGGTACATGAAAACTTAAGTGAAAAAGTACATTTTGTGAGCACTACATCGTCACCCACTGATTTTTTATCTGAAACAAGTCCGTTTGGTAGAAACACACCACTGGTGGGAAAATACGCATATTTTCTTTCGCAGGTTTTAGAATATTCGCATGAAAATCTGTCACCAATTGGATGGAAACCAAGCTAATAATCATCAAAACTCTTCCAGTATTGAACAACCTCCAGTCAGACATTGAGGTAATTTGTTCTAATCTCCCAAGTGTTTCCACAGCGTACCTCCCTGCACGCCATCTGGTACCACACCGTGCCGTGAGCCTCCTGGTGGGCGGAGCAACTGGAGTCGGCCAGGTGAGCTGTGGAAGCGTTCAGACCAGCAGCCTCCAGGTAAACCCTGTTGAGACCCACCTGTACCAGGCTCCGCCCACACACCAGCTCTGGAGCTGTGATAGTGTTGCCTTGGTGGTGGTGACGGGTATTGTGTGAGTTGATGTATTTGTTGCAGGTTTAGGGGCTGCTGTGGTAGTGGTCTTAGTCGTCGTTGTTGTGTCAGCTACAGGTGCTGTTGTGGTTGTTGTTTCAGATACTCAAGTTGTTTTAGTGGTGGTTTCAGGTACTCGAGTTGTAGAGATGGTTTCATGTACTCAAGTTGTTGTAGTGTTGGTTTCAGGTACTGGAGTTGTTGTAGTGGTAGTTTCAGGTACTGGAGTTGTGTTGGTGGTTTCAGGTACTAGAGTTGTTGTGATGGTTTCAGGTACTTGAGTTGTGGTGATGGTTTCAGGTACTCCAGTTGTTTTAGTGGTGGTTTCAGGTACCCAAGTTGTTGTAGTGGTAGTTTCAGGTACTCAAGTTGTTGTGGTGGTTTCAGGTACTCTAGTTGTGGTGGTGGTTTTAGTTACTCGAATTGTTGTAGTGGTTTTAGGTACTCGTTGTGGTTTCAGTTACTGGAGTTGTTTTAGTGGTGGTTTCAGGTACTGGAGTTGTTGTAGTGGTGGTTTCAAGTACTGGAGTTGTTGTAGTGTTGGTTTCAGGTACTGGAGTTGTGGTGGTGGTTTCCGGTACTGGAGTTGTAGTAGTTTCAGGTACTGGAGTTGTGGTGGTGGTTTCAGGCACTGGAGTTATGGTGGTGGTTTCAGGTACTTGAGTTGTGGTGATGGTTTCAGGTACTCCAGTTGTTGTAGTTGTAGTTTTAGGTACTCGAGTTGTGGTGATGGTTTCAGGTACTCATTTACATTTACGTCATTTAGCAGACGCTCTTATCCAGAGCGACGTACAGTAGTGAGTTCATACATTTTCACACTGGTCCCCCGTGGGAATCGAACGCACAACCCTGGCTTTGCAAGTGCCATGCTCTACCAACTGAGCCACACGGTACTCCAGTTGTTGTGGTCATTTCAGGTACTCCAGTTGTGGTGGTGGTTTCAAGTACTCTAGTTGTGGTGGTGGCTTCAGTTACTCAAATTGTTGTAGTGGTTTTAGGTACTCGAGTTGTGGTGGTAGTTTCAGGTACTGGAGTTGTGGTGGTGGTTTCAGTTACTGGAGTTGTGGTGGTGGTTTCAGGTACTGGAGTTATGGTGGTGGTTTTAGGTACTTGAGTTGTTGTAGTGGTAGTTTCAGGTACCCGAGTTGTGGTGATGGTTTCATGTACTCTAGTTGTTGTGGTCATTTCAGGTACTCGAGTTGTAGTGGTGGTTTCAGGTACTCGAATTGTTGTAGTAGTTTTAGGTACTCGTTGTGGTGGTAGTTTCAGGTACTGGAGTTGTGGTGGTGGTTTCAGTTACTGGAGTTGTTGTAGTGGTGGTTTCAGGTACTGGAGTTGTTGTAGTGGTGGTTTCAGGTACTGGAGTTGTTTTAGTGGTGGTTTCAGGTACTGGAGTTGTTGTAGTGGTGGTTTCAAGTACTGGAGTTGTTGTAGTGTTGGTTTCAGGTACTGGAGTTGTGGTGGTGGTTTCCGGTACTGGAGTTGTAGTAGTTTCAGGTACTGGAGTTGTGGTGGTGGTTTCTGGTACTGGAGTTATGGTGGTGGTTTCAGGTACTTGAGTTGTGGTGATGGTTTCAGGTACTCCAGTTGTTGTAGTTGTAGTTTTAGGTACTCGAGTTGTGGTGATGGTTTCAGGTACTCATTTACATTTACGTCATTTAGCAGACACTCTTATCCAGAGCGACGTACAGTAGTGAGTTCATACATTTTCACACTGGTCCCCGTGGGGAATCGAACGCACAACCCTGGCTTTGCAAGTGCCATGCTCTACCAACTGAGCCACACGGTACTCCAGTTGTTGTGGTCATTTCAGGTACTCCAGTTGTGGTGGTGGTTTCAAGTACTCTAGTTGTGGTGGTGGTTTCAGTTACTCAAATTGTTGTAGTGGTTTTAGGTACTCGAGTTGTGGTGGTAGTTTCAGGTACTGGAGTTGTGGTGGTGGTTTCAGTTACTGGAGTTGTGTTGGTGGTTTCAGGTACTGGAGTTATGGTGGTGGTTTTAGGTACTTGAGTTGTTGTAGTGGTAGTTTCAGGTACCCGAGTTGTGGTGATGCTTTCATGTACTCTAGTTGTTGTGGTCATTTCAGGTACTCGAGTTGTGGTGGTGGTTTCAGGTACTCGAATTGTTGTAGTAATTTTAGGTACTCGTTGTGGTGGTAGTTTTAGGGACTGGAGTTGTGGTGGTGGTTTCAGTTACTGGAGTTGTTGTAGTGGTTTCAGGTACTTGAGTTGTTGTAGTGGTGGTTTCAGGTACTGGAGTTGTTGTAGTGGTGGTTTCAGGTACTGGAGTTGTTGTAGTGGTGGTTTCAGGTACTGGAGTTGTTGTAGTGGTGGTTTCAGGTACTGGAGTTGTTGTAGTGGTAGTTTCAGGTACTGGAGTTGTAGTGATGGTTTCATGTACTCTAGTTGTGGAGATGGTTTCATGTACTCAAGTTGTTGTAGTGTTGGTTTCAGGTACTGGAGATGTTGTAGTGGTAGTTTCAGGTACTGGAGTTGTGTTGGTGGTTTCAGGTACTAGAGTTGTTGTGATGGTTTCAGGTACTTGAGTTGTGGTGATGGTTTCAGGTACTCCAGTTGTTTTAGTGGTGGTTTCAGATACCCACGTTGTTGTAGTGGTAGTTTCAGGTACTCAAGTTGTTGTGGTGGTTTCAGGTACTCTAGTTGTGGTGGTGGTTTTAGTTACTCGAATTGTTGTAGTGGTTTTAGGTACTCGTTGTGGTTTCAGTTACTGGAGTTGTTGTAGTGGTGGTTTCAGGTACTGGAGTTGTTTTAGTGGTGGTTTCAGGTACTGGAGTTGTTGTAGTGGTGGTTTCAAGTACTGGAGTTGTTGTAGTGTTGGTTTCAGGTACTGGAGTTGTGGTGGTGGTTTCCGGTACTGGAGTTGTAGTAGTTTCAGGTACTGGAGTTGTGGTGGTGGTTTCAGGCACTGGAGTTATGGTGGTGGTTTCAGGTACTTGAGTTGTGGTGATGGTTTCAGGTACTCCAGTTGTTGTAGTTGTAGTTTTAGGTACTCGAGTTGTGGTGATGGTTTCAGGTACTCATTTACATTTACGTCATTTAGCAGACGCTCTTATCCATAGCGACGTACAGTAGTGAGTTCATACATTTTCACACTGGTCCCCCGTGGGAATCGAACGCACAACCCTGGCTTTGCAAGTGCCATGCTCTACCAACTTAGCCACACGGTACTCCAGTTGTTGTGGTCATTTCAGATACTCCAGTTGTGGTGGTGGTTTCAAGTACTCTAGTTGTGGTGGTGGCTTCAGTTACTCAAATTGTTGTAGTGGTTTTAGGTACTCGAGTTGTGGTGGTAGTTTCAGGTACTGGAGTTGTGGTGGTGGTTTCAGTTACTGGAGTTGTGGTGGTGGTTTCAGGTACTGGAGTTATGGTGGTGGTTTTAGGTACTTGAGTTGTTGTAGTGGTAGTTTCAGGTACCCGAGTTGTGGTGATGGTTTCATGTACTCTAGTTGTTGTGGTCATTTCAGGTACTCGAGTTGTAGTGGTGGTTTCAGGTACTCGAATTGTTGTAGTAGTTTTAGGTACTCGTTGTGGTGGTAGTTTCAGGTACTGGAGTTGTGGTGGTGGTTTCAGTTACTGGAGTTGTTGTAGTGGTGGTTTCAGGTACTGGAGTTGTTGTAGTGGTGGTTTCAGGTACTGGAGTTGTTTTAGTGGTGGTTTCAGGTACTGGAGTTGTTGTAGTGGTGGTTTCAAGTACTGGAGTTGTTGTAGTGTTGGTTTCAGGTACTGGAGTTGTGGTGGTGGTTTCCGGTACTGGAGTTGTAGTAGTTTCAGGTACTGGAGTTGTGGTGGTGGTTTCAGGTACTGGAGTTATGGTGGTGGTTTCAGGTACTTGAGTTGTGGTGATGGTTTCAGGTACTCCAGTTGTTGTAGTTGTAGTTTTAGGTACTCGAGTTGTGGTGATGGTTTCAGGTACTCATTTACATTTACGTCATTTAGCAGACGCTCTTATCCAGAGCGACGTACAGTAGTGAGTTCATACATTTTCACACTGGTCCCCCGTGGGAATCGAACGCACAACCCTGGCTTTGCAAGTGCCATGCTCTACCAACTGAGCCACACGGTACTCCAGTTGTTGTGGTCATTTCAGGTACTCCAGTTGTGGTGGTGGTTTCAAGTACTCTAGTTGTGGTGGTGGTTTCAGTTACTCAAATTGTTGTAGTGGTTTTAGGTACTCAAGTTGTGGTGGTAGTTTCAGGTACTGGAGTTGTGGTGGTGGTTTCAGTTACTGGAGTTGTGTTGGTGGTTTCAGGTACTGGAGTTATGGTGGTGGTTTTAGGTACTTGAGTTGTTGTAGTGGTAGTTTCAGGTACCCGAGTTGTGGTGATGCTTTCATGTACTCTAGTTGTTGTGGTCATTTCAGGTACTCGAGTTGTGGTGGTGGTTTCAGGTACTCGAATTGTTGTAGTAGTTTTAGGTACTCGTTGTGGTGGTAGTTTCAGGGACTGGAGTTGTGGTGGTGGTTTCAGTTACTGGAGTTGTTGTAGTGGTTTCAGGTACTTGAGTTGTTGTAGTGGTGGTTTCAGGTACTGGAGTTGTTGTAGTGGTGGTTTCAGGTACTGGAGTTGTTGTAGTGGTGGTTTCAGGTACTGGAGTTGTTGTAGTGGTGGTTTCAGGTACTGGAGTTGTTGTAGTGGTGGTTTCAGGTACTGGAGTTGTTGTAGTGGTAGTTTCAGGTACTGGAGTTGTTGTAGTTTCAGGTACACGAGTTGTTGTAGTGGTAGTTTAAGGTACTCCAGTTGTTGTAGTGTTGCTTTCAGGTACTGGAGTTGTGTTGGTGGTTTCTGGTACTGGAGTTATGGTGGTGGTTTTAGCTACTTGAGTTGTTGTAGTGGTAGTTTCAGGTACACAAGTTGTGCTGGTGGTTTCAGGTACTGGAGTTGTGGTGGTGGTTTCAGGTACTCCAGTTGTTTTAGTGTTGGTTTTAGGTACTGGAGTTGTTGTAGTGGTGGTTTCAGGTACTGGAGTTGTTGTAGTGGTGGTTTCAGGTACTGGAGTTGTTGTAGTGGTGGTTTCAGGTACTGGAGTTGTTGTAGTGGTAGTTTCAGGTACTGGAGTTGTTGTAGTGGTAGTTTAAGGTACTCCAGTTGTTGTAGTGTTGCTTTCAGGTACACAAGTTGTTGTGGTGGTTTCAGGTACTGGAGTTGTGGTGGTGGTTTCAGGTACTCCAGTTGTTGTAGTGGTAGTTTCAGGTACATGAGCTTTGGTGGTGGTTTAAGGTACTGGAGTTGTGGTGGTGTTTTCAGGTACTAGAGTTGTGGTGATGGTTTCAGGTACTGGAGTTATGGTGGTGGTTTCAGGTACTTGAGTTGTGGTGATGGTTTCAGGTACTCCAGTTGTTGTAGTGGTGGTTTCAGGTACCTGAGTTGTTGTAGTGGTAGTTTCAGGTACACAAGTTGTGGTGGTGGTTTCAGGTACTCCAGTTGTTGTAGTGTTGGTTTCAGGTACTGGAGTTGTTGTAGTGGTCGTTTCAGGTACACAAGTTGTGGTGGTGGTTTCAGGTACTGGAGTTGTGGTGGTGGTTTCAGGTACTCCAGTTGTTTTAGTGTTGGTTTCAGGTACTGGAGTTGTTGTAGTGGTAGTTTCAGGTACTGGAGTTGTGGTGGTGGTTTCAGGTACTAGAGTTGTTGTGATGGTTTCAGGTACTGGAGTTATGGTGGTGGTTTCAGGTACTTGAGTTATGGTGGTGGTTTTAGGTACTTGAGTTGTTGTAGTGGTAGTTTCAGGTACTGGAGTTGTGGTGGTGGTTTCAGGTACTAGAGTTGTTGTGATGGTTTCAGGTACTGGAGTTATGGTGGTGGTTTCAGGTACTTGAGTTATGGTGGTTGTTTTAGGTACTTGAGTTGTTGTAGTGGTAGTTTCAGGTACATGAGTTTTGGTGGTGGTTTCAGGTACTGGAGTTGTGGTGGTGTTTTCAGGTACTAGAATTGTTGTGATGGTTTCAGGTACTGGAGTTATGGTGATGGTTTCAGGTACTCCAGTTGTTGTAGTGGTGGTTTCAGGTACCTGAGTTGTTGTAGTGGTAGTTTCAGGTACTCAAGTTGTGGTGGTGGTTTCAGGTACTCCAGTTGTTGTAGTGTTCGTTTCAGGTACTGGAGTTGTTGTAGTGGTAGTTTCAGGTACACAAGTTGTGGTGGTGGTTTCAGGTACTGGAGTTGTGGTGGTGGTTTCAGGTACTCCAGTTGTTTTAGTGTTGGTTTCAGGTACTGGAGTTGTTGTAGTGGTAGTGTCAGGTACTGGAGTTGTGGTGGTGGTTTCAGGTACTAGAGTTGTTGTGATGGTTTCAGGTACTGGAGTTATGGTGGTGGTTTCAGGTACTTGAGTTATGTTGATGGTTTTAGGTACTTGAGTTGTTGTAGTGGTCGTTTCAGGTACACGAGTTGTGGTGGTGGTCTCAGGTACTCCAGTTGTTGTAGTGTTGGTTTCAGGTACTGGAGTTGTTGTAGTGGTAGTTTCAGGTACACAAGTTGTGGTGGTGGTTTCAGGTACTGGAGTTGTGGTGGTGGTTTCAGGTACTCCAGTTGTTTTAGTGTTGGTTTCAGGTACTGGAGTTGTTGTAGTGGTAGTTTCAGGTACTGGAGTTGTGGTGGTGGTTTCAGGTACTAGAGTTGTTGTGATGGTTTCAGGTACTGGAGTTGTTGTAGTGGTAGTTTCAGGTACACAAGTTGTGGTGGTGGTTTCAGGTACTCCAGTTGTTTTAGTGTTGGTTTCAGGTACTGGAGTTGTTGTAGTTGTAGTTTCAGGTACTGGAGTTGTGGAGGTGGTTTCAGGTACTAGAGTTGTTGTGATGGTTTCAGGTACTTGAGTTATGGTGGTGGTTTCAGGTACTTGAGTTGTGGTGACAGTTTCAGGTACTCCAGTTGTTGTAGTGGTGGTTTCAGGTACCCGAGTTGTTGTAGTGGTAGTTTCAGGTACTCGAGTTGTGGTGATGGTTTCAGGTACTCGCGTTGTTGTGGTAATTTCAGTAACTGGAGTTGTGGTGGTGGTTTCAGGTACTCCAGTTGTTGTAGTGTTGGTTTCAGGTACTGGAGTTGTTGTAGTGGTAGTTTCAGGTACTGGAGTTATAGTGGTGGTTTCAGGTACTTGAGTTGTGGTGACAGTTTCAGGTACTCCAGTTGTTGTAGTGGTGGTTTCAGGTACCCGAGTTGTTGTAGTGGTAGTTTCAGGTACTGGAGTTGTGGTGGTGGTTTCAGGTACTGGAGTTATGCTGGAGGTTTTAGGTACTTGAGTTGTTGTAGTGGTAGTTTCAGGTACATGAGTTGTGGTGGTGTTTTCAGGTACTAGAGTTGTGGTGATGGTTTCAGGTACTGGAGTTATGGTGGTGGTTTCAGGTACTTGAGTTGTGGTGATGGTTTCAGGTACTCCAGTTGTTGTAGTGGTGGTTTCAGGTACCTGAGTTGTTGTAGTGGTAGTTTCAGGTACTCGAGTTGTCGTGATGATTTCAGGTACTCGAATTGTTGTGTTCATTTCAGGTACTCGAGTTGTGGTGGTGGTTTCAGGTACTCGAGTTGTTGTAGTTGTTTTAGGTACTCGAGTTGTAGTGGTAGTTTCAAGTACTCTAGTTGTGGTGGTTTCAGGTACTCGAGTTGTTGTAGTTGTGTTAGGTACTCGAGTTGTAGTGGTAGTTTCAAGTACTCTAGTTGTGGTGGTTTCAGGTACTCGAGTTGTTGTAGTGGTTTTAGGTACTTGAGTTGTAGTGGTAGTTTCAAATACTCTAGTTTTGGTGGTTTCAGGTACTCGAGTTGTTGTAGTGGTTTTAGGTACTCGAGTTGTAGTGGTAGTTTCAAGTACTCTAGTTGTGGTGGTTTTAGGTACTCGAGTTGTTGTAGTTGTTTTAGGTACTCGAGTTGTAGTGGTAGTTTCAAGTACTCTAGTTGTGGTGGTTTCAGGTACTCGAGTTGTTGTAGTGGTTTTAGGTACTCGAGTTGTAGTGGTAGTTTCAAGTACTCTAGTTGTGGTGGTTTCAGGTACTCGAGTTGTTGTAGTGGTTTTAGGTACTCGAGTTGTAGTGGTAGTTTCAAGTACTCTAGTTGTGGTGGTTTTAGGTACTCGAGTTGTTGTAGTGGTTTTAGGTACTCGAGTTGTAGTGGTAGTTTCAAGTACTCTAGTTGTGGTGGGGGTTCCAGGTACAGGAGTTGTTGTGGTGGTTTTGGTTACTGGAGTTGTGGTGGTGGTGGTGGTTTTTGGTACAGCTGTAGTTGTAGATGTAGTTGTGGGTTTAGGGATAGCTGTAGAAGATTGCTCTTTGAGAGAGTAAAATGAGAGGAGGGTGACTGAGAGGGAGAATGGAGAGAGAATGAAAGAGACAGAAAAAACAAGGTATAGAGTTACTATCAGTCAATATGAGCATGAGTACTCCCTGCCGTCAAAAACACAGACATTAAGAAACTCAACTACAAGACATTGTACACCTTTGCCTTCCACCATGGTCCTGACACAACATACTGTATATACACTGAGGAGTAAGATGTGTTTTTCTTAACACTCACCTTTCCTCTTGCACCTCCAGTTGATCTTGTTGTCACTCATACAGGTCTCATCGTTTCTACAGGTAGAACACACCTTGGTGTTGACGTCTGGAACAGCAGAGGGGAGGGGGGTTCATGGATTTGGTGAGTCTAGTTAGAGAATTCCACACACTATTGTCTTAAACATTATTGATAGAGAATTCCACACACTATTGTCTTAAACATTCTTGATGTCTTTAAAAGTCAGTGACAAGAACATTACAATGGTACATACCTGCACAGTAGGCCAAGCTGCACGCTGTTGGATGGACAAACTTGTAGACATAGTAGTTTCCATAGCAGGCTTTGACAAGGATTTTCTCTTAACATGCAGCAGTCACCATACCAGCTCCCACAGACCCCCCTCTGAACCACCCCGTCTGACAGCTGGGGATGGGGATCTGTGAGCCACATGGGGAAGGCAGTCCCACACATGTTCCTCTCCACACACCTCTCTGGCATCTGAACACTGGTGTTCCCCAGGAAAAGGCGATACCAGCCCTGCCAGTTGATGCTCCGGTCGCAGTGCTCGCCATTAACGTTAGCATTGTTGTTGGTGGCACGCCAGCCATCATTCAGTACGGTGTAGTGCTGGCAGGGATCAGCTATTAAGGGAATTGTGGGTTTGGGGGCTGTTGGAGAAAGTTGCTCTTTAAGAGAGAAAATGAATGAAAGAATCAAAGAGAGAAACAAGACAAGGTAAATTACTATCAGCCAAGGTGAGCATGGATACTCCCTACTGTCAAAAACACAGTCATTCAAAATAAACTAAACTACAAGGCATTGCACACCTTTGCCTTCCACCATCCCAGCTATCAATTCTAGGGAGAGAGAAAGATTTTGTAATATTACCCGTAATGTTCCAGTAATGTTTCAGTTTCCAGTTTTCCATTAGTTAGGGGAACATTCTATCTATGTTAGCAAAAACCTTTGGGGGAACCCTTTTAGCATGTTTTGGTGTTTAAAGTTAGGTGAACATTCCCTTAATGTCAAGCAGAACCTATCTAGAACGTGGTTACCATGTTCTCAGAATATACACCATTAATGTTCTAGACGTGTTTTAGTGGATGTTGCGAGAACATTCATGTGTCCAGTTTTCTGTGGGTTAGGAGAATATTCTGTGATGGAAAATGTTATGTTTGTGAATTTTCTAATAACCAATTTACCTGGTGTAAATTCACTTCACTTACTGTAGTTCAATAACCAAAATGGATTTTCAAACCCAAGGAGTCATATAATAGCTGACATGCCATTATTTCTTTAGAAATCTTTTAATCTTAATTTGGAGCAGATATTTCACAGAGGTTTTGGTAAACGTGGTTACATAAAAAACGAAGGGAGGTTTTACAGAAATTCTGTTACCAAACTTTGCATCTGCACAGTTCTTCCAGTAAATTTGTTTTTGTAAAAATGTCTGTGTAAATTGTTTTAAGTAGTCATTGTGCATAGAGTTGTATGGTTTGTTAAACTTTGAAATAAATGTTGTTGTTTTTTGGCATACATTTTAATGTAAACCGTGGAATTGCCCAGCAGCCTATTATTTTGTCTGTCAAACAGGGCATTCTCTTATCAGGGGCGTTTCTAAGATTTTTAAAAAATGTGGTGGCCAAGTGGGGGGGAGTTTCCAGTTTTCCGTTAGTTAGGGGAACATTCTATCTATGTTAGCAAAATAAATGGTGCCGGAGAAGATGGCTGCCGTTTTACAGTCCTCTAACCAATTGTACTATTATGTGTGTTTTTCCGCTTTATTTGTAATTTATTTTGGACATAATGTTTCTGCCATCGTCTCTTATAACCAAAAATAGCTTCTGGATATCAGGACAGCGATTAATCACCACGTATTGGACGAAGATTTTTTCTTCAACGAGGCGGCCGCAAAGGATATCCTACAGACACCCGACAAGGCCCAAATCCCCGTCATTCGCATGAGAAAGAGACGGAGATATCGTGGACGTAGGTCGGGGTGCCTTGTAAGGATCCGACGGCGAGCGAGTAAACTGCCTCTCCCATCAATCCTATTAGCCAATCTTCAATCATTTGAGAATAAATTGGATGACCTAAGATTACGGTTATCCTACCAACATTAAAAACTGTAATATCTTATGTTTCACCGAGTCGTGGCTGAACGACGACATGGACAACATACAGCTAGCGGGCTATACGCTACATCGGCAGGATAGAACGGCTGACTCCGGTAAGACAAGGGGTGGCGGTCTGTGTATATTTGTAAACTGGTGCACGAAATCAAACACTAAGGAAGTCTCGAGGTTTTGCTCGCCTGAGGTAGAGTATCTTATGATAAGCTGTAGACCACACTATTTACCAAAATAGTTTTCATCTATATTTTTCATAGCTGTCTATTTACCACCACAAACCAATGCTGGCATTAAGATTGCACTCAATAAGCTGTATAAGGCCATAAGTAAACAGGAAAACGCTCATCCAGAGGCAGCGCTCCTAGTGGCCGGGGACTTTAATGCAGGGAAACTTAAATCCGTTCTACCTAACTTCTACCAGCATGTTAAATGTGCAACCAGAGTTAAGAAAACTCTAGACCACCTTTACTCCACACACAGAGACGCATACAAAGCTCTCCCTCGCCCTCCATTTGGAAAATCTGACCATAACTCTATCCTCCTGATTCCTGCTTATAAGCAAAAACTAAAGCAGGAAGCACCAGTGACTCGGTTAATAAAAAAGTGGTCAGATGACGCAGATGCTAAACTACAGGACTGTTTTGCTAGCAGAGACTGGAACATGTTCCGGGATTCTTCAGATAGCATTGAGGAGTACACCACATCAGTCACTGGCTTCATCAATAAGTGCATCGATGATATCGTCCCCACAGTGACCGTACGTACATACCCCAAACAGAAGCCATGGATTACAGGAAACATCCGCACTGAGCTAAAGGGTAGAGCTGCCGCTTTCAAGGAGCGGGACTCTAACCCGGACGCTTATAAGAAATCCCGCTATGCCCTCCGACGAACCATCAAACAGGCAAAGAGTCAATACAGGACTAAGATTGAATCGTACTACACCGGCTCTGACACTCGTCGGATGTGGCAGGGCTTGAAAACTATTACAGACTACAAAGGGAAGCACAGCCGCGAGCTGCCCAGTGACACAAGACTTCCAGACGAGCTAAACCACATCTATGCTCGCTTCGAGGCAAGCAACACTGAAGCATGCATGAGAGCACCAGCTGTTCCGGATGACTATGTGATCACGCTCTCTGTAGCCGATGTGAGTAAGACTTTTAAGCAGGTCAACATTCACAAGGCCGCAGGGCTAGACGGATTACCAGGACGTGTACTCCGAGCATGTGCTGACCAACTGGCAAGTGTCTTCACTGACATTTTCAACATGTCCCTGACTGAGTCTGTAATATCAACATGTTTCAAGCAGACCGCCATAGTCCCCGTGCCCAAGGACACTAAGATAACCTGCCTAAATGACTACCGACCCGTAGCACCAATGTCTGTAGCCATGAAGTGCTTTGAAAGGCTGGTCATGGCTCACATCAACACCATTATCCCAGAAACCCTAGACCCACTCCAATTTGCATACCGCCCCAACAGATCCACAGATGATGCAATCTCTATTGCACTCCACACTGCCCTTTCCCACCTGGACAAGAGGAACACCTACGTGAGAATGCTATTCATTGACTACAGCTCAGCATTCAACACCATAGTGCCCTCAAAGCTCATCACTAAGCTAAGGATCCTAAACACCTCCCTCTGCAACTGGATCCTGGACTTCCTGACGGGCCCCCAGGTGGTAAGGGTAGGTAACAACACATCTGCCACACTGATCCTCAACACGGGGGCCCCTCAGGGGTGCGTGCTCAGTCCCCTCCTGTACTCCCTGTTCACCCATGACTG
The DNA here is from genome assembly GCF_020615455.1 of Coregonus clupeaformis. Taxonomy (NCBI): domain Eukaryota; kingdom Metazoa; phylum Chordata; class Actinopteri; order Salmoniformes; family Salmonidae; genus Coregonus; species Coregonus clupeaformis. Next base: position 3,983,246 of record NC_059229.1, read on the forward strand.
CATGGCCAGGCACGACTCCAACACCATCGTTAAGTTTGCCGACGACACAACAGTGGTAGGCCTGATCACTGACAACGATGAGACAGCCTATAGGGAGGAGGTCAGAGACCTGGCCGTGTGGTGCCAGGAGAACAACCTCTCTCTCAACGTGACCAAGGCAAAGGAGATGATTGTGGACTACAGGAAAAAAAAGAGGACTGAGCACGCCCCCATTCTCATCGACGGGGCTGTAGTGGAACAGGTTGAGAGCTTCAAGTTCCTTGGTGTCCACATCACCAACGAACTATCATGGTCCAAACACACCAAGACAGTTGTGAAGAGGGCACGACAAAGCCTATTCCCCCTCAGGAGACTGAAAACATTTGGCATGGGTCCTCAGATCCTCAAAAAATTATACAGCTGCACCATCGAGAGCATCCTGACTGGTTGAATCACCGCCTGGTATGGCAACTGCTTGGCCTCCGACCGCAAGGCACTACAGAGGGTAGTGCGTACGGCCCAGTACATCACTGGGGCCAAGCTTCCTGCCATCCAGGACCTCTATACCAGGCGGTGTCAGAGGAAGGCCCTCAAAATTGTCAAAGACTCCAGCCACCCTAGTCATAGACTGTTCTCTCTGCTACCGCACGGCAAGCGGTACCGGAGTGCCAAGTCTAGGTCCAAAAGACTTCTCAACAGCTTCTACCCCCAAGCCATAAGACTCATGAACAGCTAATCAAGGCTACCCAGACTATTTGCACTGCCCCTCCACCTCCACCCCCCACCCCATCTTTTTACGCTGCTGCTACTCTGTTAATTATTTATGCATAGTCACTTTAACTCTACCCACATGTACATATTACTTCAACTACCTCAACTAGCCGGTGCCCCCGCACATTGACTCTGCAACGGTACCCCCCTGTATATATAGCCCCCCTTCTGTTATTTTATTTTACTTCTGCTCTTTTTTTCTCAACACTTTTTAGTTGTTGTTTTATTTTACTTTTTTATTAAAAATAAATGCACTGTTGGTTAAGGGCTGTAAGTAAGCATTTCACTGTAATGTCTGCACCTGTTGTATTTGTCGCATGTGGCCAATAAAATTTGATTTGATTTGAAAACCTTCGGAGAACCTTTTTAGCATGTTTTGTGTTTAAAGTTAGGTGAACATTCCCTTGGGGGACCAAGAACCAGTCAATGGTGGTCATGGGAAATCACCAAATTGTATCAAAATTGCGTTGAAAATCGGCTTAAACTACAATGCATTGTATTAAATAACTGTTTCAACTGTTAATTCAGATCTGCCCTAATTTATTCAAATAAATCCATTTAAAAATGGTACTCGAGTTGTTGTCGTGGTGGTTTCAGAAATTCTAGTTGTGGTGGTGGTTTGAGGTACAGGTGTAGTTGTAGATGTAGTAGTAGTAGTAATAACAATAATAATAATAATAATAATAATAATAATAATAATAATAATAATAAGCCATTTAGCAGACGCTTTTATCCTAAGCGACTTACAGTCATGTGTGCATACATTTTTACGTATGGGTGGTCCCGGGGATTGAACCCACTACCCTGGCGTTACAAGCGCCATGCTCTACCAATTGAGCTACAGAGGACCACGTGTAGTTGTGGGTTTAGGGATAGTTGTAGAAGATTGCTCTTTGAGAGAGTAAAATGAGAGAAGGGTGTCTGAGAGGGAGAGTGGAGAGAGCATGAGTACTCCCTACTGTCAAGAACACAGACATTAAGAAACTCAACTACAAGACATTGCACACCTTTGCCTTCCACCATGGTCCTGACACAACATACTGTATATACACTGAGGAGTAAGATGTGTTTTTCTTAACACTCACCTTTCCTCTCACACCTCCAGTTGATCTTGTTGTCACTCATACAGGTCTCATCGTTTCTACAGGTAGAACACACCTTGGTGTTGACGTCTGGAACAGCAGAGGGGAAGGGGGGTTCATGGATTTGGTGTGTCTAGTTAGAGAATTCCACACACTATTGTCTTAAACATTCTTGATAGAGAATTCCACACACTATTGTCTTAAACATTTGTAGTGTCGAGTCAATGTTGCTAATTATTGCTGCTAAACAAAGGAGTCCGCTTATACTGAACTTTGATCATAAGTTTTATTCATATCACAAGATTTCAGCATAAGTTTACGGATGTCATGATCACCCGGAGAGCAGTGTCCTCCAAATTACAATGTCTGCTCTGGTCTTCTTTGTTTAAACCCAGTATATATAATCTTCCATCAAATATGGGTGGCTCCCTCTACTGTCCAATCCCCTGTCTACAACACACAGACTTCTCTGTCCTATGTGGCGTCACACTAAAACAATTCCCTCTGACACTAAATAAACATCCTCTCAGATTCCACTTAAAACATTAACAAAGTCATAATCTTAATACACTACACATTCTTGATGTCTTTAAAAGTCAGTGACAAGAACATTACGATGGTACATACCTGCACAGTAGGCCAAGCTGCACGCTGTTGGATGGACAAACTTGTAGACATAGTAGTTTCCATAGCAGGCTTTGACAAGGATAGGATTTTCTCTTAACATGCAACAGTTACCAGCAAAGCTCCCACAGACCCCCCTCTGAACCACCCCGTCTGACAGCTGGGGATGGGGATCTGTGAGCCACATGGGGAAGGCAGTCCCACACATGTTCCTCTCCACACACCTCTCTGGCATCTGAACACTGGTGTTCCCCAGGAAAAGGCGATACCAGCCCTGCCAGTTGACATACTTGTCGCAGTGGTAGCCATTAACGTTGACATTGTTGTTGGTGGCACGCCAGCCATCATTCAGTACGGTGTAGTGCTGGCAGGGATCAGCTATTAAGGGAGTTGTAGTTGAATGAAAGAATGAAAGAGAGAGAAACAAGGGAAGGTACAATTACTGTCAGCCAAGGTGAGAATGGATACTCCCTACTGTCAGAAACACAGTCATTAAAAAGAAACTAAACTACAAGGTATTGCACACCTTTGCCTTCCACCATCCCAGCTATCAATTCTAGGGAGAGAGAACGTTTTTGTAATATTACCTGTAATGTTCCCGTAATGTTTGAGTTTCCAGTTTTCCGTTAGTTAGTGGAACATTCTATCTATGTTAACAAAAACCTTACTACATTAATGTTCTAGACATTAATGTTACAACATTAATGTTCTAGATGCATTTTAGTGGACGTTTCGAGAACATTAATGTGACCAGTTTTCTGTGGGTTAGGAGAATATTCCATCAACGTTCCACCAAACATACACAGAACATGGTTGCCATTTTCTCATAATATACAGTGCATTTGGAAAGTATTCAGACCCCTTGACTTTTTTCCACATTTTGTTACATTACAGCCTTATTCAAAAATTGATTAAATTGTTTTCCCCCCTCATCAATCTACACACAATACCCCATAATGACAAAGCAAAAATAGGTTTTTAGAAATACTGAAATATCACATTTACATAAGTATTCAGACCCTTTACTCAGTACTTTGTTGAAGCACCTTTGGCAGCGATTACAGCCTCAAGTCTTCTTGGGTATGACGCTACAAGCTTGGCACACCTGTATTTGGGGAGTTTCTCCCATTTTTCTCTGCAGATGCTCTCAAGCTCTTTGAGGTTGGATGGGGAGCATCGCTGCACAGCTATTTTCAGGTATCTCCAGAGATGTTCTATCGGGTTCAAGTCCGGCCTCTGGCTGGGCCATTCAAGAACATTCAGAGACTTGTTCCGAAGCCACTCCTGCATTGTCTTGGCTGTGTGCTTAGGGTCGTAGTCCTGTTGGAAGGTGAACCTTCACCCCAGTCTGAGTTCCTGAGCGGTCTGGAGCAGGTTTTCATCAAGGAGCTTTCTGTACTTTGCTCCGTTCATCTTTCCCTCAATCCTGACTAGTCTCCAAGTCCCTGCCGCTGAAAAACATCCCCACAGCATGATGCTGCCACCATCATGCTTCACCGTAGGGATGGTGCCAGGTTTCCTCCAGACGTGACGCTTGGCATTCAGGCCAAAGAGTTCAATCTTGGTTTCATCAGACCAGAGAATCTTGTTTCTCATGGTCTGAGAGTCCTTTACGTGCCTTTTGGCAAATTCCAAGCAGTCTGTCATGTGCCTTTTACTGAGGAGTGGCTTCCGTTTGGCCACTCTACCATAAAGGCCTGATTGGTGGAGTGCTGCAGAGATGGTTGTCCTTCTGGAAGGTTCTCCCATCTCCACAGAGGAACTCTAGAGCTCTGTCAGAGTGACCATCGGGTTCTTGGTCACCTCCCTGACCAAGGCCCTTCTCCGCCGATTGCTCAGTTTGGCTGGGCGGCCAGCTCTAGGAAGAGTCTTGGTGGTTCTAAACTTCTTCCATTTCAGAATGATGGAGGCCACTGTGTTCTTGGGGACCTTCAATGCTGCAGAAATGCTTTGGTACCCTTCCCCAGATCTGTGCCTCGACACAATCCTGTCTCAAAGCTCTACGGACAATTCCTTTGACCTCATGGCTTGATTTTTGCTCTGACATGCGCTATCAATTGTGGGACCTTATATAGACAGTTGTGTGCCTTTACAATTAATGTCCAATCAATTGAATTTACCACAGGTGGACTCCAATCAAGTTGTAGAAACATCTCAAGCATGGTGAATGGAAACAGGATGCACCTGAGCTCAATTTCGAGTCTCATAGCAAATCCATTTTAGAATAAGGCTGTAACGTAACAAAATGTGGAAAAAGTCAAGGGGTCTGAATACTTTCCCAATGCACTGTACAACATTAGTTTTCTGAGGGTTAGGAGAATATTCCATCAACGTCACATCAAACATACACAGAACATGGTTGCCATAATGTATTGTACTGTACAGTACTGTACTCTACTGAGCTCTACTGTGCTGTCCACTGACATCCAAACTTGTCTAACATTGACGTCTATGATTGGTTCAGATTTGGTCCGGTCCAAATTTGGTCTTGTTTGGGGGCGGAGCTCATTAAAATAATAACCAGTGTGTAGAATAATACCCAATATGCAAATGAGGATATCATATTTCCACCTTTGTGTACCTGATACATCACCATGAAGAGAATGACATTCATATCCATAATTATGTATTTCTGTGTAGTACAGATCAGGGACCCATGATGAAATTCCGTTACCTCAATTCTGTTACCGGGTGTAAATTCACTTCACTCACTGTAGTTCAATAACCAAAATATATTTTTTCAAACCCAAGGAGTCATATAATAGCTGACACCCTATTCATTCTTTACAAATCTTTGAATCTTTATTCGGAGCTGATATTTCACAGAGTTTGTGAAAAACGTGGTCACATAAAAAACGGAGGTAGATTTGACTGAAATTCTGTTACCAAACTTTGCATCTGCACAGTTCTTCCAGTAAATGTGTTTTTGTAAAAATGTCTGTGTAAATTGTTTTAAGTAGTCATTGTGCATAGAGTTGTATGGTTTGTTCAACTTTGAAATATATATATATTTTTTGGCATACATTTTAACGTAAACCGTGGAATTGCCCAGCAGCAGTCTGTCAAAAAGGGGTGTTCTCTTGTCAGGGGTGTTTCTATACTCTTTTAAATGGGGAGGCCAAGGGTGGGACCAAGAACCAGTCAAGGGTGTCCATGGGAAATCACCAAATTGTGTCATGAATAGCGATGAAAATTGGCTTAAACTACAATGCATTGTATTGAATAAGTTTCAACTGTTCATTTGTATCTGCCCTAATTTATTCAAATAAATCCATTAAAATAGAGAAAATATTCAAGTTAGATACAAGTTCAGTGGTAACTCCCCCCTCCAAGGAATTATTTTTTTACCTCAAAGGAAGTTTTTGAAGCTGATTTACTGCATTTCTACACAATAAAAAAAAAAGCTTTGAAATTATATTTGGAGAACAGCAAAAACAAGCAAGAATTACTCCAGCCATTATCACCTTGGTTACTGTCACTTCATTCACCTCAGTTGATAAGGGACATAAATAACATTCTGGGACAAACGCATGCAGCAGGGTTAGGCAACTAGATTCAGCCGTGGGCAAATTGACCACAAAAAGAGATTTGTATTTGAAAATAACAATAATTTCATAGCTGTTCAGTGTTCCCTCCCTGCAGTGGCTCTCTCTATAGTTCTAAAGGCAGCCAGCCAATCACAGCTGTCAAATCAGCTGATTTTGACCAGTATACACCCAAACCACTCTGTTGTTTCCTAACAGGCCAAGCAGGAGAAACAAAAAAAAAAAGCTGCTTTTTAACATCATTAATTATATTTTTTTGTAAGGACATTTAGCTATTTATTTCATATTGTAATTCATTTTAGGGGAATATTTCATAGAAATCTGGAACACTGGACAGATATTTTAAATAGGAAGAAATAGGCTCCATCAAAAAGCCCTCTTGTTGTTAGTTAAGTCTAATTAAAATGAAGACGGCTGAAATGAATTACTGCCACCGTACACAGCACAGACATTGGTTAGGCACCACAAAAAAAAACCTTACAGCCAGTGGAGCCTGATGAGGGGAGGACAGCTCATAAAAATGGCCGGAATGGAGTAAATGTAATGGTATCTAAAATGTTTTTTTTTTTCTCATGAGTTTGATACCATTCCATTCACTCCATTCCAACCATTTACTCCATTCCAGCCATTATTATGAGCCGTCCTCCCCTCAGCAGCCTCCATTGATTACAGTGTAATGCAGCCTAGTTTTATTTACACCATCCCAGCAGCGCAAAAGACTTGGGAAGGAAGTACATTTTCTTAGAAATATAACTTTGCTCTGTGCCTCTCAGAGCATGCACCTCGTATAGCCTAGGCCTATAAGTCTATAAACTATGGATCATTTGATTGAGACCACACTAAAAAGCCTGTAGGCGAACTTCATGTTTTGCGGCCAGTGGAGAATCAGAACTGAGGGGTGGCATCGGGCACACATCGCGATATAGCCTAATAAGCAACTAATTCTAAAACACTGACAAATGTTGAAATGTCATCAATTAAAAATTACATGATCCTCCTCTGGACTAGATGTAAAAAAACAAACACACAAAAAACATCCCCCTCACTGAAATTTTAAAAGCATGGCCCTCCCCCATTTTCCTCCAGGTCCCCGTTCTGTAAATGTAGAACCGTCCCTTGTGATAACCATAGGCTGTGGTCAAAAGTAGTGCACTATATAGGGATTAGGAAGCCATTTGGGATAAAAGCTAATCTCTCTCTCCAGAATTGAAACATTGGCAATAAATCATCCTAAACTTGAGAATAAAAGTGCTGGGCAATAAATAAATAATACAGTGAGATAAAGGAACGAGACGTCCGCACACGGAACATGGCTGTTTTGGGTGCAGGAATAAAGCAAGCAGCAATATTCTGAGTGGAGCTCTCATTCCTTTACCTAAACGTGAATAAGACAATCAACCCTTTACCTGAGCTGTCTGCAGTAACATGCTTAAAGAACAGGAGCACCAGCAGAACACCCAGTGACATCATTCCATTCAGCATCTCTTCAGATCAGACACAGGACTGAGAAAAAAAATTACCAAGAAGTGTAAAATTGTGAGGAGCAAACTGAAGTGAAGAGGAAATTCAACAACTCTTGGAGGGCAGTGGAAACTAAACCCCCCCAAAATATTGCTGAATATACCAAAAACAAGATGAGAAATTTGATTAACAGCAACTCAAAGCTTGTCAAAGGTCTTACCAGTCTGGAGTGAGCCTGTTTGTGGTATTGTCTTGATGCTTACGTTATGGCCTCTGTCTCCTAGAGTATGGTAGAATGTACCAAACCTGCTTGATTTATATACAAATGCCGAAGAGGGGAGTGATCATTTCAAATGGCCAGTGACTGACATTAAAGGTTGCCCTATTGCCTTGGGCAAGTGAACTGAGCAGTCACGCAAGTTGAGCCTGCTCCGAGGTTGACCCATTGGGCAGGTGACTTAAACAAAACAGTAGCTGGCCGTGTCTGAAATCTGTCTTGCCTACCACTTACTTAAACTACATACTGTGTACTAATCCTACTACTTACTTAATATACATACTGTGTACTAATCCTACTACTTATTTAAACTACAGTGAGGGAAAAAAAGTATTTGATCCCCTGCTGATTTTGTACGTTTGCCCACTGACAAAGACATGATCAGTCTATAATTTTAATGGTAGGTTTATTTGAACAGTGAGAGACAGAATAACAAGAACAAAATCCAGAAAAACGCATGTCAAAAATGTTATAAATTGATTTGCATTTCAATGAGGGAAATAAGTATTTGACCCCTCTGCAAAACATGATTTAGACATGATTTAGTGGTGGCAAAACCCTTGTTGGCAATCACAGAGGTCAGACGTTTCTTGTAGTTGGCCACCAGGTTTGCACACATCTCAGGAGGGATTTTGTCCCACTCCTCTTTGCAGATCTTCTCCAAGTCATTAAGGTTTCGAGGCTGACGTTTGGCAGCTCGAACCTTCAGCTCCCTCCACAGATTTTCTATGGGATTAAGGTCTGGAGACTGGCTAGGCCACTCCAGGACCTTAATGTGCTTCTTCTTGAGCCACTCCTTTGTTGCCTTGGCCGTGTGTTTTGGGTCATTGTCATGCTGGAATACCCATCCACAACCCATTTTCAATGCCCTGGCTGAGGGAAGGAGGTTCTCACCCAAGATTTGACGGTACATGGCCCTGTCCATCGTCCCTTTGATGCAGTGAAGTTGTCCTGTCCCCTTAGCAGAAAAACACCCCCAAAGCATAATGTTTCCACCTCCATGTTTGACGGTGGGGATGGTGTTCTTGTGGTCATAGGCAGCATTCCTCCTCCTCCAAACACGGCGAGTTGAGTTGATGCCAAAGACCTCGATTTTGATCTCATCTGACCACAACACTTTCACCCAGTTCTCCTCTGAATCATTCAGATGTTCATTGGCAAACTTCAGACGGGCATGTATAAGTGCTTTCTTGAGCAGGGGGACCTTGCGGGCGCTGCAGGATTTCAGTCCTTCACGGCGTAGTGTGATACCAATTGTTTTCTTGGTGACTATGGTCCCAGCTGCCTTGAGATCATTGACAAGATCCTCCAGTGTAGTTCTGGGCTGATTCCTCACCGTTCTCATGATCATTGCAATTCCACGAGGTGAGATCTTGCATGGAGCCCCAGGCCGAGGGAGATTGACAGTTATTTTGTGTTTCTTCCATTTGCAAATAATCGCACCAACTGTCACCCTCTCACCAAGCTGCTTGGTGATGGTCTTGTAGCCCATTCCAGTCTTGTGTAGGTCTACAATCTTGTCCCTGACATTCTTGGAGAGCTCTTTGGTCTTGGCTATGGTGGAGAGTTTGGAATCTGATTGATTGATTGCTTCTGTGGACAGGTGTCTTTTATACAGGTAACAAACTGAGATTAGGAGCACTCCCTTTAAGTGTGTGCTCCTAATCTCAGCTCGTTACCTGTATAAAAGACACCTGGTAGCCAGAAATCTTTCTGATTGAGAGGGGGTCAAATACTTATTTCCCTCATTAAAATGCAAATCAATTTATAACATTTTTGACATGCGTTTTTCTGGATTTTGTTGTTGTTATTCTGTCTCTCACTGTTCAAATAAACCTACCATTAAAATTATAGACTGATCACGTCTTTGTCAGTGGGCAAACGTACAAAATCAGCAGGGGATCAAATACTTTTTTCCCTCACTGTATAACTTCTAGTCCTACTAAAGCACAAAGCTAGATAAAGGCACAGCAGGCAGCAGGCTGCAAATCTGTTTTCAAAGATGTACAATTAAATAGTTGTGATAATTTTAAGTAGAACAAAAACAACTTACATTTGAACACCACCTCAGAAGCTTCGCTATTCGCCATCTTCCAAGTTGTTTACTTGAAGAGCTCTAGCTATCAAAAAAGCCCTAGCTGTGAAATTTCCGAAAAGTGTGCAGCAAATTTTACTACATGAAAAGCAGAAATGAGTATAACATCCTGGCATTTAAAGCATACTCGATTTTTGAAAATTCATATACTATCACACTTATTTTCACATACTGAGAATGTGTCATGCACGAATGTGTTGTTTTCCCGCTATTCGTTCATTTCGGTAGCACATCCCCATATCTAAGAGCATGGCACTTCCAGGGTTGTGGGTTCGATTCCCTTGGGGGACCAGTACGAAAAAGAAAGAAAATGTATGCACTCTGGATAAGAGCGTCTGCTGAATGACTAAAATGTAATTATCAGCTGTTGTCAAAGCCAAAATGAGTATGACATCCAGGTATTCAAAGTATACTTGATTTTAGAAATGTCACATACTATATATACATTTAAAAAATCTGCATGTTCATACGGCCTACTATTTAGCACGCCACTGTGTGACCGGATTCTTTTCCCAATAGCTAAACAACCGCACCTTCTGCACATGTGCTAGTTGGGCTGCCCAGAGGTGGAACAGGCTACTCTGGTGAATTTCAAATTGTTAGGTGTTGCATAATCATTGAGAAGCAAAATAACAGTTGTATGTGGTTAAAATGCAGAATGATTGCACCAATGCAATGTGTAGACAGGGCTAGGCTACATGTTACATGTGATGTTGTCATGTAGGCTAAATGCGTTTGGTTTCACCCCACATTTAGAATAAGGATATTGCAACGGTCGTGCAGCCTCTGCCTTTTCAAAAACTGAAAACAACCAAACTGCAAAGAATTCCAGTACCCTAAAACTGATCTTTCTGGTTCCTGTTTAGGTAAAAAAACTGAAAATGGCAGTTGCTCAAGTTGAGCCTGCTCTGAGAATCTTCTCCTGATAACAACCAACATTCCAAAGAATTCCAGCACTGGTCTTTCTGATTCTTCCCCTATGTGTAGTTGAAAGGCAGGCAATTAAATGAGTTTTTCTGTGTCAATTCCATTTGATCTACATTTCAATCAGGCTTCAGAAAACAGCATGGCGCTACTACTGCAGCAACAAAAGTAGTTAATGATAGAATTGATAAAGAAAAGGAAAGCCGCACACTCTAGGAGCTCAGATGCAATAATTTAATATCCTAATAACCAACGTTTCGACAGACAAGCTGTCTTCATCAGGGTATAATGACAAACACTGCGGGTCACTAGTTTATATAGTGTCAAAGGCCACACACAGGGAGAGGATCAAGAGATTCAATCATAGAGATCACACTGCTGGTGTCCTTTACAAAGGAGGGGAGCTGTTCTGCGAGAGGTCTAATAAAAAAGTCAACAAAGGTTGGTAAAGGGGCTGTTACTGCATCAATGCCCGCTACAATATGGCGCCCTGGAGGTTTTGTAACATTCTTGTGTAATTTCGGCAAAGTATAGAAAGTGGTAATTTTAGGGTGTTGAATAGCCCAAAAATCGTGTTATTTTATTCCAGAGAACAGTTTTTTGTATGTTCTGTTTATCTGTGAATGAACCAATGCTATTAGGCCACACCCGGCCATGATTACAGACACCTGCGTGTGTCCTTTGACACTATATAAACTAGTGTTTGTCATTATACCCTGATGAAGACAGCTTGTCTGTCGAAACATTGGTTATTAAGATATTAAATTATTGCATCTGAGCTCCTAGAGTGTACTGCTTTCCTTTTCTTTATCAAGTGTTCTACTCCGTTAGCCAGCACCTTGCCTAAATAGGTGTGCGTTTCTTTCGCCTCTATATTAATGATAGAATTGATGCCATGGACAAGAAACAGCACTATGTCTCCCTTTTCATTGATCTGTCAAAGGCTTTTGACACCATTGATCATGACATCATGTTGCAAAGACTTGTCAACATAGGATTATCTGATCAGGCAGCCTCATGGTTCAAGAGCTACCTGTCAGATAGAACTCAGTGTGTCCAGTTTGATGGCAACTCTCCAGAAGGGGGTGCCACAGGGCTCTGTTCTTGGACCCCTGTTTACTGTCTATATTAATAAAGTTGGTAAAAATGTGTCAAACGCTAGTTCATGTTTATGCTGATGACACGGTTATTAATTGTGCAGCAACACTGAATAAAGGCCTTTGATGAACTGCAATGTGCCGTTACTGTTGTCCAGGCTCAGCTCTGTCAGCTGAAGTTGCTTTTCAATTCAAATAAGACAAAGTTTATGGTTTTCAGAAAATCTAAGATGAAACCTCAGACTCTTCTATGTATAGTCGCTATGCAGGACATGCAGATAGAAAGGGTATCAACTTACAAGTACTTGGGTTTCTTGTTAGATGAGTGTCTCACCTTGAAACCCACATAGAAGGTCTTGAGGAAAAAGCTTAGGCTCAAGTTGGGGGTTTATTTTATTTTATAGTCTTTCTTTTGAAGCGAGAAAGGGACTTGTTTCCACCATCTTCTTGCCTGTAATCGACTATGGTAATACCCTGTTCATGTTTGCCCCTGTGGCGTCTTTACCTGTGATGGAGACTGTGTACACTGTGTTAAAACCCCTTAGAGTCGATGTCCACGCCCCTGCGGAAATGTAAGTAGCATCATAAAAAAATCACCATAAAAATCTGTCTGTTTAAGCTAGAGATATCTGTTTTTTTGCATGGGCTGCTTCTCAATCCATCGCATCCGCCGATGTCGGCCTTCCGCATCTGAAAGGTGAAAGGTGGCAGAGCTACAGCGGTGTGTGTCAGACCATGAATGGAAGTATGCTGAACAAAAATGTAAGCGCAATATGTAAAGTGTTGGCCCCATGTTTCGTGAGCTGAAATAAAAAGATCGCAGAAATGTTCCATACGCACAAAAATCGTATTTCTCACTCTCTGTTAGTGAACATTTCTCCTTTGCCAAGATAATCCATCCACTTGACAGGTGTGGCATATCAAGAAGCTGATTAAACAGCATGATCATTACACATGTGCACCTTGTGCTGGGGATAATAAAATACCAGTAGTGGTATTTGTAGCTGGTCCTCTGTAGCTCAATTGGTAGAGCATGGTGCTTGTAACGCCAGGTTAGTGGGTTCGATCCCCGGGACCACCCATACATAAAAATGTATGCACACATGACTGTAAATCGCTTTGGATAAAAGAGTCTGCTAAATGGCATATTATATTATTATTATTATACCACTCTAAAATGTGCAGTTTTGTCACACAACACAATGCCACAGATGTCTCAAGTTTTGAGGGAGCGTGCAATTGGCATGCTGACTACAGGAATGTCCACCACAGCTGTTACCAGAGAATTGAATCTTAATTTCTCTACCATAAGCCACCTCCAACGTCGTTGTAGAGAATTTGGGAGTACGTCCAACCGGCCTCACAACCGCAGACCACGTATAACTACGCCAGCCCAGGACCGCCACTTCTGGCTTCTTCACCTGAGGGATTGTCTGAGACCAGCCACCCGGACAACTGATGAAACTGAGGAGTATTTATGCCTATAATAAAGCCCTTTTGTGGGGAAAAACTATTTCTGATTCAAATCAAATCACATTTATTTATAAAGCCCTTTTTACATCAGCAGATGTCACAAAGTGCTATACAGAAACCCAGCCTAAAACCCCAAACAGCAAGCAATGCAGATGTAGAAGCACGGTGGCTAGGAAAAACTCCCTAGAAAGGCAGGAACCTAGGAAGAAACCTGGAGAGGAACCAGGCTCTGAGGGGTGGCCAATCCTCTTCTGGCTGTGCCGGAGGAGATTATAAGAGTACATGGCCATTAAGGCCAGATTGTTCTTCAAGATGTTCAAACGTTCATAGATGACCAGCAGGGTCAAATAATAATCACAGTGGTTGTAGAGGGTGCAACAGGTCAGTACCTCAGGAGTAAATGTAATTTGGCTTTTCATAGCCGAGCATTCAGAGGTCGAGACAGCAGGTGCGATAGAAAGAGAGAGAGAGAGAGAGAGAGAGAGTCAAAATAGCAGGTTCCGGGACAAGGTAGCACGTCCGGTGAACAGGTCAGGATTCCATAGCCGCAGGCAGAACAGTTGAAACTCGATCAGCAGCACGACCAAGTGGACTGGGGACAGCCAGGAGTCATCAGGCCAGGTAGTCCTGAGGCATGGTCCTAGGGAGAGGGGAGGGAGAGAGGGAGAGAGAGATAATTAGAGGGAGCATACTTCAATTCACCCAGGACACCAGATAAGACAGGAGAATTACACCAGATATAACAGACGGACCCTAGCCCCCTGGCACATAGACTATTGCAGCATAGATACTGGAAGCTGGGCCTGGCTCCCCATTGGCTGGGCCTGGCTCCCAAGTGGGTGGGCCTATGCACTACCGGGCCCACCCATGGCTGCGCCCCTGCCCAGTCATGTGAAATTGGTCTCCATTTTGCTCTATGTCCCACAAGTTTCATGGGACTCCTCTGAAGGTAACCGGTAAAAGTTTTTAAATGAATGGAAGTATGGAGGTAGTTTTGTGCCTACCCCAAAAAATCGGGTTAAATACATGTAAAGAATATACATATATATATTTCCTGAGCTTTTTTATATCTCCTAGATAAAGGACAGACAATTCAAAAACATATTCATAATGATTTTTTTTAAACTGTCTTTTTTTTCCATTTATGAATGTGTTATTCAATGTGTTTCTATGGGCTTTAGTAGTCAAAGTCCAAATTCAATATTTTATCAAATCATTTATTTATTTTTTCGGGATACCTAAAGTTCAAAATTCAAAATCAAATAGCTAAAGGATCCATGGTATGAACATCTTAAAACAATTCCATATGTTAGCTTTGAACCGCCAAACGGCTTAGACTCTTAGGAATTAACCTGTCTCCTCCCCTTCACCTACACTGATTTGAAGTGGATTTAACAAGTGACATCAATAAGGGATCATAGCTTTCACCTGAATTCACCTGGTCAGTCTGTCTTGGAAAGAGCGGGTGTTCTTAATGTTTCGTATACTCAGTGTGAAAATAAGGATATACATTCCCGAGGCACTAAAGTAAAGGCACTAAAGTAAAACTGCTAAAAATGTTAGCAAATAAATTAACTTTATATATCTGAATACAAAGCTTTATGTCTGGGGAAAATCCAACACAACACATCACTGAGTACCACTCTTCATATTTTCAAGCAAGGTGGTGGTTGCATCATGTTATGGGTATGCTTGTCATCGGCAAGAATTAGGGAGGTTTTTTTTTTAAGGATAAAAAGAAACGGAATACAGCTATAAGCACAGGCAAAATCCTAGAAGAAAACCTGGTTCAGTCTGCTTTCTAACAGACACTGGGTAACGAATTCACCTTTCAGCAGGACAATAACCTAAAACACAAGGCCAAATCTACACCGAAGTTGCTTACCAAGATGACATTGAATGTTCCTGAGGGGCCTAGGTAGAGTTTTGACTTAAATTGGCTTGAAAATCTATGGCAACACTTGAAAATGGCTGTCTAGCAATGATCAACAACCAACTTGACAAAGCTTGAAGACTTCTTAAAATAATAATTTGTAAATATTGTACAATCCAAGTATGCAAATCTCTTAGAGACTTACAAAGAAAGGCTCACAGCTGTAATCGCTGCCAAAGGTGATCCTAACATGTATTGGCTCAGGGGGTTGAATACTTACATTGCATTTGGAAAGTATTCAGACCCCTTCCCCTTTTCCACATTTTGTTACGTTACAGCCTTATTCTAAAATTGATTAAATTAATTGTTTTCCTTATCAATCTACACACAATACCCCATGACGACAAAGTGAAAAGACGTTTTTAGAAATGTTTGCACATTTATTAAAAATAAAAAACAAAATACCTTATTTATTTACAAAATAGACCGCTGCACCACTCGGGAGAATATAATGACTTTTAAAGAGATGAAGAGATTGAAAACATGAAGAAAGAATATTAAAAGGAGAATTCCCCCACTTTTCAACCTCATATTAATTATCTCCAGCACGATGTCAGTATCTATGTACAGTGTGGTCCGAGATTATTGACACCCTTGAAAAAAGATGATCAATTATGACTGTATAAAATAAATAATTCAAATACTGAGCTATATTGTATGCTAAAAAAATTGTGGAATGATGTAAGGGATAAACGCAGACGTTCTGTACATTGCCTTGGAAATAATGGATGACACAGCGGGACGAGACAGAGCCGAGTTTGATTGCAAGGTGTCCCGATATCTTATTTTTTAAATCTAATTTTTTTCAACTGTCTCATTATCTGGTTTTAATGTCCATTCTAGAATGCCCTTCTAGCCAATCAGAAACTAATATTCAACAATGCTGTGGTATAAATAATTTTATACTTATACAATTGCTCAGATACAAAAAAATATTTTAACAAGTCATACTTTTTCTCTCAAAAAGGTAATTAGTGACACCCCTAAAGATTCTTATCAATAAAGTAGTCAAAAATGTAGTATTTGGTCCCATATTCCTAGTACGCAATGACTACATCAAGGTTGTGACTACAAACTTGTTGGATGCATTTGCAGTTCGTTTTGGTTGTGTTTCAGATTATTTTGTGCCCAATAGAAATTAATGGTAAATAATGTATTGTCATTTTGGAGTCACTTTTATTGTAAATAAGAATAGAATATGTTTCTAAACACTTCTACATTAATTTGGATGCTACCATGGTTACGGATAATCCTATATGAATCGTGAATAATGATGAGTGAGAAAGTTACAGAGGGTCAAAGAACATACCCCCAAGACATGCTAACCTCTCACCATTACCAATAACAGGGGAGGTTAACATGTCTTGGGAGTATGGGACAAAATACTAAACTTTTGACTACATTATTTATAAGAATCTTTAGGGGTGTCAATAATTTTAACCTCTACCGTTTTGAGAGAAAAAAGTATTACTTGTTAAACAAAATATCTTTCTCTGAGCAATTGTATCAGTAAAAAAAATATATAATTTCCCTTTTATTTTGGCATAAAATACAGCTCAGTATTTGAAATATGTATTTTAAACAATCATTATTGCTCATATTTCTCAAGGATGTCAATCATTTCGGACCCCAGTGTGAAAATGGCGTGTTTCTATGATCGGTGGTTAAAAAGATAAGAAGAAAGGTCCTAAAAAACAGTAGGATCTAAAGTTTTAAAAACCCAGGGGTTTTTGTAGCCAGGTTTTTGTAGCCAGAGGGAGGGTATTTTCTTGCTCCACACCCACACATCCACACACAAATCTCATAGTATTTGAAAATCAATGTTTTTAAAATATTTGTTGTACATTTGTTGATGTCATCGGGTAGAACTTTGTAACTTTTTTGTTGTTGTTGTTGCAAAACTTAGAAATGTGCAGTTTTCACATATGTAGACAATTTGTTTCCTCTTTCTAAGTCTGCTGTTGTGTGTCGTGATGATGCAGACTTCTCCCAGTGTTTTTGTGGTAATACTGACGCCTACTGGTTCATCATTGTCTTGACTGATCCCAATGAGAAAGAACCAAGCTATAGCAATGGTACAGTACATGCCCAGTACATTATTCAAACATGAATACATTGATACATACATTTATCATCTTTATTAACACTATTAAATTGCTGCACATACAAAGCATTTTAGAGTAATAGGATTAAATAATATTTTCTTTAAAATAAAAGTTATTGCTGCAGTGCAAACTAGAAAAGGGAGATGTTTGTGTTGCTATAATCCCAATTATATTTCCAGTTATTTTCACGTTTCAAACATTAGTGGCCAGCACATAGACTTTCGGTCCTCAAGCCTTAGTTAAAGGTTCAACAATTAATTTGTGTTGGTTCAAAAATAAATATTTTCCCAATTATTCTAGCCATGCCAGAAATATAAAAATAGCCTTAAAAATTTTATTTTTATAACTGGATGTATGTAAGATATGAAATGGCTTGGTTTATGACATAAATTATGTATAGGTGAGATAGGTTTATGAACTTCACATAAATAATTTAGATAATTGGATGCATTGTTTATTTAGGATACAGGAAGCATGACAGGGATTCAGGAAGATCAATCTTCATTTTGGGACCCTGAAAGTCAAAAACAAATACACGGTTAGTTAGTTAGTTAGTTACCTGAGTGTCCATCACTGACATCAAAATAATTTGTTTGATTGACATCTATTAACTTATTGGTTTTGAGTAATAACTTATGAGGTCATACTAACAGGTGATTGGTCCGATGGTGAGGGGTTCGAGGGGGACGGAGGAGGTGACAGAGCGGTATTTCCTTTTGGCGCACACCTGAGGAGAGAGACGAGAAGGAGTCAGAGAGACCAGAGAGAGACAGAGAGACTCGAGAGACATAGAGACTCAGGAGAGTCAGAGAGACCAGTCACTGAGACAGAGAGACTCAGGAGAGTCAGAGAGACCAGAGACTGAGACAGAGAGACTCAGGAGAGTCAGAGAGACCAGAGACTGAGACAGAGAGACTCAGGAGAGTCAGAGAGACCAGACACTGAGACAGAGAGACTCAGGAGAGTCAGAGAGACCAGACACTGAGACAGAGAGACTCAGAAGTGTCAGAAACCACCACACACAAAATGAGTGAGACCAGAGAGAGACCACAAACTGAGTAGATGAGCCAGCGGGAAAGATGCAGGACTCACTGGAGTGCAGGAGGTACTCCTCTGGTCACACAGGCTGAGTCTGCAGTGCAGGAAGACATCCCGGTAGTCCCCCTGGTAGAGGAACAGCAGAGCAGAGAAGCGAGCCCTGAGGGACGAGCCGCTCTCCTCCACCCTCACCTGACGGAATTCAGTCGGACATCTAGGAAACAGGGTCAGGGTTTAAGAGTTAGATAACGCATCACAAAATACACAAACATTAGGGGCCGGTTTCCCAGACACAGATTAAGCCTGGTCCTGGATTAAAAAGCATTCTCAATGTAGAAGCTCCATTTAAAGTGTTTTATAGTCCAGGACTAGGCTTAATCTGTGTCTGGGAAAACCTCCTCCATATGTTCCTTGAGTATGAACCAAGACACACACACACATACTTGTTCTGAATGACGTAGTATCGCATGATGTCCTCAGGGTCGGGGGATTGCGTGGCATAGCAGTCCTCCAGAACGACCACAAAACGCTCCGTCTCGGACTCCTCTACGGACACACCCACGTGCAGCACGGAACCCACCGGCAAGGTGACTCCGCCCGCTGGGTAAGCCTCTGTGAAGTTGTCGTTGCGGTACAGAGTCATGTTGGAGCCCACTTTGGAGCCCTTACCGACTTTGGCATTCTTCAGCCTGTCAAAGGGGTGAATAGGAGATTTAGTTAATAAGAGATGCAGTCAGAGATGATGAATGACAAACAGTGCCTTGGGTCTGACAAATACACTTTACAGGATAAATACAATTATTTGTTATTCTTATTAATAATAATAATAATAATAATAATAATAATAAATACACATTATTTTTGAAGTGCTTTTCAAGACACCCAAAGTCACTTTACATAGGCAAGATAATAAATGATTATTATTATTAATATTATAAGCTAACACAATTACACAGCCAGCTTCAACTGAGTATTTTCTTGGAATAACAAGAACAACCAGTACTGTGATGAGTGGACGGAGGGGCAAAACTATTAACTATCTAAAGGATCATCAAGAAACACAGTTTTAGAGTAATAACTGTCTATGCATTAACAGAATACTGACAGTTCAACATGTGTTAGCCTACATTGTTCTACATTGTGTTACATTGTGTTACATTGTGTTACATTGTCCATGTTCTACATTGTTTACTGTAACGTCTCCACTTACGACAGGTAGGGTTTGATGGCCACATCCAGGCTGGTCTCTGATTCCAGAGGATAGGCACAGGAGAAAGGCACGCTCACGGGTCGGGTGAATGATACATTGCGAATGTGGTAGACAAATAAACTGTTGGAAAAGATGGCGTCAGTTCCGTTTGTCTGGGAAAAGGGGGAAAATGGAAGAAGATTAGAAGCTAGGAGAGGACCTCTCACCAGTTCTCAATACAATTCTTGGACAATTGGATTTCAGTTAATCAATTAATCATTTTCTGTTGATGGCAACATGTCTCACATCAAGTGTTCTCTGTTGAAAGTTTTGGTGAGGAACGGGGTGAACTGGTCGGGGGGGGGGTTCTCACCTCGAGAGTGTTTCCACAGGTGCCCTCCATGCGCTCCACCTGGTACCATACCATGCCGTCACGCTCTTCGTGAACGTTGCACCGGGGGTCGGCCAGGTTAGCAGTGGTGGCGTCTAGACCAGCGGCCTCCAGGTTCGTCCTGTTGAGACCCACCTGTATCAGGCTCCGCCCACACACCACCTCTGGGCGGAGCAAAACAGGCTGATCTGTAAGAGAGAAAGAGAGGGAGAGAGGGTTAAGAAAAGACAGAAAACAGGAAAGAATGTTATTCAAGAACCCCAAATGAAAAGAAGGAATTACACATTCTCATATACACTCTTAGAAAAAAGGGTTCCAAAAGGGTTCTTCGGCTGTCCCCATAGGATAACCCTTTTTGGTTCCAGGTAGAACCCTTTTTGATTCCAGGTAGAACCCTTTTTGATTCCAGGTAGAACCCTCTAGGGAAGGGGTTCTACTTGGAACCCAATAGGGTTATACCTGGAACCAAAAAAGGGTTCTTCAAAGGGTTCTCCTATGGGGACAGCCGAATAACCCTTTTAGGTTCTAGATAGCACCTTTTTTCAAGGAGTGTACATAGGACCTCAATCAGGTGTTTTCTGAGGACTCACTTTGCCTCTCACACCACCAGGTGACGCCATCATTGCTCACGCAGGTCTCCCCCGCTCTGCAGGTACCACACATGGCTTTTGGCGTAGTCATGGCAACCTGTGACTGCGTTGTTGTTGTCGTGCGATTGTTGTCTACTGGTGTTTTTGTCGAGGTGACATCTACTGGTGATTTTGTCATAGTGATGTTTCTTACGGGTGTTTGTGTTGCCGTGGTGATCTTAACAGGTGTTTGTGTTGTTATTGTGTCTTTTACAGGTGTTTGTGTTGTCGTGGTGACCTTAACAGGTGTTTGCATTATCGTGGTGATCTTAACAGGTGTTTGCGGTGTCGTGGTGATCTTAACAGGTGTTTGTGTTGTCGTGGTGATCTTAACAGGTGTTTGTGTTGTTGTGGTGTCTTTTACTGGTGTTTGTGTTGTCGTGGTGACCTTTACAGGTGTTTGCATTATCGTGGTGATCTTAACAGGTGTTTGCGGTGTCGTGGTGATCTTAACAGGTGTTTGTGTTGTCGTGGTGATCTTAACAGGTGTTTGTGTTGTTGTGGTGTATTTTACTGGTGTTTGTGTTGTCGTGGTGACCTTTACAGGTGTTTGCATTATCGTGGTGATCTTAACAGGTGTTTGCGGTGTCGTGGTGATCTTAACAGGTGTTTGTGTTGTCGTGGTGATCTTAACAGGTGTTTGTGTTGTTGTGGTGTCTTTTACTGGTGTTTGTGTTGTCGTGGTGACCTTTACAGGTGCTTTTGTTGTTGTGGTTGTTGCAGTTGTTGTTGTGACTGGTTTTGGTGTTGTGGTGAGAGCTGCCACATCTGGAACAAGGAGTTAAACAGGAGACACAGTTATGAGGGAACATTCATCGCT
The DNA here is from genome assembly GCF_020615455.1 of Coregonus clupeaformis. NCBI lineage: Eukaryota > Metazoa > Chordata > Actinopteri > Salmoniformes > Salmonidae > Coregonus > Coregonus clupeaformis. The sequence continues at coordinate 4,004,679 of NC_059229.1, forward strand.
CATGTTTTGAAATAACTAGTATGCTGGTATTACTAGAATCATACAATAGGCCTATATGAATGTACTGGATGAATATGCTGAGTACTGATATCTAGGGCCATAAGAAGAACATCATGGTGTATATAACCAGCTTTACTAAGCAGTAAACAGTAAAAAAAAAAAGCTACAATAACTTCAATTCAAAAGGCAGAACAACAACAAGCCAAGCCCCCCTCAGAACTTGGAAAAGCAGGCGGCGAAACCTTACATGCACAATAGGCGAAGTAGCACCCGGGCGGCATGACGAACTTGTACACAAAGTAGTTCCCGGGGCAGGCCTTGACGTGGATGGGCTGAGACTGCACCCAGCAGCATACTCCTCTGAAGCTGGCGCACACTGCACTCCGGACAATCGCATCCACCTGCTGGGGGTGAGGGAACGCCAGCCACAAGGGAGCCTGGGTGCCGCACATGAACGACTCCACGCACTTGTCCGGCATGGACACACTCTGGTTACCGATGAACATGCGGTAATAGCCGTCCCAGTGGACGTTGCGGTCGCAGTGCTTCTCGCCCTCATTGTTGTTAGTGGAGCGCCACGCTTCATTCAGCACTGTGTGTCTCTTGCAGGGGTCGGCGCACTGCTGGATGCCGTCGACCGTGATGCAGTCCTCCCCGTCGGCGCACTCATAAAAGCCGCAGTTGAACCGGACATGGGCAAGGTTGCTGTTGGAGGTGGGATAGGAGCGGCGGACACGGTGAGGGGCGTGGTGGTCGGCACCGGCGTCGTTGTGGCCAGGTGTGCAGATGAGGCCGTCGCCGGAGAAGCCCTTCTTACAGGTGCATGTGATATCACCTGCCATGAGTGAGGTGTGGTGGCAGACGGCTTGTTCGTGACACGCCTCGCAGCTGGTGACAATCGTACCTGTGGGAATTTGGGAATATATGGGTTCATCTTCTTTTTAGGTTGTGGTATCATGATACACCTGAATTGTTTTGATGCAACCATTTTTAGGTTCTGAGACTAAAGAGCAGAGAAAATACAGAAGTAAATTGTGTGGTGGGTTATATACTATTATACTGTATATAAATACTTAGTAAATACAATACTTAATACATAATACATGTATCCCTATACTGTCAACTCTAACCAAATATATTTTATCTCAATATGGCAGAACTAAAATAACACACTCAAAAAGAAAATCAAATTTAGAAAATGATGTATTGTTTGTCATATATAGTATTCATTATGTAATATACATACATATTTAGATGTATTAAATATATAGTATAATTGTCTGTACCTGAGGTATGTCCAGTGCTGGACAGAACCAGTAGAGGCCCCAGCAGAGCTACCAAGATCATCCTCATCAACAGTAGTTCCTTATCCAGGGGCAGAAACGGGGAACACAACCTGAAGGAAAAAACACTGCTTTTATTCCTCCACACTGTATCCACTATTTACCTCTACTGGAAAGGCAGTCACTTTTAAATGCACTCTAAATAAACGTTTGATTTGATTTAATTGTATCTATACAGGTCATCTATGTGATTTAAAAAATATATATATATTTTAAAGGACAACTGTCACAAGACTGCAATAAACCACGTTAAAAAACAAATGTTATGAAACATCAAATATATACATTTTTGCATAGTAAGCATAAACATACAAATTCTCTGGAGGGTATTATAACATTTCAAACTTAGTCAGTTCAGATATACTCATTTCACCAAACCAAAAAGATCTAACTTTGTTGAACCATACAGTATGACTAGTGATCTGAGAGGAGTACTGACTTACCAAATCTGGATGCTGCCTGCTAGAACCCACCTGTTAGCTGGGCATTTATACACTGGTTACAGGGGAGTGGGGAAACGTGACACATTGTGCAATATTCCCAGGGACAATACCCTAGCCTGGGTTCCAGTCTGTTTAGCTGTCATTCCACTCCTTGCCACTCCTTGTCATGACAAACAGTTTGGCAATGACACAGAGTACAAGGAGTGAAATGTCAGCAGAAACTGACTGGATTTCAGGCTAACAATAGGTCTGGAAGAGGTTGAATCACAACTATCAACGTTCATACGTAAGGAATGCAACAAACAAACCATTCAAACCTGGGCTGTGATTAAGCTAAAGTCTATATGCTTTGTTGGGTAGCGTGTCAGATAAATTGGATGTTTTCAAATGGATTAAGCGAACTTAAAAGAAATCTCCAAAACCTTAAATCAACAGGACAGGTGTGGAGGCTGATTGGTGGCATTAAGGGCAACACCAGAGGATTTATGAGGTGAATAATGCCTCACGATAACCCAGAGAACCACTTAACATTTGGCTGACTTCTTACCCCCAAGACATGCTAACCTCTCACCATTACAATAACAGGGGAGGTTAGCATTTTTTTGGGGGTGGATATGATATTTATGCCTCTGTAACTTTCTTACTCATTATTCACATTTCATTCAGGATTATCTGTAACCATGGTAGCATCCACATTAACCCATAAGTGAATTTGTCCCAATACTTTTGATCCCCTAAAATCGGTTGACTATATACAAAAGGTGCTATAATTTCTAAACGGTTCACCCGATATGGATCAAAATACCCTCAACTTAAGGCTGACAGTCTGCACTTTAACCTCAAAGCCAGTGAATAATTTCAAATCCAATGTGCATAGAGCCAGAACAACAAAAACAATTGTCACTGTCCCAATACTTTTGGAGCTCACTGTACATCTACAGTTGAAGTCGGAAGTTTACATACACTTAGGTTGGAGTCATTAAATCTAGTTTTTCAACCACTCCACACATTTTTTCTTAACAAACTATCGTTTTGGCAAGTCGGTTAGGACTTCTACTTTGTGCGTAACACAAGTAATCTTTCAAACAATTGTTTACAGACAGATTATTTCACTTATAATTCACTGTATCACAATTCCAGTGGGTCAGAAGTTTACATACACTAAGTTGATTGTGCCTTTAAACTGCTTGGAAAATTCCAGAAAATGATGTCATGGCTTTAGAAGCTTCTGATAGGCTAATTGACATCATTTGAGTCAATTGGAGGTGTACCTGTAGATGTATTTCAAGGCCTACCTTCAAACTCAGTGCCTCTTTGCTTGACATCATGGGAAAATTAAAATAAATCAGCCAAGACCTCAGAAAAAGAATTGTAGACCTCCACAAGTCTGGTTCATCCTTGGGAGCAATTTCCAAACGCCTGAAGGTACAATGTTCATTTGTACAAACAATAGTACGCAAGTATAAACACCATGGGACCACGCAGCCGTCATACCGCTCAGGAAGGAGACGTGTTCTGTCTCCTAGAGATGAACGTACTTTGGTGCGAAAAGTGCAAATCAATCCCAGAACAACAGCAACGGACCTTGTGGAGATGCTGGAGGAAACAGGTACAAAAGTATCTTTATCCATAGTAAAACGAGTCCTATATCGATATAACCTGAAAGGCCGCTCAGCAAGGAAGAAGCCAATGCTCCAAAACAGCCATAAAAAAGCCAGACTACGGTTTGCGATTGCACATGGGGACAAAGATCGTACTTTTTGGACAAATGTCCTCTGGTCTGATGAAACACAAATAGAACTGTTTGGCCATAATGACCATTGTTATGTTTGGAGGAAAAAGGGGGACGCTTGCAAGCAGAAGAACACCATCCCAACCGTGAAGCACAGGGGTGGCAGCATCATGCTGTGGGGGTGCTTTGCTGCAGGAGGGACTGGTGCACTTCACAAAATAGATGGCATCATGAGGAAGGAAAATTATGTGGATATATTGAAGCAACATCTCAAGACATCAGTCAGGAAGTTAAAGCTTGGTCGCAAATGGATCTTCCAAATGGACAATGACCCCAAGCATACTTCCAACGTTGTGGAAAAATGGCTTAAGGACAACAAAGTCAAGGTATTTGAGTGGCCAACACAAAGCCCTGACCTCAATCCTATAGAATATTTGTGGCCAGAACTGAAAAAGCGTGTGCGAGCAAGGAGGCCTACAAACCTGACTCAGTTACACCAGCTCTGTCAGGAAGAATGGGCCAAAATTCACCCAACTTATTGTGTGAAGCTTGTGGAAGGCTACCCAAAACGTTTGACCCAAGTGAAACAATTTAAAGGCAATGCTACCAAATACTAATTGAATGTATGTAAACTTCTGACCCACTGGGAATGTGATGAAATAAATAAAAGCTGAAAGAAATCATTCTCTCTACCATTATTCTGACATTTTACATTCTTAAAATAAATTGGTAATCCTAACTGACCTAAGACAGGGCATTTCTACTAGGATTAAATGTCAGGAATTGTGAAAAACTGAGTTTAAATTTATTTGGCTAAGGTGTATGTAAACTTCCGATTTCAAATGTAATTGTTCTTGTCATGTTCCCTTTATCTTTCAGTGTTTTGTCTTCTGTTTGTACTATAGATATGCCTGTTTCAACTGTGCTGCGCGCACGTAATACATCTCCAATTAGGTCACGCTGAATCAGCGGATTAATAACAAGAAAAGATCTGACTTAATACCTAATGTTCCCAACCCTTTTCTCTTTGCTTTAGATGAACAACAATAGCCAGTTGTCACCATGATGACATTATGTAAACTACTCACGCTGAGGGAAAGGTGAACTGCTCCCACTCATCTAAAAACAGCCTCAAATGGCACCCTATTCCCTATATGGTGCACTACTTTTGTTTACTAAGATGGTCAAAAGTAGTGCACTATATAGGGAATAGGGTGCCATTTGAGACAGAACCATAGTGTTCCACAGGCATTGTCCCTCTCTCTATGGCTTTTAGACGATACAGGAAGTGTTTTGTTAAGTCACTTCTACATGCTTGAACAATTTGAGAGCTAGGTATTCAATGTTTAGAGCCCCTGTGAATCCATGAAACTCATGTATGAAGTTAGCACATACGTTTAAAAAAAATGGTTGCACCCTTATATTTTCCGTCGAGAAGAGGGCCTGACAACACTTCTTCTCTCCCCAGGAGGCTGAAAAGATTTGGTATGGGCCCTCTGATCCTCAAAATGTTCTACAGCTGCACCATTCAGAGGATCTTGACTGGCTGCATCACCGCTTGGTATGACAACTGTGTCGAGGCACAGATCTGAGAAATGTGATATTTCAGTGTTTTATTTTTTAATACATTTGCTAAAATGTCTAAAAACCTGTTTTTGCTTTGTCATTATGTGGTATTGTGTGTAGATTGATGAGAAAACCCCCAACATTTAATCCATTTTAGAATAAGGCTGTAACGTAACAAAATGTGGAAAAAGTAAAGGGGTCTGAATACTTTCCGAATGCACTGTATATGTAAATATCTACCTCTATTACCTCGTACCCCTGCACATCGACTCAGTACCTGTAACCTGTATATATAGCCAAGTTATCGTTACTCGTTGTGTATTTATTATTACTTTCATTATTACGTGTTTTACTCTTCTATTATTTCTGTATTTTCTTTCTCTCTGCGTTGTTGGGAAGGTTCCGTAACTAAGCATTTCACTGTTAGTCTACACCTGTTGTTGGGAAGGGTCCGTAACTAAGCATTTCACTGTTAGTCTACACCTGTTGTTGGGAAGGATTCGTAACTAAGCATTTCACTGTTAGTCTACACCTGTTGTTTCCGTGACGAATAAAATGTGATTTGTTATGTTTTGTTTTATTGTTATGTCACTTCTACATGAATAAAGAATTTGAGAGCTAGGTATTCAATGTTTAGAGCCTGTGAATCCATGAGAAGAGCTCATGGATGAAGTTAGCACATACTTTTTAAAAAATGGGTTCACCCTTATAAGGGAGTCAAATAACATTTAAGCCTGATCAATCAATTAGAAAACCTTAGTAAATAACTTACTAAACACCTTAGCAACGGGCCTACGACCAAATATGGTCATGTCATGTGGCCTTCTGTACATCATAAAATAAATGGGTCTGGCATTCTCAAAATAGGGCCAACAAAAAATACATGAACCCTTTAATTGATGAAGAAGGAAGCATCACCCTCTTAATGACTTAAGTCCTGCTGTTTAGTCACGTTAACTGTGAAACAGTAAGTAGAAAATAAAAGACATGAACAAGATGAAATTCTATCAGAACCTCAGCTTAACCCTAGCTCTGCTTAACCTTAAGTCAACAGACATTGATATAATGACACAACAGACTGATATAATAGTAAAAGGTACAGTTCACTTTATTATCTCATCATTGTTAAGATACAGAAGCTCTCTGGTGTCCCATTGCAGGGCTGTTTGGTTCACTCTGTCCATTTGGTCCCTAGAAGACAAACAGTGAAAAGACAAGGTTACCAGTGAGGTGTGTGTGTGTGTCTGTGTGTGTCAGGGCTGGGAACTGCCAGGGACCTCACGATACGATACGTATTGCAATTCTCAAAATTTTCACGATTCTCTAGGTATTGTGATTTCGATACTGCGATTTTATTGCAATTTGATGTTCCAAGCATATTGCTCACTATATATCTGCTGCAGAGGGACAAGAGAGAGCCATGATCAGTCATGGAAATAAAAGTGTTGAAAACATGTTGGCTCACTATTTAAAAAGAAGATGGAGAAAAAGCTATAGGATGAAAAATAGAGGCGTTTTGGTGGAGGTACAGTCGACTAGCGCTACTAACGCTATCTAGCAAAAGAAATGGAGCCAAAGTATCAATTTAAGTCAGATGTATTATATAATGTTAATGTGGCTTATCATGACAGCTTGAGTTGTGGTCCAGTGTGGCCCAGTTGATAGAGCATGGCATTAGCAACATCAAGGATCACGGGTTCGATTTGAATGTAAATGAAAACCAGGAAACAGAAATGAAAAATTACATTTGGCAAACAGTGTGTAAACATATCATATTTCTCACAGGTAGGTCTGACGGCTACATCCAGGCTGCTCTCCAGGGGGATAGATACAGGAGAAAGGAAGGCTCACTGGTCGAGTGAGGGAGTCAGAAGCTTATTAAACAAATAAGCTGTTGAATTAGTGTCGTAGAAACTCTTACTCAAAGGGAAGAGAGACTGCAAATTCTTCAAACAACAACTTTATTATAAGATTTGCAAAAATTGAGCAGTTAACCATGCACTGTTGAAGTGCATGGTTAAGGCCCAATGAATCATAGCTGGGTCTCAGTTTTTATAGAAAAAGTACAACCTCTTTTGTCTACGTGGCTGTTAGCAGATGTGCAGAAACAGGCCCTGGGAACAGAGTTGTAAAAAGTAATTTAACTTGTCTGTGTAGATCAATATAGCTGATATCGCCACCATTTCTCTGTTCCTCCCTGCACTTCCCACATAGCTAAATTCCTGCTGATTGTAAACACAGGAGGTCACATACTGCGGTCGCACCCAAACGGCTCATAAATCTGAACGCTCTGATTCATGACTAAGTCACACAAGACAAGCTTGTATTGCCAAAAAACACTAGCATCAATCAATGGACAATTCTCTAAGTAGAAAAACAGCATCGTATGTCTAATTGATTAATTTCCTCCACAGTAGACAGCTTGGCTGGCGTTGGTCTGGAGAAAAGACAAAAGGCCATAAGATAGATTTATTATTTGCATAGTCAGTTACTCCTCCATTGTTGCATCAACTTTTGCATAGTCAGTTACTCCTCCATTGTTGCATCATCTTTTGGCACAAATTGAGGTAATTTGTTCACACTTCCAGAGTGTTCCAACCTGGTACCACACCGTGCCGTTAGCCTCCTCTGGGTCGGCCAGGTAAGAAGAGGAAGCGTTCAGACCAGCAGCCTCCAGGTTAGCCCTGTTGAGACCCACCTGTACCAGGCTCCGCCTACACACTAGCTCTGGGGCTGCGATAGGTTGCCCTTTAAGGGGACAGAAGGGGAGTGGAGAGAAAAGTTGAAAGAGAGGGAAAGAGAAAAAGATGGAGAGAAGGTTACTATCAGCCAAGGTGAGCATGCCTACTGTCAAAAACACACATAGGAAGTTCTGCCCACACACCATCTCTGGAGCTAAACGATAAACTCAGCAGGTAAAAAACACCAACAGTAAAAAAAAATTATAATAATAGTTACATCAAATATTACAAAATACAAAAATTATATCAACAGCTTAAAGTGAAACTGACAGCTTTTTAGCTACTTTGCAGATATGGAACAAACAGACAATCATAATATCAGTGAAAAATATCAAATTCATAGTTTATGCTACAAAACCATCTTTATAACAGGTTTTTGAAATAGGTTCTATTTGACTCCAAATTCGATTATGTTGTTGGCAGAATAGATGGATGCAGTTCAATGCATGGTTAATATAATTCACCAATAAATGTATTGGTAGTCCAACAAATATTGCTGTTGTATATCAAATCAAATCAAATCACAGCTAGCCTGCTACATTGTTTGCTTCTCCCAGCCATTGGGGATGCACTGTTTCAGTTTCAATTACTCAATATTTTGGACGAAAACGGACTAATGTAACTCTGGGAGTGTCAATACAATCAAACTAGCAGTCTAGCTGAGATCATTCCGTTCCTACTGCCTACCTTGCTGCAGGGTCGGCCATTGCCTGTCCCCCAAAAATATTTAAATATTGATAATTTATTTGACAGAGACGGGCGCTGACCAAAAGATGCACGTTTATAATTAGCATAATAACAACATCTCCATCAACATATGTCGGTTTAAACTAGAGATATCAGTTTTCAATCCACCGCATCCGCCTATGTCGCACTTCCGCATCTGCGGTGAAAGGTGGCAAAGCTAGAGCGGTGTTTGTCAGACCATGAGACATCCCGAAAATCGGTCTTCTCACGATAACGTCTGTAGCATCTGAACGGTTTGGCCTACGCACATCCGAACATCACACCTGCGGGACAGGTACAGGATGGCAACAACAACTGCCCGAGTTACACCAGGAACGCACAATCCTCAACCTCCCGAGTGGCGCAGTGGTCTAAGGCACTGCATCGCAGTGCTAGCTGTGCCACAAGAGATCCTGGTTCGAGTCCAGGCTCTGTCGCAGCCGGCCACGACCGGGAGACCCATGGGGCGGCGTACAATTGGTCCAGCGTCGTCCAGGGTAGGGGAGGGTTTGGCCGGCAGCTATGTTCTTGTCCCATCGCGCACTAGTGACTCCAGTGGCGGGCCGGGCGCAGTGCATGCTGACACGGTTGCCATTGGTATGGCTGGCTTCCGGGTTAAGCGGGCAGTGCGGCTCAGCTGGGTTGTGTTTCGGAGGATGCACGACTCTCGACCTTCACCTCTCCCAAGTCCGTATGGGAGTTGCAGCGATGGGACAAGACTGTAACTACCAATTGGATACCACAAAATTGGGGGGAAAAGGGGGTAAAATACCCACACAAAAAAAGGAACGCACAATCCCTCCATCAGTGCTCAAACTGTCCACAATAGGCTGAGAGAGGCTGGACTGAGGGCTTGTAGGCCTGTTGTAAGGCTGGTCCTCACCAGACATCACCGGCAACAACGTCGCCTATGGGCACAAACCCACCGTCGCTGGACCAGACAGGACTGGCAAAAAGTGCTCTTCACTGACGAGTCGCGGTCAGGGGTGATGGTCGGATTTGCGTTTATCGTCAAAGGAATGAGTGTTACACCAAGGCCTGTACTCTGGAGTGGGATCGATTTGGAGGTGGAGGGTCCGTCATGGTCTGGGGCGTGTGTCATAGCATCATCAGACTGAGCTTGTTGTCATTGCAGGCAATCTCAACGCTGTGCGTTACGGGAAAGATATCCTTTGTTATGTGAATTTCTATCTCTAATTCAACCTAAGCTTGAATCATTACCAGAGGTTGTAAGGCTCTGGTTTTAATCATAAATGATTCAAGGTCCATTACCACGAAGAAGGATTTTTTGTATTTTTATTCATGGAGAGCTCTGGCGCCAAAAACACATACATACTGTTTTTATACCTCTTGACAAATAAAGGCACTATGCTCCTCCCACCTTTAGGAGGCTTTCTTAAACTGTTTCCGCCTTCTCCTTCACCCTTCAATGTTTAGTACCCCCTCTGTTAGTGGGTTGACACTACATGATAATTCGAATATCGTATACACATTTCTACTGTATTTGGGGTGAAATCCTTTAGTCATTATTCTTAATACACAAATTAATCTATCATCCTTCCTGCAGGCTCATCCTGACATGACCCTCCCGCATGACAATGCCACCAGCCATACTGCTCGTTCTGTGCGTGATTTCCTGCAAGACAGGAATGTCAGTGTTCTGCCATGGCCAGTGAAGAGCCCGGATCTCAATCCCATTGAGCACGTCTGGGACCTGTTGGATTGGAGGGTGAGGGCTAGGGCCATTCCCCCCAGAAATGTCCGGGAACTTGCAGGTGCCTTGGTGGAAGAGTGGGGTAACATCTCACAGCAAGAACTGGCAGATCTGGTGCAGTCCATGAGGAGGAGATGCACTGCAGTACTTAATGCAGCTGGTGGCCACACCAGATACTGACTGTTACAAACCCCCCCCCCTTTGTTCAGGGACACGTTATTCCATTTCTGTTAGTCACATGTCTGTGGAACTTGTTCAGTTTATGTCTCAGTTGTTGAATCTTGTTATGTTCATACAAATATTTACACATGTTAAGTTTGCTGAAAATAAACGCAGTTGACAGTGAGAGGACGTTTCTTTTTTTGCTGAGTTTATCTCGGGTTTCTGCGTCTGGCGAATTGGAATGGAAAGTTGGCGGGTGCACAGTGCACTGTTAGGATGCTGGATTGCCCTAAAGTAAATTGATGTTTGGCACAAATTATATAATTACTTCGGTCTAAATAAAATCATTCAAAAGACTTCACCAGGGCATTATGACTTAGCCACAGAGGATCATATGTTTATTTATATTTTTTTATAGCTGTGGATTGTTTCAAATCACAAGTGTGTAGGCCTATGCTTATTTGGGAAGAGAATTTGGGTAGTGCACGTGGCATTAGGTCTAGCTCATTGAGTTGCGGCTGTCAGTGAAAAGCGTCTAAAATATGTGTGAAGATAATGTGTCTTGAGCATAATTGAAAATGTTGCATCAAGAAGAAGGGGTGGGGGGTGTGGCGAAGATATGGTGCGTCTCTGTCCAGAATGCATGAATATGTAGGAAATTGCCCATTTGGCAATGTCTCATTTCTGATTGTCTTAACTCACCACATACACCACTAATAAGTAAACATTGCGCATGATAGTCCCTCAGTATTTGAAAAATCTTTCCAACACTCCCGGTCTCGATAATCACCAAGCCTCGGTGTGAAATAGCAAAATATGATCTGATGATCCCATATATCCAGTGGAAACGTCATAAAAAACAGCTGTCTGTCCCGAGCTCAATGGCACAGGAAACTCTGAGGGCCCGGAATAGGCTAGTTGATACAATGTTGCAAGTTCGCTAGCAACAGCTTCGGGCCGGACCCAGTGATGATTTGATGATACAATGTTGCACTTCACTAGCTCAAGTCAAGACAGCTAGAAAGGGAGGAAGACAGGTGGAGTAGAGAGATGAATGCGATTGAAAGAACCAGAATTTTCATCAGGATATTTTCTACTGTTTATGTGTTTACTTAGTTGACAATGGAAGTTATAGGCCTACTGCTGCATTGGCCATAGGCTATTTCTGAGTTCTATGCTCTCATTTATTTTGCCACCAATGGCAAATTGATCACAGTGTGTCAATGTGTCTATATGAGGGTGGTTAGTTTAATTTTAACTTTTAGATACCCCTAAGACGGCTGGCTATCTCACTGGCAAATTCTTCCTGACATTTTTCCTGTCAGAGGGGCGCTAGAGAGCTGACTACTGTGGTCCTCTGTAGCTCAATTGGTAGAGCATGGCGCTTGTAACGCCAGGGTAGTGGGTTCGATCCCCGGGACCACCCATACGTAAAAAATGTATGCACACATGACTGTAAGTCGCTTTGGATAAAAGCGTCTGCTAAATGGCATATTATATTATATTATACCATCACTGACGGCTGGATATTTCACTGGCTACTGTAATTCGTTCTGAAAATGTTCCTGTCAGAGGGGCGCTAGAGAGCTGACTACCTGGCTAGAGCTGGCTACCATAGCTGTCAGTTGAACGAGGATAGTGACAGGGTGGCGCTCTTGAGGAGTCTCACTGACATGTAGTTATTAATATGAACACAGTTGGGCACTCGTGAGTAGCCAGTTGTTTTTGATTACCTACTTATACCATAGAAGAAGAAGCTAATGAAAATGGCACATTGTTATTTTTTAATTTTGAATGTATTGTTCTGGAAGAGACTGTTGTTTTAAACCTCAATGGAAGAGACAGGGCAGAATTTGGTAGGTACGGTTTATTGAAAGCTGTTTAATTAGATGTCAATACAATTAAAAGGCAGTGCTAGGATGAATTCTCTGTAGAAAATGGTAAGTTAATGTAATGTAAATGTCAAGTGTATGAAAATCAGTGTACATGAACAGCAACTAGCTAGCTATGTTATTCTACTGTATCTAGCTAACGGTCATTATACATAGCTACAGGCTTTGTCTGTTAGTAACTATAGCAACCCATTTAAAGACAGCCATCTTGTTTGCTTTTTGCTGGAATTTCAATAAAAGTATCTATCCAATTTGTGACAGATTTTCATGCGAATATTTTAAAATCTGCATAAAACAATACGCACATTTTCCCACCAGAGATGTTTCCATCAAACATACTTTTTGCAGATAAAAAGCTGTGCGTGATGACATAGTGCACATAAAATAACTTTTGCCGTTGAATTCCCATGTACTGAACAAAAAATACAACTTAAATGGGTTTCCATCGTATTTTCAAGTCTACTGATGGTTTTGTCACAAACTGTTGCGTAATATAGCGAATGTGCCCACTCTGGTCTTGGCAGATGTGCTGTAGCCAACAGCTCCCAGATACAGTGCGGGTAGGCTTCCTACATTATGAGATTATTATGAACAAGAACGATATTATTTGTATTTGTCAAACGGCAGCCAAGCATCGATCATCATGTCACCAGAATAAGACCCTGGATATTAATTAGAAAGGAGCATCAAGCTCATCACCGTGCACATTCACCACCCTGTGAAGTTCATCTTCATTTATTTCATCTGTAGCCTAATAAACTGCATGCTTTCCCGAGTTGTAGTCGGAGGACCACACAACATATCATCGTGTGACTCCAAGTTTACTCAGATATGATGGTTATTATATCAATATTTGCGCATAAAAGAGTTTCCACTGCCATTTCTCACATAATGTATAATACAGACACAAAAAGATCCCACCATGTCGAACTAACAAATTGTCTGTCAGCATTTATAAAGTTGTACCGGCATTTCATGCTTCCATCAGCCCGGTCGTGACTTTTTTCATGTGTCAGGTAATTCATCCACATGAAATGGAAACTGTGGCTCTTTACCTGAATTGTTAGGATTTTCTTGTGATCACAACACTACTTATTTTGCTCAAATAGAGATATAATTAAATTGTGTTTTCTTTGAAAAGAGGGGCTTGGCTGAGATGAAAAATACATTAAGGGGAAAGGATCCACAGAGGCTGAATATCTTTCTGCACATCTCTTTAACCTGTCAAACTCAGGACATTGAATGCTACCTGAATTGACTCAGAAAAGTAACATAAATTGGCTTACAGTATCACAGCGAGGTCAAACAGGTGTGTGTGTATTAGTCAGTCAGATTGTCCAGTGTCCACAGCAACACTATTATTCTCTACACCAAGTGCACGCTTTCACTAACCCCCATATTTTCTCCATCTCTCCTTCCGGAGGGCCTGAGGCTCTTGGACTGCAACTGAGGACACCCTGGCCTGACACCTGGACGTGCCTGGCCCAATCCACCTGGCCCCCCTCTACCTGCTACCTGCCTGGCCCAATCCACCTGCCCCCCCCTCTACCTGCTACCTGCCTGGACCAATCACACCTGGCCCCCCTCTACCTGCTACCTGTCTGGCCCAATCCCATCTGGCCCCCCTCTACCTGCTACCTGCCTGGACCAATCACACCTGGCCCCCCTCTACCTGCTACCTGTCTGGCCCAATCCCATCTGGCCCCCCTCTACCTGCTACCTGCCTGGACCAATCACACCTGGCCCCCCTCTACCTGCTACCTGCCTGGACCAATCCCATCTGTCCCCCCTCTACCTGCTACCTGCCTGGACCAATCACACCTGTCCCCCCTCTACCTGCTACCTGGCCCAATCTCACCTGGCCCCCCTCTACCTGCTACCTGGCCCAATCCCATCTGGCCCCCCTCTACCTGCCTGTTGCTGCCTCCACTGGTTCTTTCTCTCCCTCAAGTCACTCACCCAGAAACTTGGATTCCATTACTTACCATGACATCTTTATGAAAAGCCATCTGATCATAGGGTCTTGAATGTATACTTTTATACAGTTTGTATCGCTGTAGAACAGCAAGTCAAATATAGATTAGTGCAAACTGGAAGTGTGACTTCTTTCCCCAATGATTTCTTAATGCTGAGGCATTTAGTCAGTTATCAGTTATTCCATAACAAGGCTAGATGAGTGTGAATGGCAACAACACCACACACAACTGCAATGTAACAATTAACCTCATTGGTACATGACTGTTCAGTGTGTTGAATAGTCCAACAATGAAAATATGTATTTCTTGGCTGAATTAAGGTTTTATTAAACCTTCAAAAAGGACACACATACACAATAAAGGACGTTTATAAAATAAATTAATTGACAGGAAAAGTAATTTACTACATCAAGTATAGTCACAGGCTCTCCTCTTCATTTGCTTAACTGGGGGAATGGGATGGAGAAATGATTTACAATAGGCAGGGTGGGGCTCAACTGGCAGAATGCGTCCCAAAGGGCACCCCATTCCCTGTAACCTTTCTCTGTATAGAACCCCACAGTGGAGGTGTCATAATACCCATAAAACCTAGCTGTCAAACAGGAAAATGGTTCCAATCGTTTTTCAACCATCATTTTTCCCATACTTAAAATAAGGGCTGTGTTTCGTGTAGGCTTACCCTCTCAGAATCGAAAATGCTAATTAGCATCAAAGTAAACATCATGCAAGACTACAAATCCCTGCAAGCTCCTGCACGTCATCTCTAGCTGACACGTTTGCTAACAGGTATTGTGACAATTTAAAACTTGCCCAAGACAGTTCACAGAATTGTCAATTTAAAGAAATGTAGCCAATTTATTCATTACTACATTTAGCAAACAGATAGTTAATACAGAGATTCTTACCTTTACCTCGATTCGGTAGTCTCGTCCCGATCATGTCATTTGTAGTTTTTTTATAATAGCCACATTAGCAGCTAATTAGCATTTCATTTGTTGGGGGTAAATACAAGCCAATATATTGATAAAAAAGTAACCTTGTCCTAGAGAGATTTACACGGTTATCAAAACGTCACGCCAGGGTAAACCTTCATGAAACACAGCCCTTATTTGAAGTGTTTCTAAGATCCCTTTTGGGAAAAAAGAATGGTGGAAAAACGATTGGAACCATTTCCCTGTTTGACCACTAAGTTTTAAGGGTATTATGACTCATACTGTAGTACTCTATAATACCAATTGTCCACCCCTCTCCTCATGGACATCCAAGCATTGGATAGGTGTAAGCATTGGCTTGAGCTACTTTACACCATTGTTAAAATTTGCAAGTTCACACTTTGAGAGAAGGACAGACAATGTTAATGGTCACACACCTTTGAGTCATTATTAAGAAAGGGTATTCTATAAAATGACAAATAATTGACAGAAGTTATTTCAGTAGTACAGTAGGTAAGACAATGGCTCCAGAGCTGTATAGGTTAATTATGGGGGGGTGGGGGGGGCAGGCACATCCAGGTGTCAGGCCAGGGTGTCCTCAGTCATGGTCCAAGAGCCTCAGGCCCTCCGGACGGAGAGACAGAGAAAAGATGAGGGTTAGTGAGATTATGACTAAGACCATGGTACACCACATACACTGGGGCTAGAGAATCATCAATAGTGTTGCTGTGGACATTTGATAATATGACACACACACACCCCTGTTTGACCTCGCTGTGATAGTGTAGGCCAGGGCTGCCCAACCCTCTTCCTGTAGATCTACTGTCCTGTGGGTTTTCAGTCCAACCCTCTTCCTGGAGATCTACCGTCCTGTGGGTTTTTAGTCCAACCCTCTTCCTGTAGATCTACCATCCTGTAGGTTTTCACTCCAACCCTCTTCCTGTAGATCTACCATCCTGTAGGTTTTCACTCCAACCCTCTTCCTGGAGATCTACCATCCTGTGGGTTTTCATTCCAACCCTCTTCCTGGAGATCTACCATCCTGTGGGTTTTCATTCCAACCCTCTTCCTGGAGATCTACCATCCTGTGGGTTTTCACTCCAACCCTCTTCCTGTAGATCTACCATCCTGTGGGTTTTTAGTCCAACCCTCTTCCTGGAGATCTACCATCCTGTGGGTTTTTAGTCCAACCCTCTTCCTGGAGATCTACCGTCCTGTGGGTTTTCAGTCCAACCCTTATTTAACACACCTGATTCTACTTATTAGCTGCTCAACAAGACCTTAACTAGCTGAATCAGATATGCTACATTAGGGTTGGACTGAAAACCTACAGGACAGTAGATCTCCAGGTGGAGGGTTGGGCAGCCCTGCTTTAGGCCAATTTATATTACTGTTCTGAGTCAATTCAGGTAGCGCTCAATGTCCTACGTTTGTTTTTACCATGTGCAGAAAGATAATCAGCCTCTGGATCCTTTCCCCTTAATTTATTTTTCATGTCAGCCAGGCCCATCTTTTCAAAGAAACAACATTTATTTCAATCTTTGTTGAGTAAAATAAGGTGTCTCGCTTCAGTCCTTGTTAAGTTTTCACTTGTTGTTACCAGGTAAATAACCAACAACCATGGATAACCACAAGGAGAATAAGGTGAGGAAACAGTCCATGTCAGCCAGGGCCATCTTTTTAAAGAAACACCATTTATTTAAATCTATAGTTGAGTAAAATAAGTAGTTTTGTTCTGGTCACAAAATAATCCAGTAAATTGCGGTAAACAGCACCACACTCAGGCAGAATGTTATATTCTCAACCAGGCCCAATTTTTCAAAGAAACACAATTAGATTTACATTTTAGTCATTTAGCAGACACTCTTATCCAGAGCGACTTACAGTTAGTGAGTGCATACATTTTCATACTGCCCCCCCGTGGGAAACGAACCCACAACCCTGGCGTTGCAAGCGCCGTGCTCTACCAACTGAGCTACAGGGAGATTCTATCTCTATTTAAACAAAATAGTGTTGTTTTGATCACAAGAAAATCCTAACATTTCAGGTAGAGCCCCAGTTAGGCAAAAAAAATTATCAAAATGTTCTATCATAAAGTGAAAACAATTAGTTTCCGTGGCTGATATGGCTGCTACTTAGAAATACTATAACAGTAAATGAATAGATGACATTCGCTGCTACAAACCTGTCTCCATTATATCAACTTAGTTTATACAGACCCACCGCGGACCTTTGACAAATACATCTCCATGTGAAAAGGCGTCCCATTGTCTGTTTTGTCAACGAACTCAATGTATTCCAAACACTGGTGGTAACCTGATGAGCCCAATAATTTAGGTAGCCTAGTAAACGATGCCCCCCTCTGGTATGTTCTATTGCGAACTGTCTTGAGACTCCTTGTTTCCCTGTTAACTACTCAAATATATTTTACTTAAATCACCACACTGGCTCAAATTAAGCAATGCGTAAGGTGAATGTAAAACAAAGCTATCTTAAACATCAGTGTCATTTAATAAATATGCACGAGTGTTACAGTTGTATGAATTTACCACAATGCAAACCTGAAAATAAAATATCGCAATGCAATATTAGTTTCACAGTGAAACACTACTATTGTGGGTATTTATCGTTCTTAAACAGGTAGCAAAATATCTTATTTCATATTTTTTTGTGTCAGCTTAATTCACTAACAGAGAAAATCGATTATGTTACTTGTTATTTGTGTTAAATATTCCCATTCTGGGATAGTTGTTGTTCCTCTTCTTCTGTAAAGGTTTATGACAGACTACACCTATTGGTGTATTGCCACCACCTACTGTATGGAATATTAAAAAAATATATATATTCCATTGCGGGAAGGACGTGGGGGGGGACCCGACATAATACAAAATACAAAAATAAATCAAACCATCCCACTCCTTCAGTCACAGTTCAAATTACATTCCTACACAGGACGGAGCATTCATCGACAGGATTCCTTGCAATGCCTGTTCCGAAAAATTAGTGAGTCCCAAAAAACGCTCAGCCGCACTCACAATTATGCCCATTTTCTCAGATTTCCTCTCCGTTTGCGTTGTGCAGTCGATAACCAAAGTAATAAACGCTACAAAGTCCACCTTCTTAACATGCAACATTTCATGATCCCTCTGTTGATATTATCCATTGTCTCTACTCCTACCATTACTTCTTCAACTCCACTCCTTTCTTCCACTCTTCTCACCGCCTCCGGATAGGACACATTCTGGACAGTCCTTCTTCTTGCCACCTCCATCTCCTTCACCCTAACAGGACACTTTAGGAATTCGGGTGCGAGTTCACCACCACAATTGCAGCATTTAGGCTCAGGTGGCATATAATACTCGTTCAGTCTTCGTTCAGTCTACATACACTTGACACATGACCAAATCATTTACATTTCTCACACTGCATGAGTTTGGGCACGAAGGCTCTTGTGGTATCTAAGGAATTTATGACTTTGTTAGCTTTGCAAATGGTAATGTGGTATCTAAGGAATTTATGACTTTGTTAGCTTTGCAAATGGTAATGTGGTATCTAGGGAATTTATGACTTTGTGGGCGTTTGCAAATGGTAGTGTGGTATCTAAGGAATTTATGACGTTGTTAGTGTTTGCAAATGGTAGCTTAGAGAATGTTGATTTGGCCAAGGGAGACATCTGGAGAGCAGTTCTATAGGAGTACCCTAAAAACAGAGGAAGTCTGTTGTGTGGAGTGATGGGATTGGTCTGTAGGGGAAACCACCCCTATCTTGGTAAAGATTATAAATACTTGGTGAAGACAAAGGAGGTCAGAACAACATATTCTTTTGGGTCCACTGTTCTTCAGATGCCTGCAGGTATCTGTAAATCGACGCTGAAATCCTTTGTTATGAATAAACCTTTATAATCAAAGTACAGTGTCAGCGGATCTCCTTGTCCTCCACAGCATGATTAGCAACATGTTTTCAGACACAACACTCTCACAGGGAATCTCATATAACGAAGACTCTTCATCAAAAAACAATAGAATGGATGGCGTGGGCTTCCACATGCAGGTCAGTTGTTGTGCTCCAACCACTTGATCCAATTATTGATGTATATCCTTTGCATTTACTTCTAGCGCCACACCCTTGATAGGCGCCCTGCTTCGAAGATCCACACACGACACATTCCAATCCGACATCTTCTTGAGGCGCAGAGCACGCTCCTTCTGTTCCATAGAAACACAAAAAACCCGAAATAAGCCAACTTCTCGTCACTCTCATCGACGCCACCTCATCCAACACATCCACAATTTTAATAGAGACAAACGGATATCCCAGGTAGCAACACCGATCCAAAACCCTTATTCCAACCAAAAAATAATCAGAACTAGGCTTGGATTTCCTAGTTTCCATTACCACTTTATTTCTCTTATTTTATGTTGCATTCGCCACTGTCATCCAATTCTTCTCACTCTCATGTCCACTCGACACGCCATCTGATTCACACCAATGTTGCCAACTCCTCAGTAAGGAAAGTAGCTATTGGCTGTCCTAAAAGTCGCTAGAAGTCGCTAAATGACATCATCAACCTAATTTGCATAATTGGCCATGTGCATGTAATTGTGATGGACGCTGTAGGAGAGAGGAAAAAACGTTGTGGAAGAGACAAAAAGTGAGTAAAAAACACCCTACATTTACATCCCGCCCTGAATTTACATCCCTACATTTACATCCGGCCAGGGCGGGATCAGCCAGCGGATGCGCGATTCATTTGCAGTCTGGACGTGGAGGGGTGAACATCTCCTGCTCTAACTGCAGTTGGGAGGGACTGCTGCGCGAGGACTGGGCTGCCTGTGAGTGCTTTGGGACGGGGGTGGGGCCCACGGCAGTACCCACTGCAGCACCCGCTGCTCGTTGAGAAGAGTAAGAACGATACGTGCTTTCACGTCAGTCTCCAAAAGTCTCCAATAACACCAGAAAAAGTCGCTAGATTTGTCGCTAGTCGCTTTTTTGAAAATGTGTCGCTAGAAGGGTCTGAATACTTGCTAAATATAGCGACAATGTCGCTAAGTTGGCAACACTGATTCAAACAGAACATCTGCTTCCGCCATTTTCCCAACCAGCTAGCTCTCCCTTCCTCCTCCAGTCCGATCCCACCGGAGGACACGGTTCTGGGATAGTTGTTCACTGAATTGCTAGCACTAGTTGCTCATGCTGCTACATTGGCTACAATATAAACAGACGTACCTAGCTAGCATGAAAACTAGCTTTTGTTGATGCCGGCCGCGTGATGATGCAGTTTCCTGTTTAGGTTGGAGGTCACGTCGAAGTACATTTAAAATGTAACAGATTTTAAGCGATCTGCGTTCTCCGATACTTGACAGTATACTCTCTGGTTGGTTGCCAGGTGTGCGCAATGTGGGATGCCAGGACTGGTGGTTAGTAGACCTGCGACATCGAGTGCTGGAGGGAGGGAGCATGACAAGAACAGGAGAATGCAAGTGCGCATTTTGGAACACAGCCAATGTTTTTAACATGTTTTAACTTTTGATGATGTCATCAGGTAGAACGTTTTAAATGTATACATGTATTTGTTTCTACAAAATGTAGAAATGCGCCGTTTCCACATATGTAGACAATGGTATTGTGCTGGAAATAATTAAAATGAGGTTGAAAAGAAGTGGAATTTTCCTTTTAATTAATTAATTACGTAATTCATTGGAATTATAACATTTGTTTCCTCGTTCTAAGTCTGCTGTTGTTTTGCCGTGACGATGCAGACTTCTACCAGAGTTTTTGTGGTAATACTGACACCTACTGGTTCATCATTGTCTTGACTGATCCCAATGACTACAGCCGAGCCAGACTACTGCCGAGCGTATAGACTACCCGAAGGGAACTCGTACAACGCTCGCAATAGCTTTAGCTAAAGGAAAGTACTTATTTCCAGTGTGTGAGTGTGATCAGTATAGCCCCTCATTGTGCTTCTAGTGTTTCCCCGCCAGCTGCTGTCGGGAGACACCGACTCAACGCCTAAAACTTCCGAACTCAAGAACTCAGATACCTGTGTCAACACCTGCTACCAACTAGCCAGCTAGCTAGCTAGGTTGCAATGGAGCCCACTTCGCCTGGAATAGCTAATGAACGTTTCCAGCGCTGTAGAAGCTGTGTTTATTTTACGCTCTTGTCCGGGACAATATTGACAATCCGGAGTTCCAGTGCGGAAATTGTTTGCTAGTGGAGGACTACAGGAATGAGGTGGCTATGCTTAGCAAACAAATCTCAATTTTGCACGAATTATGGGGAAAATGCAAATGAGAACTTCCTCGTTCTCAACTCCTATGGCAGGACGCCGCTCGGGCCTGATGGATGTTTCCCAGCCTTGTCATCTGTCCCTATCCGAATGGCCTGTGCTACCTGGAACTTGCCTGCCAAGGAAGTCGTCTCCATCTGCATCTCCTCCTCCATCCTGTAGTGAAGTAGACGGAGAACAGCAAGAAGGGCGTTCCAATCAGCACTGGTCCCATGTCACAAGTCGTGGGATGCTGCTAAGCGGACCGGAGTGACTGAAAGACGTTCGGAGCAGATTGACATAAGGAATAGCTTCGCTGCACTGGTGCCTGATCTACCTGCGCCTTCATCGCTGGGACTGCCTGTGTCAGCGACAGCGGTGCTAACTCCAACTAGGCTGACTCCAGCAGCAGCTTCGTCGTACGAGTTCGGCTCTGATATGAGGTTTTTATAGTGTTATGATGTCATGTCATAATATCGTGGGGACCAGGTTAGAGTTACTAGATAATTGGCTTGGTGCCACAGAGTCTACATTCCGTTATGTCAAAGGAGATTACTGATGTTTATGATAGCATGATGGATGGACAGGATATACTGACTTGGGGTAAAGAGTAATAACATCAAATAATGGGAGTGCCCATGATGATTACCAGATGTTTGTGGAGAGACTTGTAACAGAGTGTATATATTAGAGAGAGTGGATCTTTGTTCTGGAGAGAGGGAGATGATAGAGGCAAAGCTCTGCTATTCTGTTATAACTAACCATGTACAGTGGGGAAAAAAAGTATTTAGTCAGCCACCAATTGTGCAAGTTCTCCCACTTAAAAAGATGAGAGAGGCCTGTAATTTTCATCATAGGTACACGTCAACTACGACAGACAAAATGAGAATTTTTTTTCCAGAAAATCACATTGTAGGATTTTTAATGAATGTATTTGCGAATTATGGTGGAAAATAAGTTTTTGGTCAATAACAAAAGTTTCTCAATACTTTGTTATATACCATTTGTTGGCAATGACACAGGTCAAACGTTTTCTGTAAGTCTTCACAAGGTTTTCACACACTGTTGCTGGTATTTTGGCCCATTCCTCCATGCACCCCCTGCTATAGAGGGTGTTCTTTAATGGAAGCCTCTCCAACATAATCCTGGTAGAATCAGGAATTCCCCAGGGCAGCTGTATAGGCCCCTTACTTTTTTCAATATTTACCAACGACATGCCACACGTCAGTTACTACAGCGACTGAAATGACTGCAACACTTAACAAAGAGCTGCAGTTTGTTTTAGAATGGGTGGCAAGGAATAATTTAGTCCTAAATATTTCTAAAACTAAAAGCATTGTATTTGAGACAAATCATTCACTAAACCCTAAACCTCAACTAAATCTTGTAATGCATAATGTGGAAATTGAGTAAATTGAGGTGACTAAACTGCTTGGAGTAACCCTGGATTGTAAACTGTCATGGTCAAAACATATTGATACAACAGTAGCTTAGATGGGGAGAAGTCCATAATAAAACACTGCTCTGCCTTCTTAGCACTATAAACAAGGCAGGTCCTACAGGCCCTAGTTTTGTCACACCTGGACTACTGTTCAATCGTGTGGTCAGGTGCCACAAAGAGGGACTTAGGAAAATTGCCTTAGATGTACACAGAGAGCTAACATTAATAATATGCATGTCAATCTCTCCTGGCTCAAAGTGGAGGAGAGATTGACTTCATCACTACTTGTATTTGTGAGAGGTATTGACATGTTGAATGCACCGAGTTGTCTGTTTGAACTACTGGCACACAGCTCAGACACCCACGTACACCCCACAAGATATGCCACCAGAGGTCTCTTCACAGTCCCC
Organism: Coregonus clupeaformis; assembly: GCF_020615455.1. Taxonomy (NCBI): domain Eukaryota; kingdom Metazoa; phylum Chordata; class Actinopteri; order Salmoniformes; family Salmonidae; genus Coregonus; species Coregonus clupeaformis. Next base: position 4,028,028 of record NC_059229.1, read on the forward strand.
AAGTCCAGTACAGACTATGGGAGGCGCACAGTACTACATAGAGCCATGACTACAACTCTATTCCACATCAATGAATTCATGCAAGCAGTAAAATTAGATTTAAAAAACAAAAATACACCTTATGGAACAGCGGGGACTGTGAAGCAACACAAACATAGGCACAGACACATGCATACAAACACATGATAACATACGCACTATACACACACGTACACATGGATTTTGTGTTGTAGATATGTGGTAGTAGAGTAGGTGCCTGAGGGCACACACTTAATGTGTTGTGAAATCTGTTGCGAATGTATTGTAATGTTTTTAAAATTGTATAACTGCCTTAATTTTGCTGGACCCTAGGAAGAGTAGCTGCTGCCTTGGCAGAAGCTAATGGGGATCCATAATAAATACAAATACAAAATGAGAAAGAACTAAGCTATAGCAATGGTAAAGTACATGCCCAGTACATTATTCGTACATTAATACATTAACACATTGATAAATACATTTATCATCTTTGTTAAGACTATTAAATTATTGCACATACAAAGCATTTTAGAGCAATATGATTAAATACAATTTTATTTAAAATAAAAGTGCTTGCTGCAGTCCAAACTAGAAAAGGGAGATGTTTGTGTTGCTATAATCCCAACTATTTGTCCATTTATTTTCACATATCAAACATTAGTGGCCAGCACATACACTTTCTGTCCTCAAGCCTTAGTTAAAGGTTCAACAACAAATGTGTCTTTGTTGAAAATAAATATTTTACCAATCATTCTAGCCCTATGAGGAATATAAAAATATCATTAAAATAAAAATGTTAATAACTGGATGTATGTCATGAATATATGAAATAGCATTGTTTATCATAAATGATGTATAGGTGAGATAGGTTTATGAACTTCACATAAATCATTTAGATAATTGGATGCATTGTTTATTTAGGATACAGGAAGCATGACAGGGATTCAGGAAGTTCAATCTTCATTTTGGGACCCTGAAAGTCAAAAACAAATATACGGTTATTTATTTAGTTATTTATTTGGTTAGTTCGTTATTTACCTGAGTGTCCATCACTGAGATCAAAACCATTCATTTTGATTGACAACTTATAAGGAGGTCATACTCACAGGTGATTGGTCCGATGGTGAGGGGTTCGAGGGGGACGGAGGGGGTGACAGAGCGGTATTTCCTTTTCAAGCACACCTGAGGAGAGAGACGAGAAGGAGTCAGAGAGACCAGAGAGAGACAGAGGGACCAGAGACTGAGACAGAGAGACCAGACATTGAGACAGAGAGTCAGAGAGACCAGACACTGAGTCAGAGAGACCAGACACTGAGTCAGAGAGACCAGAGAGAGTCAGAGAGACCAGAGACTGAGACAGAGAGACTCAGGAGAGTCAGAGAGACCAGAGACTGAGACAGAGAGACTCAGGAGAGTCAGAGAGACCAGACACTGAGTCAGAGAGACCAGACACTGAGACAGAGAGACCAGAGAGAGGCAGAGAGACCAGAGACTGAGACAGAGAGACCAGGGCCCGTATCCACGAAGCCTCTCAGAGTAGTAGTGCTGTAGTAGTAGTTTCACCTTTTAGGTCATAATAAATAAGACTATATGGACAGGTGGGGACCTGATCCTAGATCAGCACTCCTACTCTGAGATGCTGTGGATACAGAAAGACTCAAGAGAGCCTCAGGAGAGTCGGAGAGACTACACACAAACTGAGTGAGACCAGAGAGAGACCACAAACTGAGTGAGACCAGAGAGAGACCACAAACTGAGTGAGACCAGAGGGAGACCACAAACTGAGTGAGACCAGAGGGAGACCACAAACTGATTGGATGAGCCAGCGGGAAAGATGCAGGACTCACTGGAGTGCAGGAGGAGCTCCTCTTGTCACACAGGCTGAGTCTGCAGTGCAGGAAGACATCCCGGTAGTCCCCCTGGTAGAGGAACAGCAGAGCAGAGAAGCGAGCCCTGAGGGACGAGCCGCTCTCCTCCACCCTCACCTGACGGAATTCATTCGGACATCTAGGAAACAGGGAGGGCCAGGGTTTAAGTTAGATAACACAACACAAAATACACAAACATTAGGGGCCGGTTTCCCAGACACAGATTAAACCTGGTCCTGGATTAAAAAGCATTCTCAATGGAGAAACTCCATTTAAAGTGTTTTATAGTCCAGGACTAGGCTTAATGGGAAAACCTCCTCCATATGTTCCTTGAGTATGAACCAAGACACACACACACACATACTTGTTCTGAATGATGTAGTATCGCATGATGTCCTCTGGGTCGGGGGATTGCGTGGCATAGCAGTCCTCCAGAACGACCACAAAACGCTCAGTCTCTGACTCCTCTACGGACACACCCACGTGCAGCACGGAACCCACCGGCAAGGTGACTCCGCCCGCTGGGTAAGCCTTTGTGAAGTTGTCGTTGTGGTACAGAGTCATGTTGGAGGCCACTTTGGAGCCCTTACCGACTTTGGCATCCTTCAGCCTGTCAAAGGGGTGAATAGGAGATTTTGTTAATAAGAGATGCAGTCAGAGATGATGAATGACAAACAGTGCCTTGGGTGCGACAAATGCACTTTACAGGATAAATACAATTAATTGTTATTCTTATTAATAATAATAATAATAAATACACTATTTCTGAAGCGCTTTTCAAGAAACCCAAAGTCACTTTACATAGGCAAGATATTAAATTATTATTAATATTATAAGCTAACACTATTACACAGCCAGCTTCAACTGAGTATTTTCGTGGAATAACAAGAACAACCAGTACTGTGATGAGTGGACAGAGGGGCAAAACTCTTAATTATCTAAAGGATCATCAAGAAACACCGTTTTAGAGTAATAACTGTCTATGCATTAACAGAATACTGACAGTTCGACATGTGTTAGTGTGGGGATCTATTCTCTTACAACTAGATGTGATGCCTAGCTTAGAAAGAATACATTAATGATTAAACATAATAGGTTTGTGCTGTACTGATATAGATTGTTTAACATAACAAGCTGTGATTAATGTGAGGAACCGTTAGGGGGTAGGCTGAGATAAGACTTGTGACTCACACACACACACACACACTGCCTCTTTGTTAAACTGCTCAAGGACATGTGTACTGCTACAATGAAGAAGGACAAACTATGTCTGAGGTTGCTGACTCGAGACAAGTTGTAAAGATAACAACTAATGCCCGGCAACAGTGAAGCGCCAAGGGGCTGGGACCAGCCTGTGCGCCATCGATAGGTTGGGTAAGTTTAAACCACACCCAGCCTCTACTATGACAGGCCCAGCCTGGAGCAGGACCTATCTCTGTCAGAGTATTAAAGAAGAACCTTGGGTTGAAAAAGTTAGTTCTCTGACTGCCCTGCGTGGTGTTTCAGTGGGCCCGTATATACGAACATCATATTTACCATTCAAGTGTTTGCATTAATTAAAATACTAGTCTATTTTAGAAGATGTGTATTGACCTTTTTTTGTTCCTATACCAGATTTGAATTGACGCAACTTGATAATTGGTGACCACGACGTGATCTGGTAGAGGGACTTCGCTGGGAATTGTCCGGCCGATTGGACATCACTGTCGTTGGACGGTGTGTTTCACAAAAAGTCCGGACAACTAAAAACAGGTAAGCAGACCCATATTGTTATATAACTAAAGTTCTGCACATTGGCTTTATCCAAATTAATTTTGTGAAACACCTGTTTGATGTAAGTGAACTAAATTATGAATTATTATACAAATTATTATGAGTAGATAAGCACCATATTGTGACAAGCAAACCTGTGGTGAATGTGATGTTAAACCATGGTACCATAGAGTATTGTTCTACCGGCGAGGTCCGTAACTACGAGGGTACGGCTAGGTTCGAGGATATAGGGAATAATTTAATTAGTAATAGCTATCGGCGAGGTCCGTAACTACGAGGGTATGGCTAGGTTCAAAGAATTACACCGGCGAGGTCCGTAACTACGAGGGTACGGCTAGGTTCGAGGATATAGGGAATAATTGAATTAGTAATAGCTATCGGCGAGGTCCGTAACTACGAGGGTACGGCTAGGTTCGAGGATATAGGGAATAATTGAATTAGTAATAGCTATCGGCGAGGTCCGTAACTACGAGGGTACGGCTAGGTTCAGGAAATTTTAGATAAAATACTAGAGACCGGCGAGGTCCGTAACTACAAGGGTACGGCTTGGTTCGGCGGAGTATTTGGTAGATAGGAGGAGGAATAGGAGGCGAGGTTGGTAGGAGTAATAGTAAATTGGGAACATAAAGGTAAAATAATGAATAACTAGTATGACTAAACTGAAACGTTTGAACTGATATAACTGAACTGTAACGTTTGATGTTTGACATAGCATAATACTGGTTTTAAATAATTATGTTGAAGCAATTTGGTTTAGTATTTGATTTAACGTTTGATGTTTGACCCTGCAAAATACTGGTTAAATAATTAGACTGAAATCATTTGGTTTATCGTTGAAATATAAATATGCACCGACTTTAACTAATTAGGTGGGAATAATTTGATTTAAATAACGGATGAATATTACAAATTAAAACGAAATACATGACTACCAGTGGAGAAGCGGAAAGAATATTGAAGGTTCTAAAATCCACACTTGAAACTAATGGAGGAAAGGACGGGAAGGAATGGAGCAGGCGAGGAGAGAAACTCTATAAGGAATGGATAGAAGATGGTTGTATACTATCCCCCGATGGAGTGCCTGTAGGAAGCGAACCAGGGAGAATAATGGAAACGTTGAAGCGGAAAACCCAGAAAACTGAGGAAGAATGGAAGAAAGAAGGAGAACCCAGAAGAGGTAAAATCAAGGAAGCAATGGAAAAAGCAAGGCTGAAGGAAAGAATAGGACTGTCAATGTTGGGAAAACTTAAGAAAATGTGGGAAGAAAAACAGAACAACAAGGAGAAGCAGGACAAGAAAGAAGAATCCAGATTGCCTACGGCTCCGCCCCCGCCCAGATTATACCCAGAACTGCCTACGTCACCACCCCCATACGAGGTACCAAAACTGATGGCTCCAACGCTTGACATTGTGGGGAAAGTCGAATATCATAAGCGACCAGAAGAGGAAGAAGGAGAAAAATGGGTGAGGGCTTGCGATTTGGGCGATCGGAGACAGGAGGTAGGGGCACTGCTAGAAGCAGCAAGAGCTATACGAGACGGGGTTGAGAACATGTCCAGATTACAGGAAGAAGAAAGTCGTATGAGCCTGACGGGTGACGGCGACTGGGGAAGCCTGATGCTTGATGGGGGTTTGACCCAAACAGAACTGAAGAATCAGGAAAGGGAGGACAGAGAGAGAGAAGAAAGAAATAAGGAAGTGAAAATATTGGAAGAGGAAGTAAGAAGAGGCGCGGAACAGCTGCAGGAGATGGAGAGAACCATACGAGACTTGAGCGAGGAAAGGAAACAAGGAAGTAGAGCAAACTCCCATCCTAGAGGGCACTATATAGATATGGGAGAAGAGCATGAAGAAGCAGTGAGAGAGAGAGAGAGAGTAGAAAGGGGCCAGTACCAACTGATAGCCTTACCTAATCTATTGGCAGGGAATGAAAGGGGCCCCAGCAACCTTAGATGTATACAGTAATAATAATAATAATAATAATAATAATATGCCATTTAGCAGACAGGCCATGAACACAGAGGACGTGGCCAGAGCGGTAGAAGGAATGACCCACCCCAAAACAGGAATAGTAAGGTTTGGGCTGCCGTTAGAGGGCAATGGGTTTCAGGGGATGCCGAGAGGACACTTTTGCCATGGGCCAATCACGGAGAGTATGTTGGGAAAATAACTGAATTGTGTAATAGCCTCAGAGAGACATGCAATCCATCATGAGCAGAATAACAGACAGGACAGAGCAAAGAAAGAGCAGAAAGGAGCAGAGTACCTAATGGCCACTCTTGGGGAAATAGCAGGTAAAGGCAGGGAAAAGTGAAGGCTACAGCGGGGGAGGTCGATGCTTGAACTGTAACAAAGGAGGGCATTTCGCCAGAGAGTGTGAGGCCCCATGCAGATACTGTGGTAAGACAGGCCATAACTCTTTTCAATGCAGACCCAGGGGAGGAGGAAAGAAAGAAAAGAGAGAGAAGCCTAACAGACGTCTATTTCCCAGCTTTGAGCGTGAGGAAGAGGAAGATAAGGCGTGACTAGTCCTTGAGGGAGAAAGAGTAGAACCCTTTGATCCAAATTGTGAGGTGTTTGAATTGGCTACTACTGACTTAGCACTTCAACAGGAACAATAGAAGGGGAGACAGATTTTCCTAGGGGGTTGATCAAATAATTGATAATGGATAATTTGAGATGAGATCACATGTAGCAGATTTAGGGTAATCAATTAAATAATAATTGTATACTCAAGGAATTTTGAGTGGTTTTATGGATTAGTTATGAGGAATTAGATTGATACAAACAATTATTGATGGGTTAGGACTGGGGATATCTGTATCATGTTTTGTGTGTACTACCATCTTTAGATTACTGATGGTAATTGAAGGTTAACAAAATGTATAACCAGGAGAAAGAGATGAGCTTATCTCATTGGAATGTTGCCCAGGGTTAGGGGGAGCAGTAGTGAAGTTAGGCAGTATTTAGGTCGTAAAAGTGAGCTACCAAATTAAGTGGGGCCTGGCTATTTGTGGTTGTTGTTTTTCAAATTGGGTTTTTCAAATAAAAAACACACCTAGTATGATGGTTATAAAGGGTTGTTATGTTACATTTAGGGGGTTTGTGTTAGGTTTGAAAGATTTAAGTATGGACCTGTCATGTCCAACCATCAGTCTTTAGGTCAAGCCCGGGAGAGCCGGGGTAGAACAGAGTCTGAACTAAACATTAGTGTTTTTACAAGATAAGGGATTGATTGATTGGATTACTATTGATTCTGAACTGAATGAAAGTCGAATTTAGGAAGTGGGAGGAGCAATAAAGAAGCAAGGGACAGTCTAAAAAAAATAAAAAAAAATAAGGGATGGCAATTGGATGATAAATTACCAATATTACCTAAGTGATTGTTTAGGTAGGTGGTAATAGTCAGAGAAGGGCAGACTGTCAGATTCAGAATAAGGGTTAGGGACGTAGCCAACGGGTGGGGTACATGTCAATAAGCAACTTGGGATTATAAAATCCCATTATATTCGTGTTCGGCCCCCACGGCGGATTGTTCCTAGACTCAGGTGTTTAAACACACTTGGGGATGGGGATATGAGACCGGGCGGAACATCCAGATGGGAGGTAAAGAGAAACAAAGACATCACCAATTATCAATTGGAGATAGTAGTAATGTGACGGACTTAAGTTCGGAAGCGCAGGAGAGAATTTTGAACCTTACAGCCCCTGTAACCGATGTGTGGTGGGCGTGTGCCAGTAAAGGCAGTGTAAGGCAGAGAATTCCAAAAGGGTGGCTAGATACGTGCGCCCTGGTTCTACTGGTTCAGCTAGTTAGAATTAGTCACCAGGAACCAAGGATTAAACAGATGTAGGAGGAGTTTTAACAAGAAGGAGAATAGCCCTATTTAGATGGATGCGATTGGGATACCAAGGGGGGTATCGGATGGATAACGAGCTATGAAACAATTAGGGGAAGGGTTTACTACCACGTTCTTTTGGTGGGTGACAAACAAAATTGTGGATTGGATTAATTATATCTATTACGACCAACAACGATTTATTGGCTAGACTAGGGATGCAACAAAAGGGATCTTTGAACAATTATCCACCATCTCACTCTTATGACTTGGTAAAAAGAGGTTGGCTCTAGATCAGGCAGAAAGGGGTGGTGTCTATAGAATGGTAAGCCATTGTTGTACGTTTATCCCTAACAATACCAGTCCTGACGGGAGTATCTCTAAAGCCCTAGTTGGTTTAGATAAACTATCAGCTGAAATGACGAGCATGGCTGGAATGGAGGGAAACGGACTGTTCTCCTGGTTGGGAGAGTGGTTTGGTAAGTATGCTGCACTGGTGGTTACTGGATTTCTGACCCTAGTAGTTGTGTTTCTAATATTAATGTGCTGTGCTGCCTGTGTAATTCCTTGTTTGAGAAAGTCTGTTACAGATGTCGTGCATATGGGTGGTATGATGCCCCTCCTAGGGGCTCAAGAAGGAGATGCAGACACTGAGATGAAGCTGACTGAGGATGACCCTTGGTTTGCTATTGGTGAGGTGGTGGAGTGACACCCTAGTGGGTGTCTAAAGGGGGAATCAAAATTCCCTGTTTGTCTTTTTATGTTTTATGAATCATTTTAACTATTGTGAATGTTTGTCTTTTGTCGTAGTAAATATAATTTGTTATAGATTGGTCTGACTAAAATGTTCTGTAAGACCCATTTGGAGCCTGTTTTCAATAAATGCTGTTCCAGGTCAGAGAACAAAAGGACAGAGAACACCTTATCTTCTCACCAGATGGCCTAGGAATGCGATAATAGGACAACACCCCCACCTCCGGCCATAGATCAACAGATACTCCTCAATGAGTTCCCTGGACACACACAGACATTTCATTGCACGCACACTCATTCTCAACTCCCCTGTCTACTGGTCGGGTGCCAAGGGCAGAGGACTCTGCCGTGCACCAATGGGGCTTCTACTCTGGACAGAGCAGACCCGCCTCCTACGCCTCGGGAACCAATCAAGGGACTAGAAGAAGGACCCCTCCTTTTGTGTTACATTGTATAAAGTAATGCTGTAAACTCTGTTTAAGGATCCTTCTCAACTGTCTCCATATAGAGGCAATTGATTGGGGTCCATGCATGTAGCTTGAGCAGGACAAGATCTCTCTGTTTTAATAAACTGCCTTTTTGCATTAAGCAAATTCCTCTCTGTCTATCGTCGATGGTTTGTACTCCCTCTCCTAATTATGTGAAAACCAACAAATTGGTAGCAGAGGATGGTTTCTAATTCGATCTAAAAAGTTGGTGCGAGAGGAAAAGGCAAATCATCGATCTAAAATCAGACGGAAGAGTGACCTGAAATCCAGGAGACATCAGCTATTCATTTTGCCTCAGGAACCTGATCACAGCGCGCTACTAAAAAGGTAAGCAGAGCCTGTTAAAACAAAATCTTGCATATTGTACTATAGACTATACCAAATTTTGATCAGAAGTACTGAGTGTGAGTATGAATACTTGTTAAATAATTACCATCCTAAAATGAATTAAGGCATGAATGAGATGATTGTCCTGCTCATGAGAGTCTTACCAGTGGCTGAATACTGATGATTGTATCTTATGGGTTAAATTGCGATTTAACACAGTATGTGGATAAGATTTGACCCACAACTAGATTCCTAAAGGGACCCAGTTTGAACTGAGACCTTTTGCATAAATCCTATTAGGGGAGGTCCTACCCTATAGGTTGCGAGGAGGTTGAAGTTAAACTGTGGCAGAGTTCTAGACATTAGGTGGGGGAGAATCACCGAAATTGACCAGAGGTACTAAATTCCCGGGGATGCCAGTTATCTCTGTGATTTCACACTTAAAACGTTCCATATAAATGGTTGTGTGAAAGGTACAATTAAGCTGAGACTAAGTCCTTCCTAGTGATCAAGTTGTCTAAAAAAAAAAAAAATCATTTGATAGGGATCCAGTTGCTTCTGTGACTTCACATAATGAAGGTGCCTTTTAAGGTTGTGTGAAGGGTGCAGTCGAACTGAGACTATGTTTTAGGACGCTCTGGTAATCTAAATTCATTAGTTGCTTCTGTGACTTCACATGTAAAATTGATCCTTACAAAAGGACGTGTGGAGGGTGGCAGTCGAACTGACAATATGTTTTAGGACGCTTTGAGAACCGGAATGTATTAAGCATTGTAATTGCTGACACCTTGCTGTCCCCAGTCCGCCTGGCCTTGCTGCTATTCCAGTTTCAACTGTTCTGCCTGCGGTTACGAAACCTCTACCTGTCCCAGACCTGCTGTTTTCAACTCCTAATGATCGGCTATGAAAAGCCAACTGAGAGACCTGAGCCCTAGGACCATACGTCGGGACTACCGGCCGTGGTGACTCCTTGCTGTCCCCAGTCCGCCTGGCCTTGCTGCTATTCCAGTTTCAACTGTTCTGCCTGCGATTATGGAACCCCTACCTGTCCCAGACCTGCTGTTTTAAACTCTTAATGATCGGCTATGAAAAGCCAACTGAGATTTATTCCTGATTATTATTTGACCATGCTTGTCACTTATGAACATTGAACATCTTGGCATGGTTCTGTTATAATCTCCACCCAGCACAGCCAGAAGAGGACTGGCCACCCCTCATAGCCTGGTTCCTCTCTAGGTTTCTTCCTAGGTTTTGGCCTTTCTAGGGAGTTTTTCCTAGCCACCGTGCTTCTACACCTGCATTACTAGCTGTTTGGGGTTTTAGGCTGGGTTTCTGTACAGCACTTCGAGATATTAGCTGATGTACGAAGGGCCAATGTGCGGGGGCACCGGCTAGTTCAAAGAGGTTGTCGGGAGAGGTCGTGTTTTTCTCTGGCTGGAGGTAAGCAGGAGGTAAGCTACATGTAGTGTTGAGTAAAGCTTAACCATGTGTTAGATCGTAGGTAGGTAGTTAGCTGTAGTTAAGTATTGTATTTATTGTAGGTTAGTATTGTTGTTATTGTAGGTTTCCGTGGGTAATTGTGGGTTAGTATCGAGGCACGAGGCTAGCTAGCTAGCGGGTAGCTACTGGTAACGATTAGCAACGCTGGAGAGCTGGTTCCAATGGTAATGTAGTCCTAGCCAACGTTTAACTTTTGCTTAACCATGTATTAGATCGTAGGTAGGTAGTTAGCTGTAGTTAGGTATTGTATTTACTGTAGGTTAGTATTGTTGTTATTGTAGGTTTCCGTGGGTAATTGTGGGTTGGTATCGAGGCACGAGGCTAGCTAGCTAGCGGGTAGCTACAGGTAACGATTAGCAGCGCTGGAGAGCTGGTTCCAATGGTAATGTAGTCCTAGCCAACGTTTAACTTTTGCTTAACCATGTATTAGATCGTAGGTAGGTAGTTAGCTGTAGTTAGGTATTGTATTTATTGTAGGTTGGTGTTGTTGTTATTGTAGGTTTCCGTGGGTAGTTGTAGGTTAGTATCGAGGCACGAGGCTAGCTAGCTAGCGGGTAGCTACTGGTAACGATTAGCAACGCTGGAGAGCTGGTTCCAACGTTTAATTTTTTATTTTATTTTTTGCTGCGTTGTGAAGGGAACTCGACACGGACTTGAATTGTCTGTTTGGTGTGCTGACACACTCTTGGCAGTTTGTTGTGGCCAGGTGTTGATGCTAAGTTGTGTGTTAATGGATGCTAGCTTGCAGGTTGGCTACGGCGTCATAGCTAGGCTTCGTGGGTTGTTGTGGGTAGTTACTGTGTCTTGGCAGTGTCCTCGGCCGTGCCGGCTGTAGCACGAAGCTAGCTAGCTAGCCGTTCTTCAAACAGAGTCAACACAGTGGCCATTGCTAGCTACCCAACATAACCAGCTGGCTGTACTGTAGTAGCTAACCACAATATACTTGTCCTAGCTAGCCAACGTCTAATCATTGCTGCGTCATGAAAGGAACTTGACACAGACACGAATGATCTGTTTAGTGTGTTATCACATTATTGGTGGTTTGTTGTGACCAAGTGTTGGTGCTAAACGGTGTGTTATTGTTATTGGATGCTAGTCTGCTAGTTGGCTATGGTGTCATAGTTGGCTAGCTGAACAAAGTGGGTTGAGTCTATTCCTTTAAACATTGAACCGCTGTGGTTCACAACAATTCTGATTTCCAAAGGCAGAAGTTGGGAGAGTTTTTTGTTCGGGTGGTTCAGTGAAACAATTTTAGTTTCTGAGGTAGAAGTTTTTGGTGAGGGAGGCCCTGCTCTCTCCGCTCCCAGATGCTTAGTCCATTTCATTCCGATCTCCTCTGCATTTTTGTAGCCATTTGCTACAGCCTGTCAACTATGCCTCTGCCTATCCCTGTTCTCTCCTCTCTGCACAGGCTACACAAACGCACCACACCGCGTGGCTGCTGCCTCTCCAACCTGGTGGTCCCTGCACGCACCACCCACGTGGAGTTCCAGGTCGCAGGCAGCCTCTGGAACTGCCGTTCTGCTGCCAACAAAGCTGACTTCATCCCAGCCTATGCCAACCTCCAGTCCCTCGACTTCCTGGCGCTGACGGAAACATGGATCACCACTGAAAACACCGCTACTCCTACTGCTCTCTCCTCGTCTGACCATGTGTTCTCGCATACCCCGAGAGCATCTGGTCAGAGGGGTGGTGGTACAGGAATCCTCATCTCTCCCAAGTGGACATTCTCAATTTTTCCCCTAACCCATCTGTCTATCTCCTCATTTGAATTCCATGCTGTCACAGTCACTAGCCCATTTAAGCTTAATATCCTTGTCATCTATCGCCCTCCAGGTTCCCTTGGAGAGTTCATCAATGAGCTTGACGCCTTGATAAGTTCCTTCCCTGAGGATGGCTCACCCCTCACAGTTTTGGGGGATTTCAACCTCCCTATGTCCACATTTGACTCATTTCTCTCTGCCTCCTTCTTTCCACTCCTCTCCTCTTTTGACCTCACCCTCTCACCGTCCCCCCTACTCACAAGGCAGGCAATACGCTTGACCTCATCTTCACTAGATGCTGCTCCTCTACTAATCTCACTGCAACTCCCCTCCATGTCTCCGACCACTACTTTGTTTCCTTTTCTCTCTCACTCTCCTCCCACACTACTCACTCTGCCCCTACACAGATGGTAATGCGCCGCCGCAACCTTCGCTCTCTCTCTCCCACTACTCTCTCCTCTTCCATCCTATCATCTCTTCCCTCTGCTCAATCCTTCTCCCTCCAATCTCCTGATTCTGCCTCCTCAACCCTCCTCTCCTCCCTTTCTGCATCCTTTGACTCTCTGTGTCCCCTATCCTCCCGGCCGGCTCGGTCCTCCCCTCCAGCTCCGTGGCTTGATGACTCATTGCGAGCTCACAGAACAGAGCTCCGGGCAGCGGAGCGGAAATGGAAGAAAACTAAACTCCCTGCCGACCTGGCATCTTTTCACTCCCTCCTCTCTACATTTTCTTCATCTGTTTCTGCTGCTAAGGCCACCTTCTACCACTCTAAATTCCAAGCATCTGCCTCTAACCCTAGGAAGCTCTTTGCCACATTTTCCTCCCTCCTGAATCCTCCCCCCCCCTCTCTCTCTGTGGATGACTTCGTCAACCACTTTGAAAAGAAGGCTGACGACATCCGATCCTCGTTTGTTAAGTCTAATGACACTGCTGGTCCTGCTCACACTGCCCTACCCTATGCTTTGACTTCTTTCTCCCCTCTCTCTCCAGATAAAATCCTGCGACTTGTGACTGCAGGCCGCCCAACAACCTGCCCGCTTGACCCCATCCCCTCCTCCCTTCTCCAGACCATCTCCGGTGACCTTCTCCCCTACCTCACCTCGCTGATCAACTCATCCTTGACCGCTGGCCATGTCCCTTCCGTCTTCAAGAGAGCGAGAGTTACTCCCCTTCTCAAAAAACCAACACTCGACCCCACTGATGTCAACAACTACAGACCAGTATCCCTTCTTTCTTTTCTTTCCAAAGCTATTGAGCGTGCCGTCTTTAGCCAACTCTCTTGCTATCTCTCTCAGAATGACCTTCTTGATCCAAACCAATCAGGTTTCAGGACTGGTCATTCAACTGAGACTGCTCTTCTCTGTGTCACGGAGACTCTCCGCACTGCTAAAGCTAACTCTCTCTCCTCTGCTCTTGTCCTTCTAGACCTGTCTGCTGCCTTTGATACTGTGAACCATCAGATCCTCCTCTCCACCCTCTCCGAGATGGGCATCTCCGGCGCGGCTCACTCCTGGATTGCGTCCTACCTGACCGGTCGCTCCTACCAAGTGGCGTGGCGGGAAGCTGTCTCCGCACCACGTGCTCTCACCACTGGTGTCCCCCAGGGATCGGTTCTGGGCCCTCTCCTTTTCTCCCTATACACCAAGTCACTTGGCTCTGTCATATCCTCACATGGCCTTTCCTATCATTGCTACGCTGACGATACACAACTAATCTTCTCCTTTCCCCCTTCTGATAACCAGGTGGCGAATCGCATCTCTGCATGTCTGGCAGACATATCAGTATGGATGACGGATCACCACCTCAAGCTGAACCCTGGCAAGACGGAGCTGCTCTTCCTCCCGGGGAAGGACTGCCCGTTCCATGATCTCGCCATCACGGTTGACAACTCCGCTGTGTCCTCCTCCCAGAGTGCGAAGAGCCTAGGCGTGACCCTGGACAACACCCTGTCGTTCTCCGCCAACATCAAGGCGGTGACCCGCTCCTGCAGGTTCATGCTCTACAACATTCGGAGAGTGCGACCCTGCCTTACACAGGAAGCGGCGCAGGTCCTGGTCCAGGCACTTGTCATCTCCCGTCTGGACTACTGCAACTCGCTGTTGGCTGGGCTCCCTGCCTGTGCCATTAAACCCCTACAACTCATCCAGAATGCCGCAGCCCGTCTGGTGTTCAACCTTCCCAAGTTCTCTCACGTCACCCCCCTCCTCCGCACACTCCACTGGCTTCCAGTTGAAGCTCGCATCCGCTACAAGACCATGGTGCTTGCCTATGGAGCAGTGAGGGGAACGGCACCTCTGTACCTTCAGGCTCTGATCAGTCCCTACACCCAAACGAGGACATTGCGTTCATCCACCTCTGGCCTGCTGGCTCCCTTCCTCTGCGGAAGCATAGCTCCCGCTCAGCCCAGTCAAAACTGTTCGCTGCTCTGGCACCCCAATGGTGGAACAAGCTCCCTCACGACGCCAGGACAGCGGAGTCACTCACCACCTTCCGGAGACATTTGAAACCCCACCTCTTTAAGGAATACCTGGGATAGGATAAAGTATTCCTTCTAACCCCCCCCCAAATTGTAAAGTGGTTATCCCACTGGCTATAGGGTGAACGCACCAATTTGTGAGTCGCTCTGGCTAAGAGCGTCTGCTAAATGACGTTAATGTGCCCTTGAGCAAGGCACTTAACCCTAATTGCTCCTGTAAGTCGCTCTGGTTAAGAGCGTCTGCTAAATGACTAAAATGTAAATGTAAAATGGCTATATAAAATAAAATTGATTGATTGATTGTAATTCCAATTGGCTTTTGGTTTGTGTGTTTTTTATGTATTGTAACGTGTAATGGATGATGGGAAGATATAGTGAGACCTATGACATTGAATATCAAACTGTTGAACTGAGTGAATTTGACCTAGGCTTTCAGGAACCAGGGACTGGGGAAACTGGTATTGAATTTGTGCATGATTCTAGAACAAGCGTGAGATAACTAAAGCGTATTGTGTGCTGTGGTTTAATTTCTGCATTGGTATATGTGACTGGAATTCTGATTTTTATGATAATGATTGCATTACAAATTATATAAATGAACCCTTTATATACGAGGGTGTCATACATGAGATAAGTCTGTAGTTGATACCGATAATACATTCCTGGAGATAAAACACCAGGGACGGGATAAGTGTATAAAGATAGAGAAAGCAAGATGGCAGGGCCAAACCCAACCAAACCCAAATTCAATGAATACTTAGAACAACGAATGACAGGGAGAGTAATGCCAGGTACACCAAGGGAGGGAGGTCATATGCCCGCCCTTGATGTACAACAGATAGAAATGACTGATTATGTGAAGAAATTGACGGAATTTTCTGCAGCACTCTCTTCTCAGGTGCGGAAGGCCCAAGAGGGGGAGCTGTCGGGAAACACGCCACCACTGAAGGTAAAAGTGGGAGACTGGGTGAGGGTGAAAGTCCACAAAAGAAAGTGGCTGGAACCCAGGTGGACTGGACCGTACGAAGTGAAGGAGGTTACTTCACACTCAGTCCAGGTCAGAGGTAAATCAGGAGCACCCTGGCACCATCTAACATTGCACTCCAGCCCCCACTCCTTCCAGACCATTGTCTGAAGTAAGAGCTGATTTGAGCAGCGAGAACCAATCCTGACAACACAATGAAGAAACCCTTATGGGAACAACAATCTCACTCAGGGAGAAGGAGAACTTTTTCCCCCTGGGAGAGATTGGGAGTGTCTGAATGTTTGTATGTATGTTTTCTGATAGGAATTGGACTCCTGCTGGGCACTCCTTATGAGGGAGGGGGCCAGTACCCACTGATAGCCTTACCTAATCTATTGGCGGGGAATGAAAGGGGCCCCAGCAACCTTAGATGTATACAGTAATAATAATAATATGCCATTTAGCAGACAGGCCATGAACACAGAGGACGTGGCCAGAGCGGTAGAAAGAATGACCCACCCCAGAACAGGAATAGTAAGGTTTGGGCTGCCGTTAGAGGGCAGTGGGTTTCAGGGGATGCCCAGAGGACACTTTTGCCATGGGCCGATTACGGAGAGTATGTTGGGAAAATAACTGAATTGTGTAATAGCCTCAGAGAGACATGCAATCCATCATGAGAGAAAGTCAGACAGGAGAGAGGAGAGAGAGAGAGAAGTCCATCCCCCAGCTTTGAGCGTGAGAAAGAGGAAGATAAGGCGTGACTAGTCCTTGAGGGAGAAATAGTAGACTCTAGTGGGGGGAAGACTAAGGAACCCTTTGATCCAAATTGTGAGGTGTTTGAATTGGCTACTATTGACTTAGCACTTCAACAGGAACAGAGAAACCTTATTTGGCATTGACAGTAATGGGTATGAAAATTGATTGGATGATGGGGTTTGTGTTCTTGTTTGGATATATGTGCTGTACTTTCATCTCCAAACAATACTGCTGCAGATGGAAGTTTGACAATTGCTTTGGAAGGTTTGAGGACTCTTAATGGTAAAATGAAATAATCATTCTGGGGTTGATACCTCTATGTGGGATTCCTGGATGGATGTTTTTGGTAAATATAAAACCCTTATTTCATCTGTATTAATTTCTATTGCTGTTTTTGTATCAATTCTTACATTGTGTGGATGTTGTTGTATTCCCTGTGCCCGCATTTTGATTAACCGTATAATAACCACTGCTATTGAACCAATTCACAATGACCAAGCCCAGATGTATCCGCTTTTGGGAACTAAGGATTTGGAACTGGACGATTTTGAAAGTGACTATCCTCCCTTATATAATATTAAAGGTGGATGGGCCTGTCATGATTACAAACCTGAACAGCGACAATTGGAGGTTAGCGATTTCGAAGACCAACTCTGATTGTTGTGTTCACTCACTAGAGGGGGACTAACATTGTTTAATTAACTGGCCATATAATTAGTATGCTAGAGGGGGATGGTTGAAATTTTTTACAATTGCATTATGCGTTATCATGTGTTGTTTTCTTTCTGCATTATTGTTTTTCTTTTAAGACTGATTCAACTATGCTTCATGCCACCATAAATAATGGATCACGTCTGGGAGACGTGAAGAGGGGGATTTGTCGTAGTAAATATAATTTGTTATAGATTGGTCTGACTAAAATGTTCTGTAAGACCCATTTGGAGCCTGTTTTCAATAAATGCTGTTCCAGGTCAGAGAACAAAAGGACAGAGAACACCTTATCTTCTCACCAGATGGCCTAGGAATGCGATAATAGGACAACACCCCCACCTCCGGCCATAGATCAACAGATACTCCTCAACGAGTTCCCTGGACACACACAGACATTTCACTGCACGCACACTCATTCTCAACTCCCCTGTCTACTGGTCGGGTGCCAAGGGCAGAGGACTCTGCCGTGCACCAATGGGGCTTCTACTCTGGACAGAGCAGACCCGCCTCCTACGCCTCGGGAACCAATCAAGGGACTAGAAGAAGGACCCCTCCTTTTGTGTTACATTGTATAAAGTAATGCTGTAAACTCTGTTTAAGGATCCTTCTCAACTGTCTCCATATAGAGGCAATTGATTGGGGTCCATGCATGTAGCTTGAGCAGGACAAGATCTCTCTGTTTTAATAAACTGCCTTTTTGCATTAAGCAAATTCCTCTCTGTCTATCGTCGATGGTTTGTACTCCCTCTCCTAATTATGTGAAAACCAACACTTTCCTTATGTGAAGGTTTGAAGTTCCTGGGTGGCTGGTAGCCAACCTGGTACAAGTTAGGTGTAGATGGAAGGAATCCTAAAATTCCCTGAAATTTCTTATTTTGGGTTCACACCCAGCGGGTGTGAAAAGGGGGATTGTGGGGATCTATTCTCTTACAACTAGATGTGATGCCTAGCTTAGAAAGAATACATTAATGATTAAACATAATAGGTTTGTGCTGTACTGATATAGATTGTTTAACATAACAAGCTGTGATTAATGTGAGGAACCGTTAGGGGGTAGGCTGAGATAGACTTGTGACTCACACACACACACACTGCCTCTTTGTTAAACTGCTCAAGGACATGTGTACTGCTACAATGAAGAAGAACAAACTATGTCTGAGGTTGCTGACTCGAGACAAGTTGTAAAGATAACAACTAATGCCCGGCAACAGTGAAGCGCCAAGGGGCTGGGACCAGCCTGTGCGCCATCGATAGGTTGGGTAAGTTTAAACCACACCCAGCCTCTACTATGACAGGCCCAGCCTGGAGCAGGACCTATCTCTGTCAGAGTATTAAAGAAGAACCTTGGGTTGAAAAAGTTAGTTCTCTGACTGCCCTGCGTGGTGTTTCAGTGGGCCCGTATATACGAACATCATATTTACCATTCAAGTGTATACATTAATTAAAATACTAGTCTATTTTAGTCTATTCTATTTGACCTCTTTTTGTTCCTATACCAGATTTGAATTGACGCAACTTGACATTAGCCTACATTGTTCTACATTGTTTTACATTGTTCTACATTGTTTTACATTGTTCTACATTGTTTTACATTGTTCTACATTGTGTTACATTGTCCATGTTCTACATTGTGTTACATTGTGTTACATTGTGTTACATTGTGTTACATTATCCATGTTCTACAATGTGTTACATTGTGTTACATTGTCCATGTTCTACATTGTTTACTGTAATGTCTCCACTTACGACAGGTAGGGTTTGATGGCCACATCCAGGCTGGTCTCTGATTCCAGAGGATAGGCACAGGAGAAAGGCACACTCACGGGTCGGGTGAAGGACACGTTGTGAATGTGGTAGATGAACAAACTGTTGGAGAAGATGGCGTCAGTTCCGTTTGTCTGGTAAAAGGGGCAAAAAGGGAAGAAGATTAGAAGCTAGGAGAGGACCTCTCACCAGTTCTCACAATAACACAATTCTTGGACAATTGGATTTCAGTTCATCATATTCTGTTGATGGCATCATGTCTCACTAGCCTGAGTACCTGTCTCTTTAGCGAACATTCCACTCGTTGCCACTCCTTGTCATTGCCAAAGAGACTGGCCTTTCGACAATCTCAATGCTCAGTGTGCAGTCGTATTTATGACGCAGTTGCTGATTGGTAGTTGGAAAATAACTAATATTTTCCATGACACAGTAATGGTACATGGGGTGCGTGCAAATTTGGCGCAATATAGAATTAGAATCTTAAGAACAACAACAAACAATGCCGTTACGACCTGCTGCAGTAATTCCCTTGTGAGAAGGCAGTGTCTATCATATGAATAGAAAGGGTGTCTCCAGTCAAGTCAATAGAGCTCGCCAGCTTGTAGTCCTAAAACCCGTTAACGATTTACCTCTGGTTCGTTCAGCCATCCCTATGGGAAAAAAGGAATTTGGAAAGAATACGGTTTTGGAATAAACGCTGAAAATAGGGTCTTAGGTTGACACAGGCTTAGGAGATCTTATATGTTTTATTCTATCAGATAATATCAGTCAGTTAACATGACCTTTACGAATTATGAAGACTTTGTGATTTATGTGTTTTTTTATTACTACATAAATTCTACTTTAGGAAACTTTCTGAATGGACATAGAGATAATTAGCGGACTCGCACATTACTGTAAGTCGCATTGGATAAAAGCGTCTGCTAAATGGCATATTATATTATTATTATTATACAGTGCCTTCAGAAAGTATTCACAACCCCTGACTTTTGAAAACATTTTTGGTGTTGCAGCCTGAATTTAAAATGGATTAAATTGAGATGTTTTGTCACTGGACTACACACAATACCCCATAATGTGAAAGTGGAATTATGTTTTTTGAAATTGTAACAAATTAATTAAAAATGAAAAGCTGAAATGTCTTCAGTCAATACTTTAAGTATTCAATCCCTTTGTTATGGCAAGCCTAAATAAAGTTCAGGAGTAAAAATGTGCTTAAAAATTCACATAATAAGTTACATGGACTCAGTGTGTGCAATAATAGTGTTTAACATGATTTTTGAATGACTTACTCATCTCTGTAACCCACACATACAATTATCTGTAAGGTCCATCAGTCGCGCAGTGAATTTCAAACAGATTCAACCACAAAGACCAGGGAGGTTTTCCAATGCCTCGCAAAGAAGGGCACTTATTGGTAGATGGGTAAACATTTAAAAAAGCAGACATTGAATAGCCCTTTGAGCATGGTGAAGTTATTAATTACACTTTGGATGGTGTATCAATACACCCAGTCACTACAAAGATACAGGCGTCCTTCCTAACTCAGTTGCCGGAGAGGAAGGAAACCGCTCAGGGATTTCACTATGAGGCCAATGGTGACTTTAAATAAGTGATAGGAGAAAACTGAGGATGACTCCACAACATTCTACATACTATAGTTACTCCACAATACTAACCTAGTTGAGTGAAAAGAAGGAAGCCTGTACAGAATAAAAATATTCCAAAACATGCATCCTGTTTACAACAAGGCACTAAAGTAAAACTATAAAACAATGTGCCAAAGCAATTAACTTTAGTCCTGAATAGAAAATGTTATGTTTGGGGCAAATCCAATACAACACATTAATGAGAACCACTCT
Source organism: Coregonus clupeaformis (assembly GCF_020615455.1). Taxonomy (NCBI): domain Eukaryota; kingdom Metazoa; phylum Chordata; class Actinopteri; order Salmoniformes; family Salmonidae; genus Coregonus; species Coregonus clupeaformis. The sequence goes on from NC_059229.1 coordinate 4,048,890, forward strand.
CCATATTTTCAAGAATAGTGGTGGCTGCATCATGTTATGGGCATGCTTGTAATCGTTAAGGACTGGGGCGTTTTTCAGGACAAAAAGGAATGGAGCTAAGCACAGGCAAAATCCTAGAGGAAAACCTGGTTAAGTCTGCTTTCCACCAGACACTGGGAGATTAATTCACCTTTCAGCAGGACAATAACCTAAAACACAAGGCCAAATCTACACTAGAGTTGCTTACCAAGAAGAACGTGAATGTTCCTGAGTGGCCTAGTTACAGTTTTGACCTAAATCTGCTTGAAAATCTATGGTAAGACTTAAAAATGGTTTTCTAGCAATGATCCACAACCAATTTGACAGAACTTGAAGAATGTTGAAAAGAATAATGGGAAAATGTTGCACAATCCAGGTGTGGAAAGCTCTTAGAGACTTACCGAAAAAGACTCACAGCTGTAATCGCTGCCAAAGGTGCATCTACAAAGTATTGACCCAGGAGTGTGAATACTTATGTAAATTAGTTATTTCTGTATTTCATTTTCAAAACATTTTCAAACATTTCTAAAAACATATTTTCACTTTGTCATTATGGAGTATTCTGTGTAGATGGGGTGAGAAAAAAATATATTTAATCTATTTTGAATTCAGGCTGTAACACAACAAAATGTGGAATAAGTCGAGGGGTATGAATACTTTCTGAAGGCAGTGTACACCCTAAAAGGAACCATCAATCAAAGCCACCAGCGCACCTCAGACACCCTCAAATTACATTTCTCCTTTCCGAAAAAGGTATTCAAAACCTAGGCTCACCTTCAAATCTTGGCTGTAGTCCACCAGAAAGTAGCCTAGGCTACATTGTAGCATAATGCTAAAATAATGTTGCCTATCAAATTAATTGACAAGGAAAGTTTGAAGGGGGGAGAGAGGTACAGCTATAGTATTGCTAGAGACGGTTATGTAATTATTATCCCAGCATGTGCTTTATTTCAGAGGAAGATTGTCACGGGATTCGTTTTTACAAAAACTGCCCCTTGTAATTCGAAGGAAAAAAAATCATTCAGTTGAGTCTATGACGGAAGCCTGGTGGTTTTTATTTTAGGCGTAAAGATATTTCAACATCATGTCTAGACAATAGAAGGGCCTTTTAAAAAGGCTACCATGATCACTTGTGCTTCTAATGTGTAAGTGTCCCCATAGGACTAATATTTAAATGTAGGAAATGTTAGAAGCCCCCCCGTCCTGCTGATGTGAGCTGCTGGACAACGCACTTGATATGCGTTTACGGAAGAGAACGTGAACTTTCCATTTCCAAAAATGAGCTCAGTGGGAAATGGGGATTCCCTGCTTGCAATCTGATGGCTACATCAACAGCAAATGTTTCATTAAATAGGCCTAGGCACTATACTTTTTTATTTACATTACGTTTTAGTCATTTAGCAGACGCTCTTATCCAGAGCGACTTACAGTTAGTGAGTGCATACATTTTATTTCATTTTTTTTTTTTTTTTTCATACTGGTCCCCCGTGGGAAACGAACCCACAACCCTGGCGTTGCAAAAGCCAGGCTCTACCAACTGAGCTACACGATATATTTGTATTTATTTTATTGCACATTTAATTAAACTGACGCATTTGGCGATGTTCAACTTCAATTCATTGGCACAACACGTGCGTCAGCATGGCAGGTGGTGGTCGCCTAAAGTAGACTAATATATAGGCTAGCATACGAATGGTGGATTAGTAGCCCAGCCTATGAATTATCTTCTAACTTACACATCTGTTCTGGCAATTTAAAGTATTGATTGGGGACTTATTTGTAACAGGTTTTTCTGGGTGATTTGTGATGTTTTATTTGTGCTTCTCATGACTGTGTTTTTGTGTGTATATATACAAAACCAGTCAAAAGTTTGGACACACCTACTCATTCAAGTGTTTTTCTTTATTCTTATTATTATTTACATTGTAGAATAATAGTGAAGACATCAAAACTATGAAATAACACATATGGAATCATGTAGTAACAAAAAGTGTGTTAAACAAATCAAAATATATTTTATATTTTATATTCTTTGCCTTGATGACAGCTTTGCACACTCTTGGCATTCTCTCAACCAGCTTCAAGAGGTAGTCACCTGGAATGCATTTCAATTAACAGGTGTGCCTTCTTAAAAGTTAATTTGTGTAATTTCTTTCCTTCTTAATGCGTTTGAGCCAATCAGTTGTTTTGTGACAAGGTAGGGGGGTACACAGAATATAGCCCTATTTGGTAAAAGACCAAGTCCATATAATGGCAAGAACAGCTCAAATAAGCAAAGAGAAATGACAGTCCATCATTACTTTAAGACATGAGGGTCAGTCAATACGGAACATTTCAATAACTTTTTTAGTTTCTTCAAGTGCAGTCGCAAAAACCATCAAACGCTATGATGAAACTGGCTCTCATGAGGACCGCCACAGGAAAGGAAGACCCAGAGTTACCTCTGCTGCAGTGGATAAGTTCATTAGAGTTACCAGCCTCAGAAATTGCAGCCCAAATAAATGCTTCACAGAGTTCAAGTCACAGACACATCTCAACATCAACTGTTCAGAGGGGACTGTGTGAATCAGGCCTTCATGGTCGAATTGCTGCAAAGAAACCACTACTAAAGGACACCAATAGGAAGAAGAGAACTGCCTGGGCCAAGAAACACGAGCAATGGACATTAGACCGGTGGAAATTTGTCCTTTGGTCTGGAGTCCAAATTTGAGATTTTTGGTTAAAACCGCTGTGAGATGCGGTGTGGGTGAACGGATGATCTCAGCATGTGTAGTTCCCACCGTAAAGCATGGAGGAGGAGTAGTTATGGTGTGGGGGTGCTTTGCTGGTGACACTGTCTGTGATTTATTTAGACTTCAAGGCACACTTAACCAGCATGGCTATCACAGCATTCTGCAGCGATACGCCATCCCATCTGGTTTGGGCTTAGTGGGACTATCATTTGTTTTTCAACAGGACAATGATCCAACGCACCACCAGGCTGTGTAAGGGCTATTTGACCAAGAAGGAGGGTGATGGAGTGCTGCATCAGATGACCTGGCCTCCACAATCCCCCAACCTCAACCCAATTGAGATGGTTTGGGATGAGTCGGATGGCAGAGTGAAGGAAAAGCATGCAACAAGTGCTCAGCATATGTGGGAACTCCTTCAAGACTGTTGGAAATGCATTCCAGGTGAAGCTGGTTGAGAGAATGCCAAGAGTGTGCAAAGCTGTCATCAAGGCAAAGGGTGGCTACTTCGAAGAATCTCAAATATAAAACATATTTTGATTTCTTAATTACTACATGATTCCATGTGTTATTTCATAGTTTTGATGTCTTCACTATTATTCCACAATGTAGAAAATAGTAAAAATAAAGAAAATGTAACGATCCCGGCAGTCTGAGTCGGGTCCTGTCTGGTGACTAGTTTTTCCTGTTCGTGATCTCCAGTTTCCCGAGGGTTCGGGAACGCTCCGGGGAGCTCTCTTGTTTTCCGCACCTGCATCCCATCAGCAATCTGCACACCTGGTCCTGATCATCACCCTTCTTAGGCTCTGGCCAAACATCCAGTTCCTGCCGGATCGTTAGCCATGAACAGTATGTTTGTCAGCGTATCAGCCTTGAGTTCTAGCGTTAGTTTTTGTTGTTTTGCACCTTGTTGAATTGCTGTGTACTCACCTCCGTTTTGTTCTGTCTGCAGTCTCTCACCCGGAACCTTCACCCAACCTCTGCCTGATGGTCGGCGGCTGCCGAGCCATGTCTGGACCTACCACTGCACCCTCAACAACCCATCCACGCCACCCGCTCTGTCCCTGGATTATTCAGCCTCACTCGGGAGTCAATTAATAAACACTCACCTTTTCCTCTAAGTACCTTGTCCTGGTCTGCTTCTGGGTTCTGGCGTAGTATACCGTGACAGAAAAACCCTTGAATGAGTAGGTGTGTCCACACTTTTGACTCGTACTATATATTGTGGAGTGGTTGAAAAACGAGTTTTAATGACTGTATATACAGTTGAAGTCGAAAGTTTACATACACTTTTTCAACTCATTTTTCAACCACTCCACAGATTTCTTCTTAACAATCTATAGTTTTATCTATCTATTTTGTGCATGGCACAAGTAATTTTTCCAACAATTGTTTATAGACAGATTATTTCACTTATAATTCACTGTATCACAATTCCAGTGGGTCAGAAGTTTACATACAGTGGGGAAAAAAAGTATTTAGTCAGCCACCAATTGTACAAGTTCTCCCACTTAAAAAGATGAGAGAGGCCTGTAATTTTCATCATAGGTACACGTCAACTATGACAGACAAAATGAGAATTTTTTTTCCAGAAAATCACATTGTACGATTTTTTCTGAATTTATTTGCAAATTATGGTGGAAAATAAGTATTTGGTCAATAACAAAAGTTTCTCAATACTTTGTTATATACCCTTTGTTGGCAATGACACAGGTCAAACGTTTTCTGTAAGTCTTCACAAGGTTTTCACACACTGTTGCTGGTATTTTGGCCCATTCCTCCATGCAGATCTCCTCTAGAGCAGTGATGTTTTGGGGCTGTCGCTGGGCAACACGGACTTTCAACTTTTCTATGGGGTTGAGATCTGGAGACTGGCTAGGCCACTCCAGGACCTTGAAATGCTTCTTACGAAGCCACTCCTTCGTTGCCCGGGCGGTGTGTTTGAGATCATTGTCATGCTGAAAGACCCAGCCACGTTTCATCTTCAATGCCCTTGCTGATGGAAGGAGGTTTTCACTCAAAATCTCACGATACATGGCCCCATTCATTCTTTCCTTTACACGGATCAGTCGTCCTGGTCCCTTTGCAGAAAAACAGCCCCAAAGCATGATGTTTCCACCCCCATGCTTCACAGTAGGTATGGTGTTCTTTGGATGCAACTCATTATTCTTTGTCCTCCAAACACGACGAGTTGAGTTTTTAGCAAAAAGTTATATTTTGGTTTCATCTGACCATATGACATTCTCCCAATCCTGCATCCAAATGCACTCTAGCAAACTTCAGACGGGCCTGGACATGTACTGGCTTAAGCAGGGGGACACGTCTTTCACTGCAGGATTTGAGTCCCTGGCGGCGTAGTGTGTTACTGATGGTAGGCTTTGTTACTTTGGTCCCAGCTCTCTGCAGGTCATTTACTAGGTCCCCCAGTGTGGTTCTGGGATTTTTGCTCACCGTTCTTGTGATCATTTTGACCCCACGGGGTGAGATCTTGTGTGGAGCCCCAGATCGAGGGAGATTATCAGTGTTCTTGTATGTCTTCCATTTCCTAATAATTGCTCCCACAGTTGATTTCTTCAAACCAAGCTGCTTACCTATTGCAGATTCAGTCTTCCCAGCCTGGTGCAGGTCTTCAATTTTGTTTCTGGTGTCCTTTGACAGCTCTTTGGTCTTGGCCATAGTGGAGTTTGGAGTGTGACTGTTTGATGTTGTGGACAGGTGTCTTTTATACTGATAACAAGTTCAAACAGGTGCCATTAATACAGGTAACGAGTGGAGGACAGAGGAGCCTCTTAAAGAAGAAGTTACAGGTCTGTGAGAGCCAGAAATCTTGCTTGTTTGTAGGTGACCAAATACTTATTTTCCACCATAATTTGCAAATAAATTCATTAAAAATCCTACAATGTGATTTTCTGGATTTTTTTTCCTCCATTTGTCTGTCATAGTTGACATGTACCTATGATGAAAATTACAGGCCTCTCTCATCTTTTTAAGTGGGAGAACTTGCACAATTGGTGGCTGACTAAATACTTTTTTTCCCCACTGTACACTAAGTTGACTGTGCTTCTAAACAGCTTGGAAAATTCCAGAAAATGATGTCATGGCTTTAGAAGCTTCTGATAGGCTAATTTACATCATTTGAGTCAGTTGGAGGTGTACCTGTGGATGTATTTCAAGCCCTACCTTCAAACTCAGTGCCTCTTTGCTTGACATACAGTGGGGAGAACAAGTATTTGATACACTGCCGATTTTGCAGGTTTTCCTACTTACAAAAAATGTAGAGGTCTGTAATCTTTATCATAGGTACACTTCAACTGTGAGAGACGGAATCTAAAACAAAAATCCAAAAAATCACATTGTATGATTTTTAAGTAATTCATTTACATTTTATTGCATGACATAAGTATTTGATCACCTACCAACCAGTAAGAATTCCGGCTCTCACAGACCTGTTAGTTTTTCTTTAAGAAGCCCTCCTGTTCTCCACTCATTACCTGTATTAACTGCACCTGTTTGAACTCGTTACCTGTATAAAACACACCTGTCCACACATTCAATCAAACAGACTCCAACCTCTCCACAATGGCCAAGACCAGAGAGCTGTGTAAGGACATCAGGGGATACAATTGTAGACCTGCACAAGGCTGGGATGGGCTACAGGACAATAGGCAAGCAGCTTGGTGAGAAGGCAACAACTGTTGATGCAATTATTAGAAAATGGAAGAAGTTCAAGATGACGGTCAATCACCCTTGGTCTGGGGCTCCATGCAAGATCTCACCTCGTGGGGCATCAATGATCATGAGGAAGGTGAGGGATCAGCCCAGAACTACACGGCAGGACCTGGTCAATGACCTGAAGAGAGCTGGGACCACAGTCTCAAAGAAAACCATTAGTAACACACTACGCCGTCATGGATTAAAATCCTGCAGCGCACGCAAGGTCCCCCCTGCTCAAGCCAGCGCATGTCCAGGCCCGTCTGAAGTTTGCCAATGACCATCTGGATGATCCAGAGGAGGAATGGGAGAAGGTCATGTGGTCTGATGAGACAAAAATAGAGCATTTTGGTCTAAACTCCACTCGCCGTGTTTGGAGGAAGAAGAAGGATGAGTACAAACCCAAGAACACCATCCCAACCATGAAGCATGGAGGTGGAAACATCATTATTTGGGGATGCTTTTCTGCAGCGGGGACAGGACGACTGCACCGTATTGAGGGGAGGATGGAATGGGCCATGTATCGCGAGATCTTGGCCAACAACCTCCTTCCCTCAGTAAGAGCATTGAAGATGGGGTCGTGGCTGGGTCTTCCAGCATGACAACGACCCGAAACACACAGCCAGGGCAACTAAGGAGTGGCTCCGTAAGAAGCATCTCAAGGTCCTGGAGTGGCCTAGCCAGTCTCCAGACCTGAACCCAATAGAAAATCTTTGGAGGGAGTTGAAAGTCCGTATTGCTAAGCGACAGCCCCTAAACCTGAAGGATCTGGAGAAGGTCTGTATGGAGGAGTGGGCCAAAATCCCTGCTGCAGTGTCTGCAAACCTGGTCAAGACCTACAGGAAACGTATGATCTCTGTAATTGCAAACAAAGGTTTCTGTACCAAATATTAAGTTCTGCTTTTCTAATGTATCAAATACTTATGTCATGCAATAAAATGCAAATTAATTACTTAAAAATCATACAATGTGATTTTCTGGATTTTTGTTTTAGATTCCGTCTCTCATTGTTGAAGTGTACCTATGATAAAAATTACAGACCTCTACATGCTTTGTAAGTAGGAAAACCTGCAAAATCGGCAGTGTATCAAATACTTGTTCTCCCCACTGTAATTGGAAAATCCAAAGAAATCAGCCAAGACCTCAGAATTGATTTTTTTTACCTCCACAAGTCCGGTTCATCCTTGGGAGCAATTTCCAAACGCCTGAATGTACCACGTTCATCTGTATAGACAATAGTATGCAAGTATAAACACCATGGGACTACCGCTCAGGAAGGAGAAGCGTTCTGTCTCCTAGAGATGAACGTACTTTGGTGCGAAAAGTGCAAATCAATCCCAGAACCACAGCAAAGGACCTTGTGAAGATGCTGGAGGAAACAGGTACAAAAGTATCTATATCCACAGTAAAACGAGTCCTATATCGACATAACCTGAAAGGCCACTCAGCAAAGAAGAAGCCACTGCTCCAAAACCGCCAGAAAAAAGCCAGACTACAGTTTGCAACTGCACATGAGGACAAAGATCGTACTTTTTGGAGAAATGTCCTCTGGTCTGATGAAACAAAAATATAACTGTTTGGCCATAATGACCATCGTTATGTTTGGAGGAAAAAGGGGGATGCTTGCAAGCCAAAGAACACCATCCCAACCGTGAAGCACGGGGGTGGCAGCATCATGCTGTGGGGTGCTTTGCTGCAGGAGGGACTGGTGCACATCACAAAATAGATGGCATCATGAGGAAGGAAAATTATGTGGATATATTGAAGCAACATCTCAAGAGATCAGTCAGGAAGTTAAAGCTTGGTCGCAAATGGGTCTTCCAAATGGATAATGACCCCAAGCATACTTCCAAAGTTGTGGCAAAATGGCTTAAGGACAACAAAGTCAAGGTATTGGAGTGACCATGACAAAGCCCTGACCTCAATCCTATAGACAATTTGTGGGCAGAACTAAAAAAGCGTGTGCGAGCAAGGAGGCCTACAAACCTGACTCAGTTACACCAGCTCTGTCAGGAGGAAAGAAGTACCTTGCTCTTGCTTACTGGATATAAAATAGGCTAGCTACAGCATTCACAATTAACTGGCGGGGAAATTTGAATGGCGAGAGCTTCTCTGGTGTGATGTGATCACATTGACTGATGATCAAAATACAATAAATGGAATGTTAATATTTGAAGATTGACAAAAGGCCAGTGTCTTTGGCAATGACAAGGATTGGCAAGGAGTGAAATGTTAGCTAAAGAGACTGGTACCCAGGCTAATGTCTCACAGCAAGTGTTCTCTTTTTAAAGTTTTAGTGAGGAACGGGGTGAACTGGTCGGGGGGGGGGGGGTTCTCACCTCGAGAGTGTTTCCACAGGTGCCCTCCATGCGCTCCACCTGGTACCATACCATGCCGTCACGCTCTTCGTGAACGTTGCACCGGGGGTCGGCCAGGTTAGCAGTGGTGGCGTCTAGACCAGCGGCCTCCAGGTTCGTCCTGTTGAGACCCACCTGTATCAGGCTCCGCCCACACACCACCTCTGGGCGGAGCAAAACAGGCTGATCTGTAAGAGAAAAAGAGAGGGAGAGAGGGATAAGAAAAGAAAGAAAACAGGAAATAATGTTATTCAAGAACCCCAAATGAAAAGAAGGAATGACACATTTTCATATGCATAGGTCCCTCAATCAGGTGTTTTCTGAGGACTCACCTGGCCTCTCACACTGCCAAGTGACTCCATCATTGCTCATGCAGGTCTCCCCCGCTCTGCAGGTACCACACATTGCTTTTGGCGTCGTCGTGGCAACCTGTGACTGTGTTGTTGTGGTGCGATTGTTCTCTACTGGTGTTTCTGTAGTTGTGACTGGTTTTGGTGTTGTGAGAGCTGACACATCTGGAACAAGAGTTAAACAGGAGACACAGTTATGAGGGAACATTCATCGCTCATGTTTTGAAAGAACTAGTATGCTGATATTACTAGAATCATACAATAGGCCTATATGAATGTACTGGATGAATATGCTGAGTACTGTTGATATCTAGGGCCATAAGAAGAACATCATGGTGTATATAACCAGCTTTACTAAACAGTAAACAGTAAAAAAAAAAGAAGCTACAATAACTTAAATTCAAAAGGCAGAACAACAACAAGCCAAGCCCCCCCCCAGAACTTGGAAAAGCAGGCAGCGAAACCTTACATGCACAATAGGCGAAGTAGCACCCGGGCGGCATGACGAACTTGTACACAAAGTAGTTCCCGGGGCAGGCCTTGACGTGGATGGGCTGAGACTGCACCCAGCAGCAGTCCCCATTGAAGCTGGCGCAGACTGCACTCTGGACAATCGCATCCACCTGCTGGGGGGGAGGGAACGCCAGCCACAAGGGAGCCTGGGTGCCGCACTTGAACGAATCCACGCACTTGTCCGGCATGGACACGCTCTGGTTACCGATGAACATGCGGTAATAGCCATCCCAGTTGACGTTGCGGTCGCAGTGCTTGTCGCCCGCATTGTTGTTGGTGGAGCGCCAGGCGTCGTTCAGGACCGTGTAGATCTTGCAGGGGTTGGCGCACTGCTGGATGCCGTTGACAGTGATGCAGTCCTCCCCGTCGGCGCACTCGTTGAAGCCGCAGCTGAACCGGACATGATTAAGGTTGGTGTTGGAGCGGCGGACGCGGCGAGGGGCGTGGTGGTCGTCGGCGGCGGTGTTGTGGCCAGGTAAGCAGACGAGGCCGTCGCCGGAGAAGCCCTTCTTACAGGTGCATGTAATGTCACCTGCCATGGGCGAGGTGCGGCAGACGGCCTGTTCGTGACACGCCTCACAGCTGGTGACAATCACACCTGTGGGAATTTGGGTATATATGGGTTTATTGTCTTTTTAAGTTAAGGTATCATGATACACCTGAATTGTTTTGATGCATCCCTTTTTAGGTTCTGAGACTAAAGAGCAGAGAAAATACAGATGTCAATTGTGTGGTGGGTTATATAATATTATACTGTATCAAAATACTTAATACATACAATACTTAATACACAATACATCCCTATACTGTCAACTCTAATCAAATCTATTTTATCTCTTAATATGGCAGAACTAAAATAATACACTCAATAAGAAAATCAAATATACAAATTATATATAGTTTATATCATATATAGTATTCATTATATAATATATATATATAGTTTTAGAACACCTACTCATTCAAGGGTTTTTCTTTATTTTTACCATTTTCTGCAATATAGAATAATAGTGAAGACATCAAAACTATGAAATAACACGTGGAATCATGTGGTAAGCAAAAAAGTGTTAAACAAATCAAAATTCTTCAAAGTAGCCACCCTTTGCCTTGATGACAGAGTGATGGAGTGCTGCATCAGATGACCTGGCCTCCACAATCCCCCGACCTCAACCAAATTGAGATGGTTTGTGATGAGTCGGACCGCAGAGTGAAGGAAAAGCAGCCAACAAGTGCTCAGCATATGTGAACTCCTTCAAGACTGTTGGAAAAGCATTCAAGGTGAAGCTGGTTGAGAGAAAGCCAAGAGTGTGCAAAGCTGTCATCAAGGCAAAGGGTGGCTATTTGAAGAATCTAAAAAATACCATATATTTTGATTTGTTTAACACTTTTTTGGTTACTACATGATTCCATATGTGTTATTTCATTGTTTTGATGTCTTCACTATTATTCTACAATGTAGAAAATAGTAAAAATAAAGAAAAACCCTTGAATGAGTAGGTGTGTCCACACTTTTGACTGGTACTGTATATAAAAAATACTGAAATATTACATTGACATAAGTATTCAGGCCCTTTACTCAGTACTATGTTGAATCACCTTTGGCAGCAATTACAGCCTCGAATCTTCTTGGGTATGACACTACAAGCTTGGCACACCTGTGTTTGGAGAGTTTATCCCATTCTTCTCTGCAGATCCTCTCAAGCTCTGTCAGGTTGGTTGGGGAGCGTCACTGCACAGCTATTTTCAGGTCTCTCCAGAGATGTTCGATCGTGTTCAAGTCCGGGCTCTGGCTGGGCCACTCAAGGACATTCAGAGACTTGTCCCGAAGCCACTCCTGCGTTGTCTTGGCTGTGTGCTTAGGGTCATTGTCCTGTTGGAAGGTGAACCTTCGCCCCAGTCTGAGGTCCTGAGCGCTCTGGAGCAGGTTTTCATCAAGGATATCTCTGTACTTTGCTCTATTCATCTTTCCCTCGATCATAACTAGTCTCTCAGTCCCTGCCGCTGAAAATAATCCCCACAGCATGATGCTGCCACCACCATGCTTCACCGTAGATATGGTGCCAGGTTTCCTCCAGACGTGACGCTTGACATTCAGGACAAAGAGTTCAATCTTGGTTTCATCAGACCAGAGAATCTTGTTTCTCATGGTCTGAGAGTCCTTTAGGTGCCTTTTGGCAAACTCCAAGCGGGCTGTCATATGCCTTTTACTGAGGAGTGGCTTCCGTCTGGCCACTCTACCATAAAGGCCTGATTGGTGGAGTGCTGCAGAGATGGTTGTTCTTCTGGAACTATGTCAGAGAGACCATTAGGTTCTTGGTCATCTCCCTGACCAAGGCCCTTCTCCCCCGATTGCTCAGTTTGGCTGGGCGGCCAACTCTAGGAAGAGTCTTGGTGGTTCCAAACTTCTTCCATTTAAGAATATAGATTTTCTATTGTGTTTTTGACTGTACATTTGTTTATCCCATATGTAACTCTGTGTTGTTGTTGTTTTTATCGCACTGCTTTGCTTTATCTTGGCCAGGTCGCAGTTGTAAATGAGAACTTGTTCTCAACTGGCTAAAAATAAATAAAAAATAAAGAATGATGGAGGCCACTGTGTTCTTGGGGACCTTCAATGCTGCAGAAATATGTTGGTACCCTACCCCAGATCTGTGCCTCGACACAATCCTGTCTCGGAGCTCTATGGACAAATCCTTCGACCTCATGGCTTGGTTTTTGCTCTGACATGCACTGTCAACTGTGGGACCTTATATAGACAGATGTGTGCCTTTCCAAATCATGTCCAATCAATTGAATTTACCACAGGTGGACTCCAATCAAGTTTTAGAAATATCTCAAGGATGATCAATGGAAACAGGATGCACCTGAGCTCAATTTCGAGTCTCATAGCAAAGGGTCTGAATACTTATGTAAATAAGGTATTTCTGTTTTCTATTTTTAATACATTTGCAAAAATGTCTAAAAACCTGTTTTTGCTTCGTCATTATGGGGTATTGTGTGTAGATTGATGAGGAAAAAAATGAATTTAATCAATTTTAGAACGAGGCTGTAACGTAACAAAATGTGGTAAAAGTCAAGGGGTCTGAATACTTTCCGAATGCACTGTATAGTATAATTGTCTGTACCTGAGGTATGTCCAGTGCTGGACAGAACCAGTAGAGGCCCCAGCAGAGCTACCAAGATCATCCTCATCAACAGTAGTTACTTATACAGGGGCAGAAACGGGGAACACAACCTGAAGGAAAAAACACTGCTTTTATTCATCCACACTTTAGCCACAATTTACCTATACTGGAAAGGCAGTCACTTTTAAATGCAAGTTTGAATTTATGTAATTTGACTGTATCTATACAGGTCCTCATATTGTGATAAATATATATATAATATATATATATATATATATCTTAAGGAGATCTGTCACAAGACTGCAATAAACCACATGTTACAAAACATAAAATACAATAATAGTATCATATTAAGCATGGACACACACATGTTCTCCATGGTATTATAACATTTCAAATACAGTCAGTTCAGATATACTCATTTCACCAAACCAAAAAGATCTAACTTTGTTGAACCATACAGTATGACTAGTGATCTGAGAGGAGTTCTGACTTACCAAATCTGGATGCTGCCTGCTAGAACCCACCTGTTAGCTGGGCATTTATACACTGGTTACAGGGGAGTGGGGAAACGTGACACATTGTGCAATATTCCCAGGGACAATACCCTAGCCTGGGTACCAGTCTGTTTAGCTGTCATTCCACTCCTTGCCACTCCTTGTCATGACAAACAGTTTGGCAATGACACAGAGTACAAGGAGTGAAATGTCAGCAGAAACTGACTGGATTTCAGGCTAACAATAGGTCTGGAAGAGGTTGAATCACAACTACAGATCACAACTACAGGAGGATCTTAATTTGATCACTCTTTTGTTGCTGTGAATTTCCCTGCACAGCAGGAAATTCAAACTTTTAGTGTATTTGAGTTTTAAAAAGGCTTCTAAAGTTTGTCATTTCCACTTAGAAATGTCAACCCCTACAAAAATGTGCATTAATTATAATCCACATAATAATTCACATTTTCTGTTGATGCAGGATTATTTTCCTGCTGTAGCAAACTGGCTCAAATTACGATCCTACATCTGTATCAATGTTCATATGTATGGAATCCAACAATCGCCTGATAACCATAAAAACCTGGGCTATGATTAAGGTAAAGTCTATATACTCTGTTGGGTGGCGTTGGATAATTTGGAGGTTTTCAAACTAATGAAGCGACAGGGCGTGTGTGTGGTGGCTGATTGGTGGCATTAGGTCAACACCATATGATTTATGAGGTAAATAATGCCTCACAATAACCCAGAGAACCACTTAACATTTGGCTGACTTCTTACCTCTCATGCTCTGCTATAAAGACAATGTGCAATGGGTTGTCGGTGCTCTTGGATAGGGCTACACCCTTATTTTATTGTTATTTCCACCCTTCTTCAATCAGTTTTTCAATCCGTTTTTTGTCCTTTGTTTGTGCTATAGATATGCCTGTTTCAACTGTGCCGTGCTGACAGGCAGGCTACCGCTAAGTGTTCTCGCGATTGTTCCCTTTATCTTTCAGTGTTTTGTCTTCTGTTTGTACTATAGATATGCCTGTTTCAACTGTGCCGCACTCATGTAATACGTCTCCAATTAGTCACGCTGAATCAGCAGATTAATAACAAGAAAAGATCGGACTTAATACCTAATATTCCCAACCCTTTTCTCTTTGCTTTAGATGAACAACAATAGTCAGTTGTCATCATGATGACATTATGTAAACTACTCACGCTGAGGGAAAGGTGAACTGTTCTCACTCATCTAACAACAGCCTCAAATGGCACCCTATTCCCTATATGGTGCACTACTTTTGTTTACTAAGATGGTCAAAAGTAGTGCACTATATAGGGAATAGGGTGCCATTTGAGACAGAGCCATAGTGTTCCACAGGCATTGTCCCTCTCTATGGCTTATAGACGATACAGGAAGTGTTTTGTTAAGTCACTTCTACATGCTTGAACAATTTGAGAGCTAGGTATTCAATGTTTAGAGCCCCTGTGAATCCATGAAACTCATGTATGAAGTTAGCGCATACTTGTTATTTTTTTTAATGGCTGCACCCTTATAAGGGAGTACAAATAATATTAAGCCTGATCAATCAATTAGAAAACCTTAGTAAATAACATACTCAACACCATAGCAACGGGCCTACGACCAAATATGGTCATGTAGCCTAATAGTTGAAGAAGGAAACAACCTTCTCTGTAAATGATTCAGGTCCTGCTGTTTAGTCAAGTTTAGGTGTGAAACATTAAGTAGAAGACAAAAATAAAGAACATAAAAGCCAGGAACGAGATTAAATTCTATCAGAACCTCCATTCACAGGTGTTGGATCTTAATTTGACCGGTTTCTAACAGCAGGAAAATAATCCTGCAGCAACAGGAAATGTGAATTATTGTGTGGATTATAATTAATTGACATTTTTGTAGGGGTTGATACATTTTGTTAGGGCAAATCAAATCTGAAATTTGGTAATTACAAACTTTACATGCCTTTTTATACCTTGAATACATTACAAGTTTGAATTTCCTGCAACAACAAGGTGATCAAATTAAGATTTAACATCTGTAACCCTAACTCTGATTCGCCAACAGACCAGACCAAGAGACAACAGAGAACAGCCATTGATATAATGACACAACAGACTGATATAATAGTAAAAAGGTTCACTTTATTATCTCATAATCGTTAAGATACAGAAACTCTCTGTTGTCCCATTGCAGGGCTGTTTGGTTCACTCGGGCCCTTTGGTCCCTAGAAGACAAACATTGCAAAGACAAGGTTACCAGTGAGGTGTGTGTGTGTATGTGTGTGTCTGACTGCGCACAAGTTACTTTGAGGTGAGTGCGATGATATCAAAAATACTCACAGGTGATTGGTCCGACGGTAAGGGACTCTTGGGAGGCCGAGGTGGAGACAGAGCGGGATATTCTTCTACCACAGTTCTGAGGAGAGAGACCAAAGACAGTCAGAGAGAACAGACCCTAAGGCAGAAACACCAGGGAGACACCAGACACTGCAGCAGAGACACCAGACACTGAAGCAGGAACACCAGGGAGAGACTCAGCAGGACTAGAGAGAGAGAGAGACTGTGGAGGAGTTGAGGACTCACTGGAGTGCAGGAGGAGCGCCTCTGGTCACACAGGCTGAGTCTGCAGTGCAGGAAGACGTCCCGGTAGTCCCCCTGGTACAGGAACAGCAGAGCAGAGAAGCGAGCCCTGAGGGACAAGCCGCTCTCCTCCACCCTCACCTGACGTTGGTTACTAGGGCACCTGTGACCGAATCATTTTCACGCAGTGCATAGAAAAACTCTATTAAATACAGTGCCTTCAGAAAGTATTCACACCCCTTGACTTTTTCCACATGTTGTTGTGTTACAGCCTGAATGTAAAATTGATTAAACTGAGATGTTGTGTCACTGGCCTACATACCATACCCCATAATGTCAAAGTGGAATTATGTTTTTTGAAATTTATACAAATTCATTAAAAATTAAACGCTAAAATGTCTTGAGTCAATAAGTATTCAGCCACTTTGTTATGGCAAGCCTAAATAAGTTCAGGAGTAAAAATTTGCTTAATAAGTTATATCCCTTTGAGCATGGTGAAGTTATTAATTACACTTTGGATGATGTATCAATACACACAGTCACTACAAAGATACAGGCATCCTTCCTAATTCAGTTGCCGGAGAGGAAGGAAACTGCTCAGGGATTTCACCATGAGGCCAACGGTGACTTTAAAACAGTTACAGAGTTTAATGGCTGTGATAGGAGAAAACTAAGGACGGATCAACAACATTGTAGTTACTCCACAATACTAACCTAAATGACCGAGTGAAAAGAAGGAAGCCTGTACAGAATACAAATATTCCAAAACATGCATTCTGTTTGCAATAAGGCACTAAAGTAAAACTGCAAAACATTTGGCAAAGAAATTAACTTTATGTCCTGAATAAAAAGCGTTGTGTTTGGGGCAAATCCAACACAACACATCACTGAGACCCACTTTTCATATTTTCAAGCATGGTGGTGGCTGCATCATGTTATGGGTATGCTTGTCATCGGCAAGGACTAGGGAGTTTTTTAGGATAAAAAGAAACGGAATAGAGCTAAGCACAGGCAAAATCCTACAGGAAAACCTGGTTCAGTCTGCTGTCCAACAAACTCTGGGAGACAAGTTCACCTTTCAGCAGGACAATAACATAAAACACAGAGCCAAATATGCACAGGAGTTGCTTACCAAGATGACATTGAACGTTCCTGAGTGTCCTAGTTACAGTTTTGACTTAAATCAGCTTGAAAATCTATGGCAAGTCTTGAAAACGGCTGTCCAGCAATGGGCAGCAACAAACTTGACAGAGCTTGACAGAGCTAATAATGTGCAAATATTGTACAATCCAGGTGTGCAAAGCTCTTACAGACTTACCCCAAAAAACTCACAGCTGTAATCACTGCCAAAGGTGATTCTAACATGTATTGACTCAGGGGTGTGATACTTATGTAAATTATGCATTTTATGCACATTTTCAATAAATGTGCATAAAATAACAACAACATGTTTTCACTTCATCATTATGGGTTATTGTGTGTAGATGGTTAAGAAAAAAATTACATTCAATCCATTTTGAATTCAGGCTGTAACACAAAATGTGGAATAAGTCAAAGCATGAATACTTTCTGAATACTAAATGTAAATATTCATGCAGAAAAACTGTTTTAGTAAATGGTCACACACAACTCAAGAAGGCATGGACAGACCTGTTCTGAATAAGGACGTATCGCATAAGATCATCAAAGTTGGGGGTGTGAGTGGCGTAGCAATTCTCCAGAATAACCACCAACTGGTCGTCTGTTTCGTCTACGGACACGCCCACGTGCAAGGCCGAGCCCACTGGCAGGAGGACTTCTCCAGGTGGGTAAGGCTTTGTGAAGTTGGAGTTTCGATACAGAGACATGAATGATTTGGCCTTGGCACCTAAACCTGAAACTCCACCCTCCGTTCTGTTGAGAGGTGAACATGAAGCAACCAGAGATTAGACAGCCTCATCCTTTGGAAGTCAGATTTAGTATATAATGCTAAGACTAAATGTAGTTTATAATGACAGCTTGTGTTGATGATGAAGTTAGATTAAATGAAAAACAAACAGTTTGGGAGAAGTAGGCCTACAAAAAGACAAAATCCTATTTCTCACAGCAGGTAGGGTTTGATGGCTACATCCAGGCTGCTCTCTGTCTCCAGGGGATAGGCACAGGAGAATGGAAGGCTCACGGGTCGGGAGAGAGAGTCGTTTCTTGCATTAAATGGGTAAACAAATAAGCTGTTGGAGTAGACAGCATGGGTGGCGTTGGTCTGGAGAAAAGACAAAAGGGCATAAGATAGATCCATTACATTGTCAGTTACTCCTCCAGTGTTGCGTCATCTCTTGGGACACATTGAGGTAATGTGTTCTCACCTCCAGAGTGTTTCCACAGCGTCCCTCCCTGCGCTCCACCTGGTACCACACCGTGCCGTTGGCCTTCTGGTGGGCGGAGCACCTGGGGTCGGCCAGGTGAGCAGAGGAAGGATCCAGACGTCCGGCCTCCAGGTTAACCATTTGAAGGCCCACCTGTATGAAGTTCCGCCCACAGACCAGCTCCAGAGCTATGAAATAAACGCAGCAGTTTACATAACAAAACCCACACAAATTAAAGATATATTGATTAACTCCTAATCTTTGCTGTTGGTAGTGTCTCTGTTGGAACAATGTTTGCGCCTCTTTATTTTAGTTTTTCTTTAACATTCACCTTTCCTCTCACACCTCCATTTGATCTTATCCTCACTCATGCAGGTCTCATCGTTTATACAGGTAGAACACACCTTGGTGTTGACATCTGGGAGGACAGGAGGGATAGGGGTAATATATTTGGTGTGTGACTAATTGGAGTGCATTCCAGACAGCTTGAATATTCTTCATGTCCTTAAGAATCAGAGACGAGCACATTATGGTACTACATACCTGCACAGTAGGCCAAGTTGCAGACTGTTGGATCGATAAACTTGTAGACATAGTAGTTTCCATAGCAGGCTTTGACATGGATAGGATTTCGTTTAAATGAGCAGCAGTCACTTGCCCAGTTCCCACAGACACCCCTCTGAACCACACTGTCTGACAGCTGGGGATGGGGATCTGTGAGCCACATGGGGGCGACGGTTCCACACATGTCCATCTCCACACACCGCTCTGGCATCTGAACACTGGTGTTCCCCAGGAACAGGCGATACCAGCCCTGCCAGTTGACAGACCTGTCACAGTGGTAGCCATTAACTGCACCGTTGTTGGTGGTGGACCGCCAGGCATCATTCAGTACAGTGTAGAACTGGCAGGGGTCTGCACAGAAGGATGTTCCACCAACACTGATACAGTCCTCTCCCACTGGACACTGTCTCCCCCCGCACTGAAACTGCACTGAACGGGAGTCAGAACGAGGACTGGAGCGGAGGTCGTCTTCAGGAGGCACGAGGCAGTCGAAGGATCCGGGGGTGTTCTCACAGACCTGAGGAGGGGTGCAGGGTCGGTCGGGGAGGGAACACTCATCAACGTCCACACAACCCAGCTCCGAGGACCAGCGGTAACCTTGACGACAGCAGGAGCCGGCAGCGCAGAGCTGGAGGTCGTAGCAGGTGATGCCGTCGCCGACAAAGCCTGATTTACAGTTGCAGGTGACTAACTTGGATGAGGAAGACTCGACCTCGACCTCATTGGTGAGCAGAGAGGCATGACAGGTGGCATGCAGGTGGCAGGCCTCACAGCCGGTGACAACAGAACCTGTGAAGGAAACAACTACTATTGATTTTCCTTGAGTTATGGCCATGGCTAATATCAAGGAGTTAGAGACCACTACAGGACAGTACAGCAACAGGAAAACATTAATATAATAATAATAATATAGAGACCACAATGGAAACAAGTCTCTTGACTTTTTTGGGTATGTATCCTAAACTATTTTGGGTATCTGTGTCACGTTTCAGACAGACGACAAGAGGACCACAATTGCGTCACACCAGAAAGTTTATTTAAACTTAAGGGGAAAGGGATGTAGGGAGTGAGTGAAGGCTCCAGGGGTTATCCCGTCCGATGTGCTGGGTCTGTGCCTCCCCCCAGTGGCAGCGATGCGTCCGATGACGCCGGTGGTTGGTGGTCCAGAAGTCCTGGGGGGGGGAGGAAACACAGACACAACGGGGCGGATGAAAACAGGCAGAAGTACAGTTCAAGGGAAATCCAAATACGTTGTAGCAAGGCAGAAGGCTGGTCAGAGTTACCGGGGTCGAAGAGTAGTCAGGAGTCGTAATGGCAGAAAGCAGGTCTGGTTTTCCTGGGGCAGAAGAGTATCCAGGAATCAGGCAGGTCCGGGGGTCACAAAACAGGGGTGAGCCAGAAGCGCGAGCACACAGGTTCCGGGTGTGAGCTTTGCAGACGATCTGACAAAGGAGAGCTGAAAGACAGGGCTATAAATACTGGGAGAGGTTAGTGGGTAATGCAGCGCAGCTGGCAGAGTAATTAGAGCCGAGCAGAGCAGGGACAGGTGGAGCTAGTTAGGCTGAGTAGAGAGAGTGGTGAGCAGAGTGGAAGAAAATTAAGGTGGTAACCCGGTGGAGTGAGAGGCTCATGACAGAACCCCCCCCCCAAGGGACGGCCCCAGAAGTCCCAAGAGCAACACCACGCCGGGCGGGAGGAGGGGAGCCGGAGGAGGGCTAGAACTCCTCCGAACGGTCCGAGTGAACGTCCTCATCCTCGGAGGAAGCCGGAGGGCCGTGGTCGGGAGATGGGACAGGTCCCGAGACCGGATCAGGCACAGGACAGGAAGCCGAGCGGGCAGGACGGTTAGAGACCCCTCTGGGGCGGCCCCTACGGATTGCAGGTTGATCAGGATGCCGTTGGTGAAAGCGGTGATGAGAGTCCTATCCACAATCCGACTAGCTGGCACCCAGGTCCTTTCCTCAGGTCCATAGCCCTCCCAGTCAATGAGGTACTGGAGACCCCTACCCCTCCGTCTGGACCGAAGCAGGCGGCGGACGGTGTAAACCAGACCACCATCGACGAGCCGTGGAGGAGGAGGACAAGGCGCAGCAGGGACCAGCGGACTCCTGGGCACAGGCAGGGGCTGCAGCAATCCGGCTGGGGGCTGGCAGGACGACTTGTGTTGGTTGCAGATGGGGCAGGCTTGGACGAATTCCCGTACATCCTTCCTCAGAGAGGGCCACCAGAACCTCTGGGCGAGCAGGTTGTAAGTGCGGGTGGAGCCAGGGTGACAAGCTAGGCGGGAGTCATGTCCCCACTGAACGACCTGGGACCTCAGGTCTTCGGGGACAAAAAGGCGGTCAGCTGGGCAAGTGCTGGGACCTGGCTGGTTACGGAGAGCCTCCAGCACCTGTTCCTCAACAGCCCAGGTCAGAGCTGCAACGATGCAGGGACTTGGCAGAATCGACACAGGGTCCTTGGAGGGGTCAGGAGCGGAGTTAGTAGGTACTGGCCGAGGGGGTAGTGCGGCGGCAAGCAGGCAGGTTCGGTGGCAGTCCTCTCCCCACTCCCTGATCACCCCGGTCACCCAGTCGAGCTGAGGGTTGTGCCGGCGGAGCCATGGGTAACCCAGGATGAGGGGTTGGCCTGGAGAGGGGAGCAGGTGAAACTGGATAGTTTCTTGATGGTTTCCGGACAGACCCATCGAGACCGGGGCCGTGACATGAGTGACCGATCCGAGTAAGTGTCCGTCCAGTGCCCGGGCAGGAATAGGAGGTGTCAAACGGAGGTTCTCCAGTCCCAGTTGGCGTGCCAGCTTGATGTCCATTATGTTGGCTTCGGCGCCAGAATCCACCAGAGCAGCCAGGGTGTGAGTTGAGTCAGGGAGGCGGAGGTGAACTTGCAGCAGGGGTTTGCGGTCGGAGGACTGGATGGTCATTGAACTCAACCGGACTCCCCCTATGCCCGGTGAGCTTCGGCCCTTTAAAGGGCAGGTTACCACACGATGTCCATCACCTCCACAATAGAGGCAGAGGTTTGAGGTGAAGCGTCGCTGGCGCTCTGCAGGAGTGAGAGAGGCTCGCCCAATCTCCATAGGCTCAGACTGATCAAGCTGACCTGGGTGAGTGGCAGTAGATGACAGGAGCCCAGTCGGATCTCTCCGAATGCCGGTAGTAGGTGGACCTTGGCGCCCCCTCTCACGACGACGGGTCTGTATCCTTCTGTCGATCCTGACAGTCAGTGCGATGGCTTCATCAAGAGTGGAAGGCAGTTCATGGGAGACCAACTCGTCCTTGATATAGTCAGCCAAACTATGGAAGAACGCGTCCACCAACGATGGTGTGTTCCAAGAACTTCGTCTAGCCAGGGTTCGGAAGTCGATGGAATGGTCTGCGACTGTACGTCTGCCTTGTCGAATACTGAACAGTTCACGAGACGCCTCTGCGGTGGGTGAATCCAGGTCAAACACCTTCAGCATCTCCTCGGCAAACCGGTCGAAGGTTGCACATGCGGGGGTTTGACGTTCGAACTCTGCTGTTCCCCAGAGTCGAGCTCGGCCCGTCAGGTGAGTGATGGCATACCCAACTTTAGCCCCCTCCGTGGCGAAGGTCCTTGGCTGCAAGGAGAACTGAAGTCGGCAGCTAGTCAGGAATGGCCGGACCTGGGTTGAATCGCCGTTGAACCGCTCGGGGTTTCCAATCTTGGGTTCCGGAGCAGCGGCTGCAATGACCGGGGCAGGTAACTCGGGGGCAGGGCTGGTGGGCAGACTGGCTGGGGTCAGGTTGGTGAGGAGTTGAATGATCATGGCGAGTTGTTGTTGCTGCTGCTGGGACTGCTGCTGGTGCTGCTGGAACTGCTGATGCTGTTGGTGGCCGACCTGAAGCAGAGAGGTGATGTCGCCGCTCATGCGGCCTAGCTCTCTCTCAGTGTGTTCCAGGCGTAGCATGGCGGTGGGTTGCTCAGGTTCTTCGGTTTCCATGTCGGGGGAAGTGTGCGCTGAGTCCATGATGGTCAGATCGTACTGTCACGTTTCAGACAGACGACAAGAGGACCACAATTGCGTCACACCAGAAAGTTTATTTAAACTTAAGGGGAAAGGGATGTAGGGAGTGAGTGAAGGCTCCAGGGGTTATCCCGTCCGATGTGCTGGGTCTGTGCCTCCCCCAGTGGCAGCGATGCGTCCGATGACGCCGGTGGTTGGTGGTCCAGAAGTCCTGGGGGGGGGAGGAAACACAGACACAACGGGGCGGATGAAAACAGGCAGAAGTACAGTTCAAGGGAAATCCAAATACGTTGTAGCAAGGCAGAAGGCTGGTCAGAGTTACCGGGGTCGAAGAGTAGTCAGGAGTCGTAATGGCAGAAAGCAGGTCTGGTTTTCCTGGGGCAGAAGAGTATCCAGGAATCAGGCAGGTCCGGGGTCACAAAACAGGGGTGAGCCAGAAGCGCGAGCACACAGGTTCCGGGTGTGAGCTTTGCAGACGATCTGACAAAGGAGAGCTGAAAGACAGGGCTATAAATACTGGGAGAGGTTAGTGGGTAATGCAGCGCAGCTGGCAGAGTAATTAGAGCCGAGCAGAGCAGGGACAGGTGGAGCTAGTTAGGCTGAGTAGAGAGAGTGGTGAGCAGAGTGGAAGAAAATTAAGGTGGTAACCCGGTGGAGTGAGAGGCTCATGACAATCTGTTGCCTGGAGTAACATTTAATGTATTTTGAATGAATTATCAAATCGAATATAATAAAATAAAATGTTAATTCTGTGATAAAAAAAGGTTTGCAGATGTAAACAGAGATAATCTTGTCTAGATGCACTTTACTCAACTACACGTTGTTCAACCTTACCGGAGCTATCAGCTGTGATGGAGGGTATCAGCATTAGAAGTAGTAAGCCTGGCGTTATCAGAGGATGACCCATGTTACTGCTCGTCATGCCTTGAGGTTGTAAAGAACTAGATTTCATAACAAAAAAGAAAAACATGGAAATAATCTTATGACTCCTCTAATAATCTATACATCCCTCAGATTTCTTGAAGCACAACATTCCCTATTATGTAACAATAGCCTTTCCCGCTGTCAAATGACCTAGTGGCCTCATGGGTGGAATGTTATTCATATTTTTTTAAATAATTTAATAATTAATAAACATTATTTCAAAAACCCCGAAGAAAATCCAGTGTTTCTATGTCAAACAGTTTTGTTATATTTCAGTCTTCTGTGATGTATATAAAGTGTAATATTGGGATGCAAACTCAAAATGTAATACATTTCAACTCTATACCTGACCTGGTACAGGTGTCTTCTTGTTTTAAGCCCATAACCATGTGTGTGAGGTGTATACTTTGGTTTCAAAGTAGATTTGTTTAAGACTACCAAGAAACACTCTGTGTGACCCTGATTTAGCCCACTGCAGTAAAAGGTTAAACAATAGTGTATAACTTGAATGCACACTTCACTTCTAACTGATGCATTTAACGCAGCTCCAGATTTGGTTGCATGGCTACTTTTAAAGTGACCGAGACCGCTAAACCTTTCATGATTTCTCTCAATTGCGTAAGAAACTTGTAAACTTACCTTGTGTGGTTTGATGATGTGAACTGTCAATCTCTCTGTTTTTCTGACATGATATACCCTGCCAGCACTATGGGGGTGTTCCAGACAGTGATGTGGAGTATGATATCATCACTATTGTATATCGTTTCTGGGAAACGATAAATTGGGGTCATCAGATTACAGCAAAGCAATATTTAACCTGACCTCAAACTAGGAAGTTAGACTGACTGTGCCTTTCATTGTGTTATCTCTGTGTTATCTCTCTTCAATAAAAGTCAGTGTGCCAGGGTAAGGTGGTATTGGTGTTTGATATTACAGCTCTAAAGTTGTTTACGTGTCTTGGAATTGATAAAGCACCTTGACAGAATAATTATTAATGACTAATTATTACACCCTGAAACTGTGCGAAATGTGTTAGAAATGTGTGAGTGTAGGACCAGTAAAGACTATGACATTGAGCTACTATTTAGCAATGTGAGTAAGAGTTAGACCAGACAACAAAGGACAAGGAGAGCTGGCTACAGACAACTGAGAAACCAAGATAAAGAGGCCTCCCAATTTAGGGAGGAGAGAAACGGTTAGGCTTTTTAAGGAGTATGAGGACGGCGATAACTAAGGAATGCATGTGTGTGTGTATGTGTGTGTGTGTGTGTGTGAACTGATGGTCAGGAGAGCAGTTTTAAAGTGGAAAACTACAGCCTGCCTAAAGAGGGGAGGGATTTTTGTATGACGGATGAGTATAAAAGATGGACTCTGAAATTGTGATGGCAGAATTCTCAATGAATAAATCTCTGACTATGCAGACCGGGACTCTGTCCGTTTCTTAAATCCAAAAGACTTACAACCTTTTGGGAGACGCACAGAGACACTGAAATAGTTTGTTAAATAATTCACATAACACACCTTCTCTTGCCTCCCATAAACCAAGATCGACCCTGGCCTGAGGGATATGTCACAAAGCGTGTGTGGTTTGATGATGTGAACTGTCAATCTCTCTGTTTCCCTGACATGATATGCTTTGGACAGGATAGAGAGGAAATATGGGAGGATTTATTGCTGAAAAAGCAGTGGGTCGGATTCGAACCCATGCTGCAACGGCATGAATGTATTCCAGAGGCAGACACTTAGACCACCCTACTCCACGTGCTTGACTTCTTCTATGGTTTAAGCACCATCCTGTCTCTGATCCCATTCTACCTGTGTCCTCCCAACCTGTGACCTCTCTTCCTGTGACCCGCCCTCCACTGGATCTGCACAGGCTTTCCTGTCCTGTCGGCCCTGGTCCCCCCTTCCCCTAATTCCACCCATGATCGCTAACGGATGGAGCCCTGCTTCCCCAGCCCAGACCCTAACTGTCATATACTCTGAACTACTGTCTGACCTAGATGGTCAGAGGGTAAGAAGCAGGAATTGTTACTCACCAAAGTAACAGTGTGGTCAAAGACTTAGTAATTAGTTGTAGTCACAATCTGGTTACCTATAACTCAAAAAATATATACAGTGAGCTCCATAATTCATTGGACAGTGACCATTTTTTTGTTATTTTGGTTCTGTACTCTAGCACTTTGAGTTTGAAAGGATACAATGACAATGAGGGTGAAGTGCAGACTGTCAGCTTTAATTTGAGGGTATTTTCATAAATATCGGATGAACAGTTTAGAGATTACAGCACCTTTTGTACATGGTCCCCCCATTTTAAGGTACTACAAGTATTTGTTAAATTGGCTTCACAGATGTGTGTCGTTAGGCAGGTGTATTAATTTGTGTCGTTAGTGAATGCAGGAGAGCTGTTGATGAATAGTATTGATTCTAGACTTTGCTATTGCCTTTGGAGATTGTTGTTGGGGTGTGACAACATGAGGAAGACAGCAGTGTCGATGGAAATGAAGCTGGCCGTCATAAGGCTCAGAAATAAAAATCAATCAATCAGGAACATTGCAAAAACCCTGGCCATGCCCAAGTCAATAATTTGGTTCATCATTAACAAGAAAAAAACAACCGGTGAACTCAATTATGTCAAAAGACCCAGTAGACCGAGGAAGACCACTGTAGTGGATGACCGGAGAATATTCTCTATGGAGAAGAAAACCCCCCTGACAACAGCCCAACAGATCAAAAACACTCTCCTGGATGCAGGTGTAGATGTGTCAAAGTCTATCATACGTAGAAGACTACACCAGCAGCACTACAGAGGGTACACTACAAGATGCAAACCACTGATAAGGCTGAAGAACAGAAAGGCGAGATTACAGTTAGCTAAAAAGCACCTAAAAGAGCCCCAAGAGTTCTGGAAAAAGTATTGTGGACAGATGAGACAAAGATTAACATGTACCAGAGTGATGGAAAGAGGAAAGTGTGGAGAAAAAAAGAAATGCCCATGATCCAAAGCATACCACCTCCTCCGTGAAACATGGTGGAGGGGGTGTTATGGCTTGGGCCTGTATGGCTGCCAGTGGAACAGGCTCACTTGTCTTCATCGATGATGTGACTGCAGACAGAAGTTGAACAATGAATTCTGAAGTCTACAGAAATATTTTATCTGCTCAGATAAAACCAAATGCCTCCAAACTCATTGGACGGCACTTCATCATGCAACAAGACAATGACCCTAAACATACTGCTAGAGCAACAAAGGGGTTTTTGATGGCCAAAAAGTGGAAAAACCTTGACTGGCCGAGTCAATCACCAGATCTGAATCCAATTGAACATGCATTTTACATGCTGAAGAGGAGACTTAAGGCAATAAGTCCCCGAAACAAGCAGGAACTGAAGATGGCTGCAGTACAGGCCTGGCAGAGCATCACCAGGGAAGATACCCAGCGTCTGGTGATGGCGATGCATCGCAGACTTCAAGCAGTCATTGCATGCAAAGGATATGCGACCAAATATTAACAATGATTACTTTATTCTACATTATGTTAAACTGTCCAATGATTTTTGATGCCCGAAAATGGGGGGACCATGTACAAAAGCTTCTATAATTCGTAAACGGTTCATCCGATATGTATGAAAATACCCTCAAATTAAAGCTGACAGTCTGCACTTCACCCTCATTGTCATTGTATCCTTTCAAACTCAAAGTGCTAGAGTACAGAACCAAAATAACAAAAGAATGGTCACTGTCCAGTGAATTATGGAGCTCACTGTATGTTTTGGAGTTTTTAAATATTATTTTCTGATAACTTCGGAACTACCCACAATCCACTATTGCCACCGTCATTAAGAGAACCTACTCTGCTACCGAGTTTGTATGCTAGCTCACTAGCTAGCTCGAGCTGGCTAACGTTACCCACTAGGCATGCATTCCAGACAGAGGGTTGGCAGTGGTGACCTACAATCCACCAATCACGAGGAAGTGTGATGTAAACTAGCTATCGTATTACCAATCAGCATGCATTCCCCATATGTGGGGCATTCTGCACGTTCAGCTTCAACAGGCAGGCTCTGTTAAAAAAAAATTCAGTCAGACTTCAGAATTCTGATTGGTTCTGATCGATTTTATATAATAGCTCGAAGAAATTGAGGTGGAACTTTGCTAAGCTTTAACCTTATACTGCCAAGAGTGTGCAAAGCTGTCATCAAGGCAAAGGGAGGCTACTTTGAAGAATCTAAAATCTAAAATATATTTTGATTTGTTTAACACTTTTTTGATTCCATATGTGTTATTTCATAGTTTTGATGTCTTCACTATTATTTTACAATGTAGAAAATAGTACAAATAAAAACCCTTGAATGAGTAGGTGTGTCCAAACTTTTGACTGGTAGTGTATATTGATAAAAGTCACCTTGTTCGAGAGAGATTTACAGTTGAAGTCGGAAGTTTACATACACTTAGGTTGGAGTCAATAAAACTTGTTTTTCAACCACTCCACAAATTTCTTGTTAACAAACTATAGTTTTGGCAAGTCGGTTAGGACATCTACTTTGTGCATTACACAAGTAATTTTTCCAACAATTGTTAACAGACAGATTATTTCACTTATAATTAACTGTATCACAATTCCAGTGGGTCAGAGGTTTACATACACTAAGTTGACTGTGCCTTTAAACAGCTTGGAAAATTCCAGAAAATGATGTCATGGCTTTAGAAGCTTCTGATAGACATAATTTGAGTCAATTGGAGATGTACCTGTCACTGTATTTCAAGGCCTACCTTCAAACTCAGTGCCTCTTTGCTTGACATAATGGGGAAATCAAAAGAAATCAGCCAAGACCTCAGAAACATTATTGTAGACCTCCACAAGTCTGGTTCATCCTTGGGAGCAATTTCCAAACGCCTGAAGGTACCACGTTCATCTGTACAAACAATAGTACGCAAGTATAAACACCATGGGACCACACAGCCATCATACCGCTCAGGAAGGAGACGCGTTCTGTCTCCTAGAGATGAACGTACTTTGGTGTGAAAAGTGCAAGTCAATCCCAGAACAACAGCAAAGGACCTTGTGAAGATGCTGGAGGAAACAGGTACAAAATTATCTATATCCACAGTAAAACGAGTCCTATATCGACATAACCTGAAAGGCCGCTCGGCAAGGAAGAAGCCACTGCTCCAAAACCGCCATAAAAAAGCCAGACTACGGTTTGCAACTGCACATGGGGACAAAGATCGTACTTTTTGGAGAAATGTCCTCTGGTCTGATGAAACAAAAATAGAACTGTTTGGCCGTAATGACCATCGTTATATTTGGAGGAAAAAGGGGGTTGCTTGCAAGCTGAAGAACACCATCCCAACCGTGAAGCACGGGGGTGGCAGCATCATGCTGTGGGGGTGCTTTGCTGCAGGAGGGACTGGTGCACTTCACAAAATTGATGGCATCATGAGGAACGGAAATTATGTGGATATATTGAAGCAACATCTCAAGACATCAGTCAGGAAGTTAAAGCTTGGTCGCAAATGGGTCTTCCAAATGGACAATGACCCCAAGCATACTTCCAAAGTTGTGGCAAAATGGCTTAAGGACAACAAAGTCAAGGTATTGGAGTGGCCATCACAAAGCCCTGACCTCAATCCTATAGAAACTTTGTGGGCAGAACTGAAAAAGCGTGTGCGAGCTAGGAGGCCTACAAACCTGACTCAGTTACACCAGCTCTGTCAGGAGGAATGGGCCAAAATTCATCCAACTTATTGTGGGAAGCTTGTGGAAGGCTACCCGAAACGTTTGACCTAAATTAAACAATTTAAAGGCAATGCTACCAAATATTAATTGAGTGTATGTAAACTTCTGACCCACTGGGAATGTAATGAAACAAATAAAAGCTGAAATATATAATTCTCTCTACTATTATTCTGACATTTCACATTCTTAAAATAAAGTGGTGATCCTAACTGACCTAAGACAGGGAATTTTTACAAATTTAAATATCAGGAATTGTGAAAAACTTAGTTTAAATGTATTTGGCTAAGGTGTATGTAAACTTCCGACTTCAACTGTACATGGTTATCAAAATGTCACGCCAGGGTAAGCCTACACGAAACACAGCCCTTTTTGAATTGTTTCTAAAATCCCCTATTGGAAAAATAAATAGTGTAAAAACAATTAGAACCATTTCCCTGTTTGACCACAAGGTTTTATGGATATTATGACACCTCCACTGTGGGGCTCTATACTGCATACATGCTAAATAGCATGCGAAGATGAGTACATAGTATGCAGTTTAAGTATGGTGCACGCTAGTATGGGTATTCGGACACGGCCCTTGTCTTCTTCTTAACTGCTCTGAGGGCAATACATGTGGGGAAAAAAAGTATTTAGTCAGCCACCAATTGTGCAAGTTCTCCCACTTAAAAAGATGAGAGAGGCCTGTAATTTTCATCATAGGTACACGGGGTGAGATCTTGCGTGGAGCCCCAGATCGAGGGAGAGTATCAGTGGTCTTGTATGTCTTCCATTTCCTAATAATTGCTCCCACAGTTGATTTCTTCAAACCAAGCTGCTTACCAATTGCAGATTCAGTCTTCCCAGCCTGGTGCAGGTCTACAATTTTGTTTCTGGTGTCCTTTAACAGCTATTTGGTCTTGGCCATAGTGGAGTTTGGAGTGTGACTGTTTGAGGTTGTGGACAGGTGTATTTTATACTGATAACAAGTTCAAACAGGTGCCATTAATACAGGTAACGAGTGGAGGACAGAGGAGCATCACTAGGTCATGGCATGCACCTTAAACGTTTGTCATTTTTGCTGAGTTTATATACACTACCCGTCAGAAGTTTGGACACATCTACTCATTCAAGCGTTTTTCTTAATTTTTTTAAAAACAATGTTATGCATTGTAGAATAATAGTGAAGACATCAAAACGATGAAATAACACATATGGAATCATGTAGTAACCAAAAAAGTGTTAAAAAAATCAAAATATATTTTCTATTTGAGATTCTTCAAATAGCCACCCTTT
The DNA here is from genome assembly GCF_020615455.1 of Coregonus clupeaformis. NCBI lineage: Eukaryota > Metazoa > Chordata > Actinopteri > Salmoniformes > Salmonidae > Coregonus > Coregonus clupeaformis. The sequence goes on from NC_059229.1 coordinate 4,079,604, forward strand.
GCCTTGATGCAAATGTATTAAAAATAAAAAACATAAATACCTTATTTACATAAGTATTCAGACCCTTTGCTATGAGACTCGAAATTGAGCTCTGATGCATCCTGTTTCCATTGATCATCCTTGAGATGTTTCTACAATTTGATTGGAGTCCACCTGTGATAAATTAAATTGATTGGACATGATTTGGAAAGGCACACACCTGTCTACATAAGGTCCCACAGTTGACAGTGCATGTCAGAGCAAAAACCAAGCCATGAGATCGAAGGAATTGTCCGTAGAGTTCCGAGCCAGGATTGTGTGAGGCACAGATTTGGGGAAAGGTACCAAAAAATGTCTGCAGCATTGAAGGTTCCCAAGAACACAGTGGCAATCATCATTCTTAAATGGAAGAAATTTGGATCAACCAAGACTCTTCCTAGAGCTGGCCGCCCGGCCAAACTGAGCAATCAGGGGAGAAGGGCCTTGGTCAGGGAGGTGACCAAGAACCCGATGGTCACTGACAGAGCTCCAGAGTTCCTCTGTGGAGATGGGAGAACCTTCCAGAAGGACAACCATCTCTGCAGCACTCCACCAATCAGGCCTTTATGGTAGAGTTGCCAGACGGAAGCCACTTCTCAGTAAAAGGCACATGACAGCCCACTTGGAGTTTGCCAAAAGGTACCTAAAGGACTCAGACCAGAGAAACAAGATTCTCTGGTCTGATGAAACCAAGATTGAACTCTTTGGCCTGAATGCCAAGCGTCACGTCTGGAGGGAACCTGGCACCATCCCTACGGTGAAGCATGGTGGTGGCAGCATCATGCTGTGGGGATGTTTTTCAGCGGCAGGAACTGGGAGACTAGTCAGGATCGAGGGAAGATGAACGGAGCAAAGTACAGAGATATCCTTGATGAAAACCTGCTCCAGAGCACTCAGGACCTCAGACTGGGGCGTAGGTTCACCTTCCAACACGACAACGACCCTAAGCACACAGCCAAGACAACGCAGGAGTGGCTTCGGGACAAGTCTCTGAATGTCCTTTAGTGGCCTAGCCAGAGCCCGGACTTGAACCCGATCGAACATCTCTGGAGAGACCTGAAAATAGCTGTGAAGCGACGTTCCCCATCCAACCTGACAGAGCTTGAGAGGATCTGCAGAGAAGAATGGGAGAAACTCCTCAAATACAGGCGTGCCAAGCTTGTACCGCCATACCCAAGAAGACTTGAGGCTGTAATCGTTGCCAAATGTGCTTCAACAAAGTACTGAGTAAAGGGTCCGAATACTTATGTAAATATGATATTTCAGTTGTTTTATTTTTATACATTTGTAAAAACCTGTTTTTGCTTTGTCATTATGGGGTATTGTGTGTAGATTGATGAGTAAAGAAAAAAAAACGCAATCCATTTTAGAAAAAGGCTGTAACGTAACAAAATGTGGAAAAAGTAAAGGGGTCTGAATACATTCCGAATGCATTGTATACTGCCACAGTAGTCTTTTTAATCTTTGCCAGTCTCCCGAGTCGCGCAGTGGTCTAAGGCTGTGTCACTAGAGATCCTGGTTCGAATCCAGGCTCTGTCGTAGCCGGCCGCGACCGGGAGACCATGGGGCGGCGCACAATTGGCCCAGCATCGTCCAGGGTAGGGCAGGGAATGGCCGGCAGGGATGTAGCTCAGTTGGTAGAGCATGGCGTTTGCAACGCCAGGGTTGTGGGTTCGATTCCCACGGGGGGCCAGTATGAAAAAAATAAAAATGTATGCACTCACTAACTGTGAGATAAGAGCGTCTGCTACAGTGAGGGAAAAAAGTATTTGATCCTCTGCTGATTTTGTACGTTTGCCCACTGACAAAGAAATGATCAGTCTGTAATTTTAATGGTAGGTTTATTTGAACAGTGAGAGACAGAATAACAACAAAAAAATCCAGAAAAACGCATGTAAAAAATATTATAAATTGATTTGCATTTTAATGAGGGAAATAAGTATTTGACCCCCTCTTAATCCGAAAGATTTCTGGCTCCCAGGTGTCTTTAATACAGGTAACGAGCTGAGATTAGGAGCACACTCTTAAAGGGAGCGCTCCTAATCTCAGCTTGTTACCTGTAGAAAAGACACCTGTCCACAGAAGCAATCAATCAATCAGATTCCAAACTCTCCACCATGGCCAAGACCAAAGAGCTCTCCAAGGATGTCAGGGACAAGATTGTAGACCTACACAAGGCTGGAATGGGCTACAAGACCATCGCAAAGCAGCTTGGTGAGAAGGTGACAACAGTTGGTGCGATTATTCGCAAATGGAAGAAACACAAAATAACTGTCAATCTCCCTCGGCCTGGGGCTCCATGCAAGATCTCACCTTGTGGAGTTGCAATGATCATGAGAACGGTGAGGAATCAGCTCAGAACTACATGGGAGGATCTTGTCAATGATCTCAAGGCAGCTGGGACCATAGTCGCCAAGAAAACAATTGGTAATACACTACGCCGTGAAGGACTGAAATCCTGCAGTGCCTGCAAGGTCCCCTGCTCAAGAAAGCACATATACAGGCCCGTCTGAAGTTTGCCAATGAACATCTGAATGATTAAAAGGAGAACTGGGTGAAAGTGTTGTGGTCAGATGAGACCAAAATGGAGATCTTTGGCATCAACTCAACTCGCCATGTTTGGAGGAGGAGGAATGCTGCCTATGACCCCAAGAACACCATCCCCACCGTCAAACATGGAGGTGGAAACATTATGCTTTGGGGGTGTTTTTCTGCTAAGGGGACAGGACAACTTCACCGCATCAAAGGGACGATGGACGGGGCCATGTATCATCAAATCTTGGGTGAGAACCTCCTTCTCTCAGCCAGGGTATTGAAAATGGGTCGTGGATGGGTATACCAGCATGACAATGACCCAAAACAAACGGCCAAGGCAACAAAGGAGTGGCTCAAGAAGAAGTACATTAAGGTCCTGGAGTGGCCTAGCCAGTCTCCAGACCTTAATCCCATAGAAAATCTGTGGAGGGAGCTGAAGGTTCGAGTTGCCAAACGTCAGCCTCAAAACCTTAATGACTTGGAGAAGATCTGCAAAAGGAGTGGGACAAAATCCCTCCTGAGATGTGTGCAAACCTGGTGGCCAACTACAAGAAATGTCTGACCTCTGTGATTGCCAACAAGGGTTTTGCCACCAAGTACTAAGTCATGTTTTGCAGAGGGGTCAAATACTTATTTCCCTCATTAAAATGCAAATCAATTTATAACATTTTTGACATGCGTTTTTCTGGATTTTGTTGTTGTTATTCTGTCTCTCACTGTTCAAATAAACCTACCATTAAAATTATAGACTGATCATGTCTTTGTCAGTGGGCAAACGTACAAAATCAGCAGGGGATCAAATACTTTTTTCCCTCACTGTAAATGACTTAAATGTAAATGTTTCTCGATGAGCAGCTCTGGTTGTAGATCCTTGTTCCTGGAGAGCTACCGTCCTGTAGGTTTTCGCTCCAACACCACTTGTAACTAATCTGATTCATTTCATCCACCAGCTAATTATTAGAATCAGGTGTGCTGGATTAGGGTTGGAATGAAAACCTACAGGACGGTAACATCTCCAGGAACAGGGTTGGAGTGCAAACCTACAGGACGGTAACATCTCCAGGAACAGGGTTGGAGTGAAAACCTACAGGACGGTAACATCTCCAGGAACAGGGTTGGAGTGAAAACCTACAGGACGGTAACATCTCCAGGAACAGGGTTGGAATGAAAACCTACAGGACGGTAACATCTCCAGGAACAGGGTTGGAATGAAAACCTACAGGACGGTAACATCTCCAGGAACAGGGTTGGAGTGAAAACCTACAGGACGGTAACATCTCCAGGAACAGGGTTGGAATGAAAACCTACAGGACGGTAACATCTCCAGGAACAGGGTTGGAGAGCCCTGACATATATGTACCTCCATGCAGTAGCAGCTGGTGGGTGCTTAATTGAAGAGGATGGGCTCCAGTGGAGTTAATGGAAAGGCACCGAACACATGGAAAACATGGTTGACATTTTTGATGCCATTCCACTCACTCAACCCCAGCCATTAAATCAAGCCCATCCTCCTCACCACTCCCACCAGGTACTTCCACATACACATCAGTGGCGTTTAAGATGAGGACGACACATTGTTTTTAGGACCATGGCCTTATTTCTATTACAGTATATTGGGGCTAAGGAACAAAGAGCTAATATCTTGCAATCGATGTCCTAGCATTACATTATTGAGTTTATCCTTAGCTCAGAGTTGAGTTGAGGTTTGTCTTTGTATATATGAAATAAAAAAACTAAACTAAAAAACAGATTAAATCAACAACAGTTGGAAGTATGTCATTTCTGATGTGTATAGTGCAATTAACAACTATCAATAATACCTACTAAATTATAGGCATATAGTCAATCAAAAAATTACTCTAAAACGAGGAATGCATTTACTAAATTCAACTAATATAATTTATTATTCACAAAATAATTGACACTCAAACCATTACAGTGTATATGAAGTACATGATACATTAGAGAATAAAACACAGTAAATTACTATCACCAATAGGCTAAAACTTAACGTGGTAACATGTGTCTTCAGTTCAGAACAATCTCTAAGAGAACAAACTGTGTGTCTGATACACAGGAGCTTGGTAGCAAGTTCTCAAAGTATGAACAAATTCACTTCCCTTTTAACCAAATTCAAGCAGGAACGTACCCTCAACCTGAATTAGCATTTCTTAGCAATTTGCTATTAAAAACAAAAGACGGGAAAACACACCCAGTTCTAATCTAATCAACGCAATTGTAATGTTATGACCAGACAACAGGGATGTGCCTGATAACCAGTCAACCCAACATACAATTTCAATCCAGTCATTTTAAAAATACATCAACCAGAAAACATACAATGCAATAAGACCTATCAGCTCTTGAAACAAATCAAACACAACAATTTAATTCACATAGTAACATTATGTAACATTTAGTCAATTCATCAGTCATCACACCTCTCCTGGCGTCTGTGACCCCAAGATTTCTGTGAGAACATCTCATCCTCGAGATTTCCACGGCAAAAGGTGTGACTCTCTCCTGTGAGATCCATCCATACAGCCATCCATCCAGACAATGCCATATTGAATGAACACACCAAGCTGGCGTCAGCAAGTCACATCTTCATCACTGGCCTCCATCATCATTCACACGCTCTATTTTCCACTACAATCTCTCAATCTGGGGTCGGTGGGGCTTTAAAGTAACGTTCAAACTTGAATTGTATGAATATAAATGACTTGAGACTGATGCATTCCTTAACTGTGTTTTTTTGTTTTTGTTTTTTTGCTTCTATACTGAACAAAAATATAACCGCAACATGAAATAATTTCAAAATTTTTACTGAGTTACAGTTCATATAAGGAAATCAGTTGATTGCCCCCAAGACATGCTAACCTATCACCATTACCAATAACAGGGGATGTTGGCATTTTTGGGGGGGTGGATATGATATTTATGCCTCTAACTTTCTCATTCATCATTATTCACGATTCATTCATGATTATCCCCTGTAGGAAGCTACTCTACCTGGCACAGGGACACTGAAGTGCCCTCATTCCAAACCCCAAACCCTGGGTAGAGGGGCTCAGTGAATGTGGTCTGGAATGTGTGCAGGTGGGTCATCGTGTCAGAGTAGACCTCGTAGAAGGACAGAGTGCCGGCCGGCCAGTCTAGAAACACTCCTACTCTGGGGGGTGGGGGGGAGGAGGACTGGTCTCTCTGGGGTTGAGGAGGGTTGATGAGGGGCTGAGTAGGTATAACAGTCTCTTCATTATTGTGGAGGGCAGAGTAATTATCCCCACAGCAGATCAGACTCCAGGACTTGTCATTGTATCCAAGCTGAGAGCCAAGACCTTTTCTGATGATGCCTTTATATGTCACTGCTATTCTAGCAATCACATTCTCTACCTCCCAGTAACAGCGTTGAGTCAGACCCTCTCTACACAGCACCTGGGGATACAACTTAAATCTCTCTCGGTGATCAGGATGCGGCTGCTTCTTTTTAACTTTCTTCACCCTTTTGTTCCCCTCAGACAGAGAGAGGTTTCTGTGTGCTGTGTTTGGGTCCAGTGTGAGATCACAGGCATCTGCAGACAAGAGGGCAGGTTAGAGGAGAGATAATGGACTGGATCAGAACTTTGTGTGTATGTGTATGTGTGTGTGTGTGTGTGTGTGTGTGTGTGTATGTGTGTGTGTGTGTGTGGGGGGGGGGGATTCCTCAAAACAAGCAAACCTACATTTCTTCATCAGCTGTGGTTTTACCCAGAACTCTTCATTATGGTTCACACTGTGGGAGAGACAGAGGAACAGAGTGAGTGACACACAGCCTGTATGAAGTGTAGTCTGTGGTCCTCTGTAGCTCAGCTGGTAGAGCACGGTGCTTGGAACGCCAAGGTAGTGGGTTCGATCCCCGGGACCACCCATACACAAAAATGTATGCACGCATGACTGTAAGTCGCTTTGGATAAAAGCGTCTGCTAAATGGCATATTATTATTATCATTATTATAGTCCAGCCTGTATGAAGTGCAGTCTAGTCCAGCCTGTATGAAGTGTAGTCTAGTCCAGCCTGTATGAAGTGTAGTCTAGTCCAGCCTGTATGAAGTGTAGTCTAGTCCAGCCTGTATGAAGTGTAGTCTAGTCCAGCCTGTATGAAGAGTAGTCTAGTCCAGCCTGTATGAAGTGTAGCCTAGTCCAGCCTGTATGAAGTGTAGTCTAGTCCAGCCTGTATGAAGTGTAGTCTAGTCCAGCCTGTATGAAGTGTAGTCTAGTCCAGCCTGTATTAAGTGTAGTCTAGTCCAGCCTGTATGAAGAGTAGTCTAGTCTAGCCTGTATGAAGAGTAGTCTAGTCTAGCCTGTATGAAGAGTAGTCTAGTCCAGCCTGTATGAAGTGTAGTCTAGTCCAGCCTGTATGAAGTGTAGTCTAGTCCAGCCTGTATGAAGTGTAGTCTAGTCCAGCCTGTATGAAGAGTAGTCTAGTCCAGCCTGTATGAAGTGTAGTCTAGTCCAGCCTGTATGAAGTGTAGTCTAGTCCAGCCTGTATGAAGAGTAGTCTAGTCCAGCCTGTATGAAGTGTAGTCTAGTCCAGCCTGTATTAAGTGTAGTCTAGTCCAGCCTGTATAAAGAGTAGTCTAGTCCAGGACTGTATGAAGTGTAGTCTAGTCCAGGACTGTTTGGCATTCTGTTTTCTGGTCAGAACTCTAGTACAAATAGGATCGAGTAGAAAAAAACAACTAGATTTCCACAGTAACTGTACTAACTTGTTTCTCCAGTCTACAGTGTGGATCTTTCAGTCTAGCAGAGAGAAACTTCATTCCGGAGTCTCCTGGGTGATTACTGTGTGATACCATTCCCCATTCACTACATGAATCCAGTCCTTGTTATTGCCCGTCACTCTGTAATAACCTGCTATTCACTGTGGCAGTGTCTTTATACAGTCCCCCTCTACTCCCTGTTATTGGAACTGCCTATTGCTAGTGTTGTATTCATTATCATCCATTCACAGTGTTCTATTCATTATCATCCATTCACAGTGTTCTATTCATTATCATCCATTCACAGTGTTCTATTCATTATCATCCATTCACAGTGTTCTATTCATTATCATCCATTCACAGTGTTCTATTCATTATCATCCATTCACAGTGTTCTATTCATTATCATCCATTCACAGTGTTCTATTCATTATCATCCATTCACAGTGTTCTATTCATTATCATCCATTCACAGTGTTCTATTCAGTGACACTCTTCTTCTATTATTATATCCATTACATTCATGTTTATTGTATTTAACCATGGTTCTATTCCGTTTTAGACCATTCCTTGCCTCGTCTCTCTAATAAGACTTTGGTGTCAGTAGAGTCCCATAATGTCAATAAAGTCCTCTGTTTGGAATACTCTGGAGTTTGCCTTGTCTCTCTAATAGGAGATATAGTGCATTCAGAAAGTATTCAGACCCCTTCACTTTTTCCACGTTTTGTTATTTTACAGTCTTACTCTAAAATGGATTGAATAATTTTTCCCCCTCAATCTACACACAATACCCCATAATGACAAAGCGAAAACAGGTTTAGACATTTTTGCAAATGTATTAAAAATTAAAAACGGAAATACCTTATTTACATAAGTATTCAGATCCTTTACTATGAGACTCGAAATTGAACTCAGGTGCATCCTGTTTCCATTGCTCATCCTTGAGTTGTTTCTACAACTTGGAGTCCACCTGTGGTAAATTCAATTGATTGGACATGATTTGGAAAGGCACACACCGGCCTATATACGGTCCCACTCTTGACAGTGCATGTCAGAGCAAAAACCAAGACATGAGGTCGAAGGAATTGTCTGTAGAGCTCCGAGACAGGATTGTGTTGAGGCACAGATCTGGGGTAAGGTACCAAAACATTTCTGCAGCATTGAAGGTCCCCAAGAACACAGTGGCCTCCATCATTCTTAAATGGAAGAAGTTTGGAACCACCAAGACTCTTCCTAGAGCTGGCCGCTCGGCAAAACTGAGCAATCGGGGGAGAAGGGCCTTGGTCAGGGAGGTGACCAAGAACCCGATGGTCACTCTGACAGAGCTCCAGAGTTCCTCTGTGGAGACAAGATAACCTTCCAGAAGGACAACCATCTCTGCAGCACTCCACCAATCAGGCCTTTATGGTAGAGTGGCCAGACGGAAGCCACTAATCAGTAAAAGGCACATGACAGCCCGCTTGGACTTTGCCAAAAGGCACCTAAAGGACTCTCAGACCATGAGAAACAAGATTCTCTGGTCTGATGAAACCAAGATTGAACTCTTTGGCCTGAATGCCAAGCGTCACGTCTGGAGGAAACCTGGCACCATCCCTACGGTGAAGCATGGTGGTGGCTGCATCGTGCTGTGGGGATGTTTTTCAGCGGCAGGGACTGGGAGACTAGTCAGGAACGAGAGAAAGAAGAACGGAGCAATGTACAGAGAGATCCTTGATGAAAACCTGCTCAGGACCTCACACTGGGGCGAAGGTTCACCTTCCAACAGGACAATGACCCTAAGCACACAGCCAAGACAACGCAGGAGTGGCTTTGGGACAAGTCTCTGAATATCCTTGAGTGGCCCAGCCAGAGCCCGGACTTGATCCCGTTCTAACATCTCTGGAGAGACCTGAATATAGCTGTGCAGCGATGGTCCCCATCCAACCTGACAGAGCTGGAGAGGATCTGCAGAGAAGAATGGGAGAAACTCCCCAAATACAGGTGTGCCAAGCTTGTAGCGTCATACCCAAGAAGACTTGAGGCTGTAATCGCTGCCAAAGGTGCTTCAACAAAGTACTGAGTAAAGGGTCTAAATACTTATGGAAATGTGATATTTCAGTATTTCTAAAAAAACGTTTTTGTCATTATGGGGTATTGTGTGGAGATTGATGAGGGGAAAAACAATTTAATCAATTTTAGAATAAGGCTGTAACGTAACAAAATGTGGAAAAGTGAAGGGGTCTGAAATACTTTCCGAATGCACTGTAGGTGTCAGTAGAGCCGCAGGCCAGCTTATTCTGGAAGTTCTACTTCACAGTGATCAATCATTTCACAAGTGCAAAAATACCAGTGTGCAGACAACTCTGGCATTCCTGAAGAATACTGGAATACTGAACTTAGAGTCTCAAATGTGCAGTTTGGATCCCCCAGTCCAGCAGAGAGCAGCTTCACTCCTGAATCCTGCAGTTCATTGTGACTCAAGTCCAGCTCTCTCCGGGGAGAGGAGTTTGAGCTGAAGGCTGAGGCCAACGCTTCACATCAATTCTCAGTTAAATAACATTGATTTAGCCTAAAGAAGTCCTGACATTACAAAGAACATGTTGCATGACAGGAAACAAATTAGGCTGCAAAATGTCAGAACAAACAAACAGTTTGTGGTTCAAATAGGATAGAGTACAAACAAAAACAACTAGATTTCCACAGTAACTGTACTAACTTGAGTTTCTCCAGTCTACAGTGTGGATCTTTCAGTCTAGCAGAGAGCAGCTTCACTCCGGAGTCTCCTGGGTGATTGAAGCTCAGGTCCAGTTCTCTCAGGTGGGAGGGGTTTGACGTCAGAGCTGAAGCCAGAAAAGCACAGCCTTCCTCTGTGACTGTACAGAATGACAGCCTGCAGAGAAAAACAATCATGTTTTTACATGCAGACTGCCGCCCTCTGGTGGTGAGGCCCTAGAACTGATTTAGCCTGCATTCCTTTTCGAAGATGTGCTTTTAAGTACTGATAATATTTACTGTGGTTGGATTTATGTCTTAGGGGTGTGTGAAAGAATGTAAGCTTGTTATTTGTTCTTATTGCTGTTATTGTTGCAGTATAGCTGGTGTTGCTTAGTTTCTCCATCTTACTACTGTTGTGTTATTATTCACTATTGTCTGCAACAATTTGTCAGTATTTCCTATTATCTGTTTGTTTTCCGTTGTTCTTGTTGTATTACTGTGTGATACCATTCCCCATTCACTACATGAATCCAGTCCTTGTTATTGCCCGTCACTCTGTAATAATCTGCTATTCACTGTGGCAGTGTCTTTATACAGTCCCCCTCTACTCCCTGTTATTGGAACTGCCTATTGCTAGTGTTCTATTCATTATCATCCATTCACAGTGTTCTATTCATTATCATCCATTCACACTGCTCTATTCATTATCATCCATTCACAGTGTTCTATTCATTATCATCCATTCACAGTGTTCTATTCATTATCATCCATTCACAGTGTTATATTCATTATCATCCATTCACAGTGTTCTATTCATTATCATCCATTCACAGTGTTCTATTCATTATCATCCATTCACACTGCTCTATTCATTATCATCCATTCACAGTGTTCTATTCATTATCATCCATTCACAGTGTTCTATTCATTATCATCCATTCACAGTGTTCTATTCATTATCATCCATTCACAGTGTTCTATTCATTATCATCCATTCACAGTGTTCTATTCATTATCATCCATTCACAGTGTTCTATTCATTATCATCCATTCACAGTGTTCTATTCATTATCATCCATTCACAGTGTTCTATTCATTATCATCCATTCACAGTGTTCTATTCATTATCATCCATTCACAGTGTTCTATTCATTATCATCCATTCACAGTGTTCTATTCATTATCATCCATTCACAGTGTTCTATTCATTATCATCCATTCACAGTGTTCTATTCATTATCATCCATTCACAGTGTTCTATTCATTATCATCCATTCACAGTGTTCTATTCATTATCATCCATTCAGTGTTCTATTCATTATCATCCATTCACAGTGTTCTATTCATTATCATCCATTCACAGTGTTCTATTCATTATCATCCATTCACAGTGTTCTATTCATTATCATCCATTCACAGTGTTATATTCATTATCATCCATTCACAGTGTTCTATTCATTATCATCCATTCACAGTGTTCTATTCATTATCATCCATTCACAGTGTTCTATTCATTATCATCCATTCACAGTGTTCTATTCATTATCATCCATTCACAGTGTTCTATTCAGTGACACTCTTCTTCTATTATTATATCCATTACATTCATGTTTATTGTATTTATCCATGCTTCTATTCCGTTTTAGACCATTCCTTTCCTCGTCTCTCTAATAAGACTTTGGTGTCAGTAGAGTCCCATAATGTCAATAAAGTCCTCTGTTTGGAATACTCTGGAGTTTGCCTTGTCTCTCTAATAGGAGATATAGTGCATTCAGAAAGTATTCAGACCCCTTCACTTTTTCCACGTTTTGTTATTTTACAGTCTTACTCTAAAATGGATTGAATAATTTCCCCCCCTCATCAATCTACACACAATACCCCATAATGACAAAGCGTAAACAGGTTTAGACATTTTTGCAAATGTATTAAAAATTAAAAACGGAAATACCTTATTTACATAAGTATTCAGATCCTTTACTATGAGACTCGAAATTGAGCTCAGGTGCATCCTGTTTCCATTGCTCATCCTTGAGTTGTTTCTACAACTTGGAGTCCACCTGTGGTAAATTTAATTGATTGGACATGATTTGGAAAGGCACACACCGGCCTATATAAGGTCCCTGTCACGGTTTCGGCCGAGGCTGCCTCTCTTCCTTGCTCGGGCAGGCTTCGGCGGTCGTCGTCTCCGGAGTACTAGCTGCCACCGTTGAATGTTTCTATGTTCGTTTGGTTTTGTCTTGATTATGTACACCTGTTTTCTTTTAGCGCTAATTAGTGTCCTATAAGTTCTCGTTGTGTTTGTCAGTTGTTGTGTGTGATTGTTTCGCTGTCGTGTTTGTGCGCTACTGGTTACCGTTTGCTCTTTGTAGCTTTCCTCCTCTGTTTAGGAGGGTATTATCGCACATGTTTAGTGCGCCCTTTTGTTTACGCCTGTGTGCGGATTTCCTCGCCTCCGGGCGTTTGGCTCGTGTATTTGAGTGTGCTTTCACTAAAGTCTTTTGGACTTATTTTCTGCGTCCTGCGCCTGATTCCTGCACCACACCCACCTACAGCACCCTCTGACAGAATCACACACCTGAAGGATGGAATCAGCAGGAGCCGCAGCAGCACATGAGACTCTGGAGGATCGGGTCCGGGAGCAGAATGACCAGATCCTTCGTATCGGGACCGCCCTGCAGGACGTTATTAACACCCTTCAACGCTGGGAGACCAGAGGGACACCCCCAACTCCACCTCCCCTGCCATCACCATCGGCCAGTCAGCCCATTCAAGCTCCGGAATCCAGGGGAATTCGACTCTCGCTCCCGAGGGCCGATGATGGGACCGCTGCCGGGTGTCAGGGCTTCCTTCTCCAGGTGGAGCTATACCTGGCCACTGTGCACCCGGCGCCCTCTGGACACGAGAGCGTGTCCGCCCTCATCTCCTGTCTTACCGGCAAGGCGTTGGAATGGGCCAACGCCGAGTGGAGGAGAATAGACGCCACCACCATCACATACTCTGAGTTCTCCCGCCGCTTCAGGGCGGTGTTTGACCATCCACCTGAGGGGAAAGCGGCGGGGGAGCGTCTGTTCTACCTCCGGCAGGGGAGGAGGAGCGCCCAGGAGTTCGCTTTAGAATTCCGTACTCTAGCGGCGGATGCAGGGTGGAATGAGCGGGCCCTCATCGATCACTACCGCTGTAGTCTACGAGAGGACGTCCGTCGGGAGCTGGCCTGCAGGGATACCAGTCTCTCTTTCGATCAGTTAGTGGACATGTCCATCAGGCTTGACACCCTGCTGGCTACCCGCGGACGTTCCGAGGGGGGTCCGTCCATTTCACCCTCCAGCGCCTCCGAGCCGAGCCCTATGGAGCTTGGGGGCGCTGGCGCTAGAGAGAGGAGGGGTCGGAGTACGAGGGGGCCCGTCTCCTGCACCAACTGTGGCCGTGGAGGACACACCGCGGCTAGGTGCTGGGGATGGTCTCCTAGGGGAGAAAACGACAGGCTCCGCACTGGGGAGTCCTTCCAGGTGAGTAGGCGCCCCACTTACCCAGAGCTCTCTACTGCGCACTTCTGTATACCTGTGCGTTTTCCACAGGTAGCACCTCATTCCCAGCATAAGGCGCTGGTAGATTCAGGCGCGGCTGGGAATTTTGTTGATAGAAAATGTTGTTTAGAATTAGGGATTCCCCTTCTTCCTGTTGACGTCCCATTCCCCGTTCATGCCCTAGATAGCCGTCCGTTGGGATCGGGCTTGATCAGGGAGGTCACGGCGCCACTTAGGATGTGTGCGCAGGGGGGTCATGAGGAGATTATCCAGCTATTTCTGATCGACTCGCCTGCGTATCCGGTGGTGCTGGGCATGCCCTGGTTGAGTATCCATAACCCGTCTATTTCGTGGCAGGAGAGGGCTCTGATGGAGTAGTCTGCCCAGTGTGTGGGTCGATGTGTAGGCGTTTCCGTGGGGGCTACCTCGGTGGAGAGTCCAAACCAGGTGCCCGCATTGCACATTCCCCCTGAGTATGAGGATTTGGCTATTGTGTTCAGTAAGTCGAGGGCGACGCAGTTGCCTCCCCATAGGCAGGGAGATTGTGCGATAGACCTCCAGGCAGGAGCTGCGCTCCCACGGAGCCATGTGTATCCTCTGTCTCAGGAGGAGAAGAGAGCTATGGAGACTTACATAGACGAATCTCTGAGACAAGGATACATAAGGCCATCCACTTCCCCTGCGTCCTCGAGTTTCTTTTTTGTGAAGAAAAAGGATGGAGGGTTACGCCCGTGCATTGATTACCGTAGTCTCAATCAGATCACGGTGAAGTACAGTTATCCACTTCCTCTGATTGCGACCATGACGGAGTCATTGCACGGGGCGCGTTTTTTCACTAAATTAGATCTCAGGAGCGCGTACAACTTGGTGCGCATTAGGGAGGGCGATGAATGGAAGACAGCATTTAGTACCACCTCGGGGCATTACGAGTATCTTGTCATGCCATACGGGTTGATGAACGCTCCTTCAGTTTTCCAATCATTCGTGGATGAGATATTCAGGGACATGCAGGGGCAAGGGGTGGTCGTGTACATAGATGACATTCTCGTGTACTCGTCTACCCGAGTCGAGCATGTGGCTCTGGTGCGCCGAGTGTTGAGGAGGCTGTTGGAGCACGATCTGTATGTCAAGGCAGAGAAGTGTCTGTTTTTCCAGGAGTCGATCTCCTTTTTGGGTTATCAGTTGTCTGCGTCAGGGGTGAAGATGGAGGTTGACCGGGTGTCAGCCGTGCGTAATTGGCAAACGCCAACTACTGTTAAAGAGGTGCAGCAGTTTTTGGGGTTTGCGAATTACTACCGGAGGTTTATCCGGGGTTTTGGACAGGTGGCAGCTCCCATAACGTCTCTTTTGAAGGGGGGTCCGGTGCGTTTGCAGTGGTCAGCCGAGGCGGACAGGGCTTTTGGGAGGCTGAAGGACCTGTTTACTTCGGCTCCGGTGCTGGCGCATCCGGATCCCTCTTTACCATTTCAGGTAGAGGTGGACGCATCAGAGGCCGGTATAGGAGCCGTGCTTTCGAACGGTCCGGCACGCCACCTAAACTCCGCCCCTGTGCCTTTTTATTCCAAAAAGCTCAGTCCGGCGGAGCGAAATTATGACGTAGGGGACAGGGAGCTGTTAGCCGTGGTACAGGCCCTAAAGGTGTGGAGGCACTGGCTTGAGGGGGGCTCAACACCCTTTCCTCATTTTGACTGACCACCGTAACCTGGAGTACATCCGGGCAGCTAGGAGACTGAACCCTCGCCAGGCGCGGTGGAACATGTTTTTGACCCGGTTCGTATTTAAGATCACGTACATCCCTGGGTCACAGAACGGTAAGGCAGACGCACTGTCTCGGCGGTATGACACGGAGGAGAGGTCCGTGGAGCCCACTCCCATACTGCCGGAGTCTTGTCTGGTGGCACCGGTAGTGTGGGAGGTCGATGCTGAAATCGAGCGGGCGTTGCGCACCGACCCTAGTCCTCCTCAATGCCCGGAGGGTCGGACTTACGTTCCGCTCGAGGTTCGGGATCGATTGATCTATTGGGCTCACACGTCACCCTCCTCTGGACATCCTGGTATAGGCCGGACAGTGCACTGCCTTAGTGCTAAGTACTGGTGGCCCACGTTGGCGAGGGATGTGAGGGTTTATGTCTCCTCCTGCTCGGTGTGTGCCCAGTGTAAGGCGCCTAGACATCTGCCTAGGGGTAAGTTACAACCCCTACCCATTCCACAACGACCCTGGTCTCACCTCTCGGTGGACTTCATCACTGACCTTCCCTCCTCACAGGGGAATACTACTATACTGGTCGTTGTGGACCGGTTCTCTAAGGCCTGTCGTTTGCTCCCTATGCCGGGCCTTCCTACTGCCCTACAGACCGCCGAAGCTCTATTCATCCATGTTTTCCGGCACTACGGGGTACCCGAGGATATTGTGTCTGATCGAGGTCCCCAATTCACCTCCAGAGTCTGGAGAGCCTTTATGGAGCGTTTGGGGGTCTCGGTGAGCCTCACCTCGGGTTACCATCCGGAGAGTAATGGGCAGGTGGAACGTGTAAACCAGGATGTGGGTAGGTTTCTTAGATCATACTGCCAGGACCGGCCGGAGGAGTGGGCACGGTACGTTCCCTGGGCAGAAATGGCCCAGAATTCCCTACGCCATTCCTCAACTAACCTAACCCCTTTCCAATGTGTGTTAGGTTACCAGCCGGTTCTGGCACCTTGGCAGCAGAGCCAGATCGAGGCTTCTGCGGTGGATGAGTGGGTGCGGCGTTCGGAGGAGACGTGGAACGCTGCACACGTCCACCTGCAGCGGGCCCTCCGTCGTCAAAAGGCGAGCGCCGATCTCCACCGCAGTGAGGGGCCGGTGTACGCACCTGGCGATCGAGTCTGGCTCTCTACCAGAAACCTGCCCCTCCGCCTGCCCTGTCGGAAACTGGGTCGGCGGTTTGTGGGGCCGTTTAAAGTCCTGAGAAGATTGAACGAGGTGTGTTACAGATTACAACTGCCTATTGAGTATAAAAATATTAACCCCTCGTTCCATGTGTCTCTTCTCAGGCCGGTGGTAGCTAGCCCACTCCAGGAAAATGAGATCAGGGAGACTCCTCCGCCCCCATTGGACATCGAGGGGGCACCGGCGTACTCTGTGCGGTCCATCTTGGATTCGAGACATCGGATGGGGGGTCTCCAATATCTGGTGGAGTGGGAGGGGTACGGCCCGGAGGAACGGTGCTGGGTGCCGAGGAGAGACATTTTGGACCCGTCTCTCCTGACAGAATTCCACCGTAGTCACCCGACGCGCCCTGCTCCGCGTCCTCCTGGTCGTCCCCGAGGCCGGAGTCGGCGCACGTCTGGAGCCGCGCGTCAAGGGGGGGGTACTGTCACGGTTTCGGCCGAGGCTGCCTCTCTTCCTTGCTCGGGCAGGCTTCGGCGGTCGTCGTCTCCGGAGTACTAGCTGCCACCGTTGAATGTTTCTATGTTCGTTTGGTTTTGTCTTGATTATGTACACCTGTTTTCGTTTAGCGCTAATTAGTGTCCTATAAGTTCTCGTTGTGTTTGTCAGTTGTTGTGTGTGATTGTTTCGCTGTCGTGTTTGTGCGCTACTGGTTACCGTTTGCTCTTTGTAGCTTTCCTCCTCTGTTTAGGAGGGTATTATCGCACATGTTTAGTGCGCCCTTTTGTTTACGCCTGTGTGCGGATTTCCTCGCCTCCGGGCGTTTGGCTCGTGTATTTGAGTGTGCTTTCACTAAAGTCTTTTGGACTTATTTTCTGCGTCCTGCGCCTGATTCCTGCACCACACCCACCTACAGCACCCTCTGACAGTCCCACTCTTGACAGTGCATGTCAGAGCAAAAACCAAGACATGAGGTCGAAGGAATTGTCTGTAGAGCTCCGAGGCAGGATTGTGTTGAGGCACAGATCTGGGGAAAGGTACCAAAACATTTCTGCAGCATTGAAGGTCCCCAAGAACACAGTGGCCTCCATCATTCTTAAATGGAAGAAGTTTGGAACCACCAAGACTCTTCCTAGAGCTGGCCGCTCGGCAAAACTGAGCAATCGGGGGAGAAGGGCCTTGGTCAGGGAGGTGACCAAGAACCCGATGGTCACTCTGACAGAGCTCCAGAGTTCCTCTGTGGAGACAAGATAACCTTCCAGAAGGACAACCATCTCTGCAGCACTCCACCAATCAGGCCTTTATGGTAGAGTGGCCAGACGGAAGCCACTAATCAGTAAAAGGCACATGACAGCCCGCTTGGACTTTGCCAAAAGGCACCTAAAGGACTCTCAGACCATGAGAAACAAGATTCTCTGGTCTGATGAAACCAAGATTGAACTATTTGGCCTGAATGCCAAGCGTCACGTCTGGAGGAAACCTGGCACCATCCCTACGGTGAAGCATGGTGGTGGCTGCATCGTGCTGTGGGGATGTTTTTCAGCGGCAGGGACTGGGAGACTAGTCAGGAACGAGAGAAAGATGAACGGAGCAATGTACAGAGAGATCCTTGATGAAGTTGCTCAGGACCTCACACTGGGGCGAAGGTTCACCTTCCAACAGGACAATGACCCTAAGCACACAGCCAAGACAACGCAGGAGTGGCTTTGGGACAAGTCTCTGAATATCCTTGAGTGGCCCAGCCAGAGCCCGGACTTGATCCCGTTCTAACATCTCTGGAGAGACCTGAATATAGCTGTGCAGCGATGGTCCCCATCCAACCTGACAGAGCTGGAGAGGATCTGCAGAGAAGAATGGGAGAAACTCCCCAAATACAGGTGTGCCAAGCTTGTAGCGTCATACCCAAGAAGACTTGAGGCTGTAATCGCTGCCAAAGGTGCTTCAACAAAGTACTGAGTAAAGGGTCTAAATACTTATGGAAATGTGATATTTCAGTATTTCTAAAAAAACTGTTTTTGTCATTATGGGGTATTGTGTGGAGATTGATGAGGGGAAAAAACAATTTAATCAATTTTAGAATAAGGCTGTAACGTAACAAAATGTGGAAAAGTGAAGGGGTCTGAAATACTTTCCGAATGCACTGTAGGTGTCAGTAGAGCCGCAGGCCAGCTTATTCTGGAAGTTCTACTTCACAGTGATCAATCATTTCACAAGTGCAAAAATACCAGTGTGCAGACAACTCTGGCATTCCTGAAGAATACTGAACTTAAGAGTCTCAAATGTGCAGTTTGGATCCCCCAGTCCAGCAGAGAGCAGCTTCACTCCTGAATCCTGCAGGTCATTGTGACTCAAGTCCAGCTCTCTCCGGGGAGAGGAGTTTGAGCTGAAGGCTGAGGCCAACGCTTCACATCAATTCTCAGTGAAATAACATTGATTTAGCCTAAAGAAGTCCTGACATTACAAAGAACATGTTGCATGACAGGAAACAAATTAGGCTGCAAAATGTCAGAACAAACAAACAGTTTGTGGTTCAAATAGGATAGAGTACAAACAAAAAAAACTAGATTTGCACAGTAACTGTACTAACTTGAGTTTCTCCAGTCTACAGTGTGGATCCTCCAGTCTAGCAGAGAGCAGCTTCACTCCGGAGTCTCCTGGGTGATTGAAGCTCAGGTCCAGTTCTCTCAGGTGGGAGGGGTTTGACGTCAGAGCTGAAGCCAGAAAAGCACAGCCATCCTCTGTGACACGACAGTCAGACAGCCTGCATAGAGAAGCCACAATGTTTTTACATGGACTGCTGCCCTCAAATGGTAAGACCATAGAACTGTTGCCTGCACATTGTAAATATGGTACTGGAACTGACCATGTACAGTTGAAGTCGGAAGTTTACATACACCTTAGCCAAATACATTTAAACTCAGTTTTTCACAATTCCTGACATTTAATCCTAGTAAAAATTCCCTGTCTTAGGTCAGTTAGGATCACCACTTTATTTTAAGAATGTGAAATGTCAGAATGATAGTAGAGAGAATTATTTATTTAGGCTTTTATTTCTTTCATCACATTCCCAGTGGGTCAGAAGTTCACATACACTCAATTAGTATTTGGTAGCATTGCCTTTAAATTGTTTAACTTGGGTCAAACGTTTCGGGTAGCCTTCCACAATAAGTTGGGTGAGTTTTGGCCCATTCCTCCTGACAGAACTGGTGTAACTGCGTCAGGTTTGTAGGCCTCCTTGCTCGCACACGCTTTTTCAATACTTCCCACAAATTGTCTATAGGATTGAGGTCAGGGCTTTGTGATGGCCACTCCAATACCTTGACTTTGTTGTCCTTAAGCCATTTTGCCACAGCTTTGGAAGTATGCTTGGGGTCATTGTCCATTTGGAAGACCCATTTGCGACCAACCTTTAACTTCAAGACTGATGTCTTGAGATGTTGCTTCAATGTATCCACATAATTTTTCTTCCTCATGATTCCATCTATTTTGTGATGTGCACCTGACCCTCCTGCAGCAAAGCAACCCCACAGCATGAGGCTGCCACCCCCGTGCTTCACGGTTGGGATGATGTTCTTCGGCTTGCAAGCGTCCCCCTTTTTCCTCCAAACATAACGATGGTCATT
This sequence comes from Coregonus clupeaformis, assembly GCF_020615455.1. Classification (NCBI taxonomy): domain Eukaryota; kingdom Metazoa; phylum Chordata; class Actinopteri; order Salmoniformes; family Salmonidae; genus Coregonus; species Coregonus clupeaformis. The sequence continues at coordinate 4,099,605 of NC_059229.1, forward strand.
ATGGCCAAACAGTTATATTTTTGTTTCATCAGACCAGAGGACATTTATCCAAAAAGTACGATCTTTGTCCCCATGTACAGTTGCAAACCATAGTCTGGCTTTTTTTATGGCGGTTTTGGAGCAGTGGCTTCTTCCTTGCTGAGCGGCCTTTCAGGTTATGTCGATATAGGACTCGTTTTACTGTGGATATACATACTTTTGTACCTGTTTCCTCCAGCATCTTCACAAGGTCCTTTGCTGTTGTTCTGGGATTGATTTGCACTTTTCGCACCAAAGTACGTTCATCTCTAGGAGCGGTATGACAGCTGCGTGGTCCCAGGGTGTTTATACTTGCATACTATTGTTTGTACAGATGAACGTAGTACCTTCAGGCATTTGGAAATTGCTCCCAAGGATGAACCAGACTTGTGGAGGTCTACAATTTTTTTTCTGAGGTCTTGGCTGATTTCTTTTGATTTTCCCATGACGTCAAGCAAAGAGCCTGAGTTTGAAGGTAGGCCTTGAAATACATCCACAGGTACACCTCCAATTGACTCAAATTATGTCAATTAGCCTATCAGAAGCTTCTAAAGCCATGACATTATTTTCTGGAATTTTCCAAGCTGTTTAAAGGCACAGTCAACTTAGTGTATGTAAACTTCTGAGCCTCTGGAATTGTGATACAGTGAATTATAAGTAAAATAATCTGTCTGTAAACAATTGTTGGAAAAACTACTTGTGTCATGCACAAAGTAGATGTCCTAACCGACTTGCCAAAACTATAGTTTGTTAACAAGAAATTTGTGGAGTGGTTGAAAAAACGAGTTTTAATGACTCCAACCTAAGTGTATTTAAACCGACTTCAACTGTATATAGTATGCTTACTAACTTTACTGTGTTCTTCTTATTTCTCGTGTGATTTTCTTCTACCTTGTTATTTCTAGTATTACATTGTTATTAATTATTGCATTTTTGGGTTTTGAGTTAGCAAGAAAGGCATTTCACTGTACTTGTGCATGTGACATTAAAACTCGAAACTTGATGTTGTCTGCTTTCCTTTACGAAGATGTGTTTACCAGGGCCGGCCCTACCAATAACATGTGTTTACCAGGGCCGGCCCTACCAATAACATGTGTTTACCAGGGCCGGCCCTACCAATAACATGTGTTTACCAGGGCCGGCCCTACCAATAACATGTGTTTACCAGGGCCGGCCCTATCAATAACATGTGTTTACCAGGGCCGGCCCTACCAATAACATGTGTTTACCAGGGCCGGCCCTACCAATAACATGTGTTTACCAGGGCCGGCCCTACCAATAACATGTGTTTACCAGGGCCGGCCCTACCAATAACATGTGTTTACCAGGGCCGGCCCTACCAATAACATGTGTTTACCAGGGCCGGCCCTACCAATAACATGTGTTTACCAGGGCCGGCCCTACCAATAAGCGACATACAGTAAGTGGTCACTTTGGGCACCGTGGACGGAACTCAGTCGGGGTGTCAACTTGAGAGTATGAATAGTAGAATACACAAGATGGAATTTCTAAATGTGGTTTGTTGCATCAGCAGTTTTACTCTTGCTATGTCAGTCAATGTCAATCACTCAATTAGCGCATGTCAGCTAACATTTTTTTTAGATAGCTGGATAGACTAACTTACTTATCAATCTAAACCTTGTAATATATTGATTTAGCCTAAATAATTAATGTAATCACAAATAACATGTTGTATGACAGTAAACAAAGTAGGCCTCAAAATGTGAGAACAAACAAACAATTTGTCACACCTCAGTATTTCTAGTTTGCAGTGTGGATCCCCCAGTCCAGCAGAGAGCAGCTTCACTCCTGAATCCTGCAGGTCATTTTGACTCAGGTCCAGTTCTTTCAAGGGTGAATTTGCGGATCTTAGTGCATCGGCCACTGTTTCACAAGTCTCATTTGTGAGTATACAGCCAGCAAGTCTGAAAAATAATGAAACAACAAAATAAATATTTAATCCTGAATAGAATAACTGTACAATAACAGTTCAAAACATTCTATTTCACAGTCATGCCATTCAAAATAAACTAACCATTCAAAATAAACTAACCACCATGAAATAACATAATATAATATCCCCAAAACATAACAAAATAACCCCAACAATATAATTAATTGAACAAAAAATATTTACATATCCATTTGAATCCCAAGGCTAAAATCAAATGTCACATTTGATTGTGGAAGTATAATTTATTATATTGATATGTATTTCACAAAAATACTCACAAAGCCTTTCTGCAGCATCTCACAGCTGGGACCAGTCTATTACGCTTGTCCCATGATGCTTTGTATTTCCTCAGGTCAATCTCATCTAGTTCCTCCCCTGACTTTAGAAGCACAGAGGCCAACGCTGAGCAGTGATCTGCTGTGAGTTTAACTGAACTTTTCTTTTTATCCTTATGTGAGAGGTATGCTTGAATGTCTTTATTCAATGACTTGTCTCCCATTTCAATCAAACAGTGAAACAGGTTAATGCATCTTTCAGGAGAGATGTCCTGTGTTGGCATGTACTTGAGGTATTTCCTAATTTCCTCAACACTTTCGGACATTGCTTCAGCATTCTTCGACCTTGTCAGTAGGCCTTCCAGAAGCCGTTGATTGGACTCCAATAAGAAGCCATGAAGGAAGCGGACTAAGAGGTCCAGATGTCCATTCTCACTTTGTGAAGCTTTATTCACCACTCTTTCTAGGAAAGTATGCACTTTAGGCCGACCTCTGAACTTGACATTGATGAAAGACTTCAGATCATTCATTTCATTGCTTATGAAACAATGAAACACAAAAAGAGATGCAAAAAACTCCTGGATGGTTAGGTGGACAAAATAGTACACAGTGTTACTATAAATCACATTCTCTCTTTTTAAGATTTTTGTGAACATTGCAGAGTATAGAGATCCTTTCCGTTCCTCATCAGTGATGCCACATTCTACCAGGTCTTTTTCATAAAACATTTGAACCTCCCCCAGATGATTAAAGGCCAGGCGCCCAAGTTTTAAAATTAACAATCTGTTTTGTTTCAAGACATTCTGTGGATTTGTGTGATTCGTCTGGCCCTTCAAGTCAGTCAAGGTGACTAACAAGTGTGTGTACATGGCAGTCAGAGTTTTAGGGACTCCACTGACTTTTTTGCTGAGCATTTCTCCAAGAATCATGGCAGCAATCCAACAGAAGATGGGTATTTGGCACATGATGTGAAGACTCCTTGACATGGTCACATGTGAGATTATACTTCTGGCCAGCTTCTCATCCTTGACTTTCTTCCTGAAGTACTCTTCTTTCTGTTCATCATTGAACCCTCGTACTACTGTCACCTGGTCGATGTGCTTACAGGGGATCTGATTGGCTGCTGCTGGTCTGGAGGTTATCCAGAGGAGAGCTTTAGGAAGCAGATTTCTCTTGATGATGTTGGTTAACAACACATCCACTGATTGTTCATCTGTTATTTTAAACAAAGTCTCGTTATTCTTGAAATCCAATTGAAATCTGCATTCATCAAGACCATCAAAGATGATCATTACTTTATAGGTATCATATAGCAGACCATCAAGTTCTTTGAGAACAGGATGGAAGCTTCTCAGAAGACTATGAACACTGTCAGATCTTTGGATCAAATTCAGCTCCCTGAAAGGAAGGACATAGATAAAATCTATATCCTTATTGGCTTTTCCTTCTGCCCAGTCGAGGATGAACTTCTGCACAGAGAATGTTTTTCCGATGCCAGCGATGCCCTTCGTCAGCACAGTTTTGATGGGTCTCTCTTCTCCTTTCTCTTTTCCAAGTAAGGGTTTGAAGATGTCATTGCAGTTGATTGTGTCTGCTTTTAGCTGGGATGTATCCTCAAGCTGCGACACTTCATGTTCACTATTGACTCTTTCACTCTCTCCAGTTGTGATGTAGAGCTCTGTGTAGATCTTGTTGAATAGTTCTGGGTCCCTTTCTTTTCCAATACCCTCAGAAACATGTTTATATTTCTCCAGCAGTTCTGCTTTGTGTTTCTTTATGACTGTTGAGACATGATCTGCTGCATGCCTACAATTATAGAAATACAACATCAGTGACTGGCCCTGTTTATATCTGGTATTAACATGTGTCCTTTGTACTTTTCAAGGTAAGTGCACATATGAGGACGCAAAACCCTGAGTTGACAGTTGTGGAGGACGGAAGGCTTAAAGGGATAGTGCGACATTTTGGCAACTAAGCCCTTTTTTCTACTTACCCAGAGTCAGATGAACTCATAGATAACATTTTAGTGTCTCTGTGCAGTTTGAAGGAAGTTGAAGGTCGTTTCTGGAGCCATTGCTAATAGCTTTAGCACAATGACTGGATGTCTATAGTAACAGCTAGCCAAAATGTCGCACTATCCCTTTAAGACAGACTGTGAAAGGGATCTGGCAGACACAGTGAGCTGACTGTAGAGAGAGACTTGGTATATAGAGAGACTTGGTATGTAGAGAGACTTGGCTGTAGAAAGACTTTTGAAAAGTGCCTTTAAGCAGGACTGCAATGTTTGTTTGTGTGCATGCCTGTGTGTTGGCAGTTTATTGATATCCAGGCTATTGAATGGCAACCTCCAGGACACAAAAAAGGATGCCTTCTGTCCATTATATGGTGTGAACACATTTGGGACAATTAGGATGTTTGCTAAAGCCTAGCAACATTCTGCCTCACTGAATTTGAAAGGGGGGGGTAACTATACATTTGTGGCAGTAACGTTAATAATAAACATTCCAGCAAAATCCGAGCAGTGTTGACACAAACAAAATACTGTAATGCCAGGTGTAGGCCAGATTCAACATGCCCAGATCACTGTAATCTGATTTTATGTTATTATTAGGTTTCAGGTATAAAAGGGGACTTACAGCTTTATTATTAAGTCTTAAGTATAAAAGGGGACTTAGACACGACAATGAACGGCTAAAAGCAGTGAGTGGCTGTACTGTGTTAGCGATCACCTGATGGGTGGAGAAGAACAGTGGCTGTTTGAGCTGATACATGTAGAATGATCAGGAAATCAATAGAAAATGACTGACAATATTCTGGTCAGAGGCGACAGAATGGCTACCTGCTGCTTTAAACCGTTCGTCGTCGAGGTCTGTCTGAACTCTTAGATACTGTAATTCACTCTGTCTGGATGAGAGCGTCTGCTAAATGACTAAAATGTAAATGCAATAATCCTTGTCAGCGCATTGATTCCAATTGTCCATTGATGCAATGTTAAGCTAGCTATCATTACAAGAATCAGGCTAGCTATCATTACAAGAATCAGGCGTGAGCATCTGTCTGTTCATCCATCTTTATTAAACAGAACCCTAAATTCCTGTTCCGCCAGCATATCATTACTTCTATCACAGATTAATATTGATAAGGAAAGATACTTTGACTAAGCTGTGTACATACTGAACACATTTCAATTTAAATTTGCTCCAGTGTTTTTCCCCCCAATATGCTCTTTTAACATTTCTGATATGTAAATAAATAGCTAGTAAAAAATATATGTTTTCTTACCCTTGATGTGTGAGACTGGTTTGTTGGGCCTGTGGTAGGCACTCTGCATAAATAACAAAGAGAATGTTGCTTAGGATTCAAACATGTATACCAATCATTAACCAATCACTTGGATGTGGCATGGAAGCTATTGTAACAATAAAACTGTCTAACTGAATTTATTTTGCTCATGTGATCACAAACAACTCTGTAAAACCTTATGAAACAAATTAATGTACTAATGATTTTAAAAAAAATATCACTTACGGCCAACTTATAAATTGGCCCACTTTAACATAAAATCGTTTCAAATTACAACGCTAAATATTCTGATTTTTATTCATACCCCCGACCTCAATGACTGTATATAAGAAATGGACAAAGCCATCGATCACATGACACCATTCATTCCTACAGTACCATTCAAAAGTTTGGACACACCTACTCATTCCAGGGTTTTTCTTTATTTTTACTATTTTCTACTTTGTAGAATAATAGTGAAGACATCAAAACTATTAAATAACACATATGGAATCACATAGTAAACACAAAAGTGTTAAACAAATCAAATTATATTTTATATTTGAGATTCTTCAAAGTAGACACCCTTTGCCTTGATGACAGCTTTGCATACTCTTGGCATTCTCTCAACCAGCTTCATGAGGTAGTCACCTGGAATGCATTTCAATTAACAGGTGTGCCTTGTTAAAAGTTAATTTGTGTAATTTCTTTCCTTCTTAATGCGTTTGAGCCAATCAGTTGTGTTGTAACAAGGTAGGGGTGGTATACAGAAGATTGCCCTATTTGGTAAAAGACCAAGTCCATATTATGGCAAGAACAGCTCAAATAAGCTAAGAGAAATGACAGTCCATCATTACTTTAAGACATGAAGGTCAGTCAATCTGGAAAATTTCAAGAACTTTTAAAGTTTCTTCATGTGCAGTCGCAAAAACCATCAAGCGCTATGATGAAACTGGCTCTCATGAGGATCGCCACAGGAAAGGAAGACCCAGAGTTACCTCTGCTACAGAGGATAAGTTCATTAGAGTTACCAGCCTCAGAAATTAAATGCTTCACAGAGTTCAAGTAACAGACACATCTCAACATCAACTGTTCAGAGGAGACTGCGTGAATCAGGCCTTCATGGTCGAATTGCTGCAAAGAAACCACGACTAAAGGACACCAATAAGAAGAGACTTGCTTGGACCAAGAAACACAAGCAATGGACATTAGACCGGTGGAAATCTGTCCTTTGGTCTGATGAGTCCAAATTTTAGATTTTTGGTTCCAACCGCTGTGTCTTTGTGAGACGCAGAGTAGCTGAACGGATGCTCTCCGCATGTGTGGTTCCCACTGTGAAGCATGGAGGAGGAGGTGTGATGGTGCTTTGCTGGTGACAGGGTCTGTGATTTATTTAGAATTCAAGGCATACTTAACCAGCATGGCTACCACACCATTCTGCAGCAATACGCCATCCCATCTGGTTTGCTCTTAGTGGGACTATCATTTGTTTTTCAACAGGACAATGATCCAACACACCTTCAGGCTAAGGGTTATTTGACCAAGAAGGAGAGTGATGTAGTGCTGCATCAGATGACCTGGTCTCCACAATCCCCCGACCTCAACCCAATTGAGATGGTTTTGGATGAGTTTGACCGCAGAGTGAAGGAAAAGCAGTCAACAAGTGCTCAGCATATGTGGGAACTCCTTCAAGACTGTTGGAAAAGCATTCCAGGTAAAGCTGGTTTTAGAGAATGCCAAGAGTGTGCAAAGCTGTCATCAAGGCAAAGGGTGGCTATTTTTAAGAATCTCAAATATAAAATATATTTTGATTTGTTTAACACTTTTTTGGTAACTACATGATTCCATATGTGTTATTTCATAGTTTTGATGTCTTCACTATTATTCTACAATGTAGAAAATAGTACAATTAAAGAAAAACCCTTGAATGAGTAGGTGTGTCCAAAGTTTTGACTAGTACTGTATGTAAAGACTCAACGGCGCATTTGAAGCCAAGGAAGTCGGGTTAAAATGGCGTCTCATGGAAACATAACATGCGCAGTCAAAGATGCTGGATAAATGAAGATAGTTCACTGAGGCCTTCTACCATTGAAAAACATGGTCAACTACACTTAACTGGGTGTGTCTCCCATAGACATAGATAGTAGCTGGGTCTGGTCTACTTAGTTCATTGGGTTTCATTGAACCAAACCCCCCCACAAAAAAACAGGGAGTGGTCTGTCTCGCTTCCTCTTCCGTCTCTGGCGCAGTTTGAGCTACTCCAGGAAGTGACGTTGCAGGCGTAGCTCAGTGCTGCCCCCTCTCATGGAGTATCTCAATTTGAAGGCCAACCGGCATACTGCAGGCGGCCATTAGCAACAAAATTATCCTTATAACTTATTCTGTTTGCGATTTTAAAATAATAGATTGTTGGTTCCATGATTGTCTTCAATTTATTTATTCACTTACACTAAGATTGCCATTTCCCCATTCACTATAATGGGGGATCCTGTTTTCTGCAAACAATGCCTGCAGTACCGCGTCGGACTTGAACTTCATGGCTTCAATGAGAAGGGGCAGTCGTTCTCCACAAATTTTGCCTACATTTAACTAGACGGGTATCATACGAAGCAAGCTAGATCTACTCATGTTTTTCTAAAGCTAACCAGCTTCAATTAGCTTCACATTCCAGCTCAGCTTCATCCGTACTACGACGGTGGATACTGCTCATCCGGCTGTCGCTAACTCTAGCAGGCTTGTAACTACACGTGCATGTGTCATGTGTCTGGTTGAAAGCCGAACTCTTCATTGAGACAATGTTGAAACCATCAATCCATGGGTGAGTCAGTGTCACATTTTCATTTGTGTCGAAATCAAAATGAAAGAAAAGTTATCTTGCAAATTCAGCAGGCTACGGTGTGAAAGATTATTTTAGAAACGCAGTCTTTGTCTTATTATTTATTGTTAATGCCGTCTTTGGTATGCTTATCAATGCACAAGGAACTTTTTCTCCACTCTTATCAATAAAATAATTGTATTAAGTCATACAACATTTGTACTGTGCGTGAAGTTTCAACTGCATTCTGTCATTACTACATAATGTGATAGGTATATTATAATTTGACTATTTTTTAACACAAAAAACATTTGATTAATAAAATATTTAATCAGTCGTCTTCCTCAAATAGAAAGGATGATGATGCAATCTTTACAAGAGGGAGGGAATCTAATTTAATTGGTCCTCAACTCGTGGCTCAGTCATTTCATTCAGCGTATGTGTAGTTAGCCGTGAGTTAGCCTAGCCCCGAAGCAGGTTAGTTCTGAAAGATTCGTTGCCATAGAAATGTACCAGGCTAAAAGGTGAGTGGTTATACTACGTTGAACTCAGAATTGACCAAAGTTACCCCGCTAACTCCTCAAACCAGGTACGTAGGATACCTCTCAGGTAAAGGGGCAATCTGTAGTTCAAACATCAACAAAGTGGACATCCAGCCACTGTTTTTGGTAGAACTCAGAATTGACCAAAGTTACCCCGCTAACTCCTCAAACCAGGTACGTAGGATACCTCTCAGGTAAAGGGGCAATTTGCAGTTCAAACATCAACAAAGTGGACATCCAGCCACTGTTTTTGGTAAACAGCTGAGAGATGGGGCTGGAGAAATGTAACTACTCTCAAATTCATAGACAGAGGAGAGCTATGGATGCAAGGACTGATCAGCCATGAGATCAAAACTATAATTGTAACAATTCTTTGAGGCAGTGTTTGTTTACGAACAATGGAGTAAAACAAGCGTATATTTTGGGTTGCCAGGGACAGTTACACTAAGCTCACAAGGCATTTATAAGTTATATTCTTCAAGAATAAAAGGGTTTATATCATTAATTTGAATTTATAAAAATGTATGTAGCAATCGCAGGTTGCCCATTTAAGTAACTGAGAACATTCTCTTCTATAATAACAAGCTGAAAACAAACAAAAAACTGCACACTTTGAACCAATTGTAAACTCTTCACCTGGTATAAATCTGGCCCCTAGACTACAGAAGCCTCATTTGAAGTGAGTATTTTTTTTTGTTTTTGTACTTATCACAGCTATTTTAAGAATTATTCACCTTTGTTCAGAACCTGCACAGTGATGCGTCTTGCATTGCAGTGGTAGAACACTGGGGCATTTACAATGCTTTCATTCTGAGCTGTGATGGTAGGCTGGTGACTGGAGGCTGGTCTGTTCACAGAGAGAGAGAGAGACAGAGAGGGAGGTAACACTGGTAACACCACTCCCTGTGTCCTCAACCTGATACTACAACACATAGACAACTTTGACATTAAGTATTACACTGAATCTCAGGTGAAAACATAATTGTGACAACATTGGGATGATAAACTTCAACATGTGATACCATGAAACTACACGTGCCAACATTTTAAAGTTTTTCACATGTGAAAATACATATTAGATTTCCACATGTGAAAGTTACCTTTGGTCTTACCTTTGGTCAAAGGATGTTGCTTCACTGTTGACATTGCCATGCTCATCTCTCCTCTGAGTGCTCCTTGTCTTTACATCGTAGTCCTCCTCTGTAGAAGGGAAGAAAGACTTCAGTCAAGGGTTTAGAGAGATGGGTTATGGCAAACAGTTACTTTACAGTATGAGGAGAAAAATCGCCAGAATATCATCTCAGTTTAGACACACAGCTTTACCTCTTCTCTTCTCTGTCTCACTCAGATCAAGAGACCGGGTCGGTCTGAAAAATGACAAAACATGTAAAAAAGGGTTTTGTGTTTGTGAGGCGAACAGAAAATGTAGTTTTGTTACACGGTGTTCCAGAGTTGTTAGACTTATGAATGTGTGCTGTGCTGGTAAAGAGTCTTAGAGAGGTCACACAGCATAACAGGAAAGAATCATGTTAACAGGAATGGTATATGATGTAATGTATTAATATGTCTTACCTTTCTGTCAAGGGGCAGATAGATTGAGAAGATGTAGAGGGAAGTTGAGGGGAGGGCTGAAGAGAAGAGTGTTTGGGAGTGGGGTTTAGGAGAGAGGGAGGGGTTGGGAACGAGAGAGGAGCTGCTCTGTGTTCTCCTACTGCCTCCTGAACATGGTCACCTCCTACCAAGGGGACAGAGAGCATTATGATACAAAATGGTTGAAGGAGGAGGAGTTACAATTTTCTGGAGCACACCCTGACTTAGGACTGTAATATATACACCATATATACTCATATTATTTTACACATTTTGTAACTGTATAATTTAATAATTGAAGACCCATTACTGCCTCTAACTTGTCTAAATGTCTCTGAACAGTGGTTACTTGTAGTTGGGTTACTGGATTGCTGTGCAGTTTCCATAGGTTCAGCATCCTCATCTGTGTCCAATACAAGATGCTTTCCATGCCCCTGTAACTACAGCAAAGAGTTACTGTAATTCTGTGTCAGATGAGGTTGCATGTAAAGGTACATTTGCTAACATTGATTTTGGCTGTATAATTACTCTATGGATTATTATATTAAAGTATTTTAGTTTCAGAAACAGCTCATCATGAATTTGCAGTACTAATTAGAAAATGTGAAATGACTGTAACTGGCTTTTGTATTAATTTCTGTATGTGACTTCCCTTACTGAAAAAACACATGAGTTCATGTGAAATTGTCACGTTTTTCAAATGTAAATTGTATTTTATTATGTGAAATCATGTGAAACACTTCACATGTGATGATATTTCACAAGAAAATTCACAATTCACATGTGATCACCATGTGATTTTGGAACATTTCACGTGATGATATTTCACAAGTGGATTTTTACATGTGATCACATATCCTTTCACATGTAAATAAACATTTTCACATGATGCCCTGCAAACGTCACGAAATAGCTACACTGTTTTCAACGTACATATTTGACACACTTTGACATATATGATTACATTGTTTATGTTTATTTATACAGTAACTATTATTCAACATGTCCTCACATGGGATTTGAACACAACCTCTTGGTTCACGGCATTCTGATCTCCTGCTATGCCACTACGTCGTGTCAATGACTGATTTCATCTGTATTCTTAAACTTTGGACTTCAAAGTAAATCTCAGCTTTGTATAATATACTCAATAAAAAAAACGATTACATTTATCATAGTGATTCAGGAGTTACATTAAAACAGAATAATATGGCCCAGGAACATTAGACAACTATACAGAAAACTCATATAACGCAAATGTCTAGCAACCCAAAGATTGGTTGTTCAAATCTCATCACGGACAACATTAGCATTTTAGCTAATTAGCAACTACTTAGCATGTAACCCTAACCCTTCCCCTAACCTTAACCCTTTAGCCTAACCTTAACCCTAAACTTAAACCTAACCTTGACCCCTAGCCTAGTTAGCCTTAGCCAGCTAGCAAACGTTAGCATTAGCCACCTAGCTAACGTTAGCAACAACAAATTAGAATTCATAACATATCATACGTTTTGCAAATTCGTAACATATTGTATGAATTGGAATTCGTAACAGATCATACGAATTGGAATTCGTAACAGATCATACGAAATGGATGATGGACCTCCACAAATTAATACATACCATACAAAACGTAACATATCATACTAAATGGAGTGTCCCGGATTTACTGTACAGAATAATATGAAATGCTCTGAGACCACGTTGTAGTCAGATTAACTGATAACTAAAACAGCAGTGCAGATGGCACTCTTTGCTAAGTGCAGAGGTTATGAATGTGTAGAGCAGGGATCATCAACTAGATTCAGCCGCGGGATGATTTTTTCTTGAGCGGATGGTCAGAACATAATTAAGCAATAAGGCCCGAGGGGGTGTTGTATATGGCCAATATACCACGGCTAAGGGTTGTTCTTATGATACAGCCCTTAGCCGTGGTATATTGGCCATATACCACAAACCCCCCGAGGTGCCTTATTGCTATTATAAACTGGTTACCAACGTAATTATAGCAGTACAAATATTTTCAAAATACGGTCTGATATACCACGGCTGTCAGCCAATCAGCATTCAGGGCTTGAACCACCCAGTTTATAATTACAAATCATTTGTAGATTACGAATTGACTGCAAGAAGCGCAAACAGATATGTTTGACTAAAACATAATAATTTCAAACCTTGCTTACATTTGTACACAATCACGTGTCTTTATTATGCATGGGAATACTTGGGAACAGATTTCTTAAATTAAAATCCCTTGGAGCTAATTTCCTGGTGTTTTTACAGTCTTTGATGTCCAACCCAGTTGGAGAACCCTGGTGTAGGGGACTTCTGAGAATGCTTCAGACTTTGCGGCGCAGCAGAAAAATCAACATACTGCGAATCCAGAGGTTGTGAGTTCAAATCCCAGGTGGGGTCATACTGAAAAGTCAGTACTAAGTGATCATGTCAAATGTTGTCATTAATTAAAGATTTGTACACTATTTTAGCTGAATAGCGTACCACTTACATTAAAACCACCATACCATTTAATTACTTCCCTTACAAAAAAAAAATGAGACGTGAGGTCGGTTGTTCACACGTAAAACCACATGTTCACATGTATTCAATATAGAGTTCACACGTTAGCACCACCTTTTCACATGAGGAGAATAACATGTTTTCACATTGCAGGTTCATATGTAGTTTCATGTTATCACATGTTGATTTATGCTGTCACATTAACTTTACATAAGATCACACGTGATCACATGAAATGCATTTGTTTTTTCCCATAAGGGTTATTCATACAGAGATTTAATGGAATATCTTAAGGTGACTCACACGTGAAGAGGACCTTTTCCTTTCGGGTTTCCTGTCATCCTTATTTTCAGATTTCCTTTTACAGGCTGTCAGGTGTCTGCTCACTGATGGTTTCCATGTGTGGTCAAGAGCACGTTTGCATGTTTTGCAACGGAGAACGTCTTCACTCCAAACTGTGTTAGGATACTCTGGTTGAATGTCATTGGCCAATTCTTTGCCCTCATTCTTAGCTTTCTTCTTTGCTAAATGACGGGCTGAAGCCAGATGTTTGTCTATTGATTGCTTCTTTATGTGGTCAAGTACACAGTTGCAAGCGTTGCAAAATAATAGTCCATTTTTCTCCTTTGTATCAGGAAACTGTTCCTCCCTGGTTTTAGGCGATGCACGACTTCTGTGGCCAACTCTTGGTGTGCTGTTTTCATCTGGCATTTTGTCAATATTTCTATGGCAGTATTCATAAGCCAAGCACTTTGTTTATTGAAGAGATGATCCTAGCTGTTAAGGCACGGCATGCCCTTTGCTATCACAGGAAGCACCTGTCCGGCGATACAAAGATGAGGACTTGTTAGTACAGTGGTTCTCAAACCTCTCCTCAGGGACCCCCAGACGTTTCACAACTGTGTTGTAGTCCTGAACTAGCTCACCTGATTAACCTAGTCAAGGGCTTGATGATTAGTTGACAAGTTGAATCAGGTGTGCTATCTCTGAAATAGTTAAAATACATGTAATGGCTGGGGGTCCCCGAGGAGGTTTGAAAACCACTGTGTTAGGATCAGGTGAGGCTTTCCCACAAAAGGCAAGTCGTGCATTACATAGGCTACAGTTTCACATGGCAAGTCGTGCATTACATAGGCTACAGTTTCACATGGCAAGTCGTGCATTACATAGGCTACAGTTTCACATGGCAAGTCGTGCATTACATAGGCTACAGTTTCACATGGCAAGTCGTGCATTACATAGGCTACATTTTTCAAACCATGATAGGGAAAAAGAGGCAAATGTTATAGAGAGAGAGTGAGAGAGAGGTCAAACCCTGTACCCTGGACTGTTCTATGGTAAAACTCCTTCCAGTTATCTGCTGCCAATGACTGGAACGAATTGCAAAAATCTCTGAAGCTGGAGACTCTTATCTCCCTCACTAACTTTAAGCATCAGTTGTCAGAGCACCTTACGGATCACTGCACCTGTGCACAGCCCATCTGAAATTAGCCCACCCAACTACCTCATCCCTATATTGTTATTTATTTTGCTCATTTGCACCCCAGTATCTCTATTTGCACATAATCTCTTGCACATCTGTCATTCTAGTGTTTATACTAATTGTAATTATTTTGCACTATAGCCTATTTATTGCCTTACCTCCATAACTTGCTACATTTGCACACACTGTATATATATTTTCTGTGGTATTTTTGACTTTATGTTTTGTTTACCCCATATGTAACTCTGTGTTGTTGTTTTTAATCGCACTGCTTTGCTTTATCTTGGCCAGGTCGCAGTTGTAAATGAGAACTTGTTCTCAACTGGCTTACCTGGTTAAATAAAGGTGAAAAATAAAATAAATAAACTGTGTAGCTTACCTGCCAGGTGTGTCCAAGTTTTGTCCAAGCTGTGTGCACATGTTGTAAAAAGAATATAAAATGTTTTAATTTAGTTCTAAACAAACTTTCATTGTTTCTTTCATAACACTGCTTACATGTCAGCATTATCACTTCCATATCTGTCCACTTAAGTCATTATTATCTTAACACTGGGCGTGGCCTTGTGAATAGCATATAGGATAGTGAAATCTAGTAAATGGAAGGCCTGGGTACACTTCCTGGCATGTCTGGTTGTGTGTTGGGAAAATAAATAGTGTTGGGTAATCTTGCAAGGGCTACTTGGCAAATGTTTGTTGATTTATGTTTCATTAAAACATATTTCTAAAATATTTAAACAACCATATGCTGGCTATCGCAATGCTAGGATACTGCTCTAGGCCATGTATCTCGGCAGTGAACCCTGACCTGACATGGCAGTGCGTGCCACTTCGTCACTCTACTTACAGTGTTACTCCACAACCCCAGCAACTGCTACAATCCAGGTCAGGAAAGAAGAGGAAAGTTCATGTAGGTGTGTCATCCCTTCACTTGGCCTGAAGACAGGTACTGTATCTGCCCAGACACACACAATCTAATTACATCATGCCAGGAATGTCAGCAGCATTGGGTAGGATTTCAATGGTGGATACAGCAACAGGTGTCCTAAACCAGTATAACAAATGATTTACAAAATACTTTTGCAGGACCGTAGAAGTCATATCTGTCTTTTATAATGTATTTCAAATCAATTTGAGTTGATAAAATTGTCAAGTACACTTATTTTGCTGTTCCACCATAACCACCTGTGATCATTAACAGTTTTGTTCAGCAAATACGTACTTAACCGTACAAACCCCCCCACATCTATATACAATTAATTATACGTTAGTACCTTTCTGGTAGGAGAAGTTTACGTTTCTCTGTAGCGTGGTGTGTCTTTGTCACGTGAGTATCTACTCACTTTGTGTTTGTGAATTGTGCTTCATTATCACGCCTCTACGGCCACACCCTCTCTCTCTCGCATGAATACACACATCTCCCTCTGCCTTTAGTAACTACAGGGTCATTGATAAAACATTTTTACAGTGTTGAGTTTCAACCAAAAGATTTACCACACATTCACTGTTAATTGACGGTTTAGAAAACAGGCGCATTATCCCACCAGTAGTATGTTTCCACCAAATGTATTTTAAAAATCAGCGCGTGATGCTTACATTTTCATGTACCGAATAAAAATCTAAAGTTCGATGTGTTTCCATCGCATTTTCAAATCGACCGGTAGTTTTAAACTTCGTTTTTGGCACATGCGCTCTAGCCAACATCTTGCAGACACAGTGCAGGTAGGCTGGTATACATGATGAGATTATTATGGATAAGAGCGAGAATATGTTCATTTGTCAAACGGCAGTCATCATGTCACCAGAACCAGACCCTAGATATTTATTGAAAAGGAGCATCAAAATCACATTTCACTTTCACCACCCTTTGAAATTCCTAAGTTATTTCATCTGTAGCCTAATAAAACGGCGTGCTTTCCCGAGTCCTAGTGAGAGGACCACACACACCATATCATCGCATGAATCAAAGTTAACTGCAATATGATTGTTATTATATTAATATTTGCGTATAAAGGCATTTCCATCGCCATTTCTCGCTTAATTAATTTTACTGACGCAAAAAGATCCCACCACGTTGAACGAACAAATTCTCTGTCGGCATTTATCAAATTGAACCGAAACGTCCTCTTTCCATGACAGCTGTTGTGTTATTTTTTTTTTTTAGACGGTATGACTTTACTCGCATTAAAAAATGTGGATGGAAACATGGTTAGTGTCCATACCTAAAGTCATGATCACTGTCAACAACATCCCATCATGTCACATGGTTGGGTTAGAACTAGCCTGGGTCTGTTTAAGTTATTATTTAACTCCTTGTCTGGCATGACACAGAGTACAACGAGTGGAATGTTAGCAAAAAAGGTTCTGGATTTCAGGCAAGTGTCGTAGTAAATATAAACTGTTATAGATTGATCTGAATATATGTTGTGTAAGATGTTGTGCAAGACCTATTAGGGTCAGGAGCTTGTTTTCAATAAATGCTGTTCCTATGCAAGAACAATGGACAGAGGACCATATCTTGTCACCAGGTGGCCAAGGACAACACCCACGCCACAGGCCACAATCACTTGTTGCTCCCCACGAGTTTCCCTTGAGACACACACACACACACACACACACACACACACACACACATCTCACTGTGGACGCACACTCATTCTCAACTCCCCTTCTACTGGTCGGGTGCCAAGGGCAGAGGACTCTGCCGTGCACCAATGGGGCATCTGCTCTGGACAGAGCAGACCCGCCTCCTACGCCTCGGGAACCAATCAAGGGACTAGAAGAAGGACCCCTTCCTTTATGTTACATTCTATAAAGTAATGCTGTAAACTCTTTTTAATGGCCCTTCTCAACTGTCTCCTTAAGAGGCAATTGGTTGGGTCCATGCATGTAGCTTGAACAGTACCAGCTATCTCTGTTTTAATAAACTGCCTTTTGCTTAAGCAAATTCCTCTCTGTCTAGCGTCGTTGGTTTTGTACTTCCTCTCCAATTATGTGTTCACCAACACAAGGTTAGAACAGGAGTGTGACTGTGTTACCATGGAGACTCAGGTGTTCCTCCAGGACACAGGAGACTACTCTACCTGGCACAGGGACACTGGAGAATAACCCAGCCACATCCACCTAAACCCTGGGTAGAGGGTCTCAGTGAATGTGGTCTGGAATGTGTGCAGGTGGGTCATTGTGTCAGAGTAGACCTTGTAGAAGGACAGAGTGCCGACCAGCCAGTCTAGAAACACTCCTACTCTGGGGGGTGGGCGGCACGAGGACAGAGCAGGTATAACAGTCTCTTCATTATTGTGGTAGGCAAAATAATCATTCCCAGAGCAGAACAGATTCCAGGACCTGTCTCTCTGTCTGTATCGCTCTCTTGTGGTAGAAATATTAGTTCATTAATATCTCTCAGAAACCAGAGCTTGTGAATTCAGTATAGACTTTATTACAAAGTAACAAGCCAAGCTGGTCCATGGAGCAACTGTTTATCCTGACTCTGAGCTCTCCTTTTATACATTTTCATGCTTACACAACATACATAGTCACTCCACTTTATGTAAATGAGAACGTATTTTAGTGCCACTGCACTATTTGCTTCCAAAGTCCAAGTATTATCTCTCTAGGTGGGGTTTCCCCTCCCCTTTGACAATCATGTTTCTTCTGTTTTACCCTTATCATTTCATAACATATGTACTGGAAAATTACCCATACTCTCTGTCTGTCTGTCTGTCTGTCTGTCTCTCTCATAAAAAATACTACAGTTTACTATAGAATACTGTAGTAAACTGTAGTATACTATAGAATCCTAAACTCTACACTGTAGTATCCCTTCAATCGTGTAGTGCTTACAATATAATGTTGTAGTATACTGTAGAATACTGTCCATTGATCACTTAAACACTTGTTTTTGTGTTTTTTCTTTCTTTCTCAAACAGTGATTAGGCCTCATATTCATCTGGTGATGAAATCATTGAATCACCTGACTTCCTCTTTTATCAAATCAAATCGTATTTGTCACTTGCGCAGAATACTACTGGTGTAGACCTTACCGTGAAATACTTACTTACAAGCCCTTAACCAACAATGCAGTTCAAGAAATAGAATTAAGAAAATATTGACTAATTAAACTAAAGTAAAAAATTAAATAAAAAGTAACAATAAAATTACATAACAATAACGAGGCTATATCTTCTAAACATAAATAGTAAACCAAGATGAATATTAGGCCTACTATAAGATACCTTCCAAGTCAATATATGTCAGTGTTTATTGAAGGAAGATTCTTACCTTTTTGTTTACAGAAGTTAGCTTTTCTCAGAGTAGTGTCAGTGGAACTTCGGGAAGTGGCTTTGTGTCTGTGACACGTCTTTCTTTTCCCCAACGCAGTTAAGCCAAAACCACGCCCCGTTATTCAGAGGGGCGTTCTACAACGCTTTGAGCGCTCTCCAAGTCCGGAAGTAAATATCATGTAGCGCGAAATTTCTGTCACTGATTAACATTTGCCTTGTATTTCAAGATTGAAAAATATTTCAGTCACTGAATAATAACATTTGCCTAAATCCTTAATACATACATATTTTTTTCTATGCCAGTGGCTAACCACTCCCCTTGAGCATTTTGTCTTTGATTGAGACAGTAGGAACTTCAAAGGGAACATCATTTTACTTCACATGTGCTTTATTCACTTTGGGTGAGAACTATTTGCATACACTGAGTCAGACAACTTGTGATGTCTAATTTCTGATGGCCTTTTACTTTTAGCATGTGAACAGTATGGGTGCTCAGAGTGTTAGAAATTGCGTAATTCAAATCTGGTATTGGAATAAGAATCAAACATAATCAAGAGATATTCAATCCAAGCTAAATTTATTATATGCAAAATGTATGTATGATAAGTATGAAGGTTCGTATATACGGGTCCACTGAAATACCACGCAGGGCACTCAGAGAACTAATCCATTGTTATGAGTTCTCCTTAAAATACTCTGACAGAGATAGTTCCCGCTCCCTGCTGGGCCTATCAGAGTAGAGACTGAGCGTGGTTTAGACTTACTCAGCCAATCCGTTGGCGCACCGGCTGGTCCCAGCCCCTTGGCGCTCCACTGTTGCACACTGTTACCAGGCATAAATTGTTATCATAACAACCTGTGGAGTCAGCACTTTTTTGCAGTACCCATGTCCTTGGACGGTTCACAGATCACAAAGAAGCAGTGTAGTCTAGTATTTTGAGACACAAGTTCTTATCTCATCCTAGCCCCTAACGTTCCTCACATGAATCACAGCTTGTTATGTGAAACAATTTATATCAGTACAGTACAAACCTTCTATGTTTTAATCACCAATGCATTCCTTCTAAGCTATTCATCACATCCAGATCCAGTTCTGAGAAACTAGATCCCCACAAGAGCCACTGTTCTGGCTTTTTGGTCGTCCAGTCGTGAGACGCCGTTTTGTACCAGCCTTGGTGGAACGACAGGCAACAGCTGTAGGCTGACAGGGAATCATAGGGCCTGGTCGTCTGGCAGCTCTTCGGAGTGCTGCTGCGCTGTTGTCCGCTGTGCTGATGTGAGACTTCCCAAAGCAATGGATGGCTGACACAAGCCTTGATGGACTGCCTTTAATTGCATTAAATTGCATCGCCATTGCCACCAGTGCTTCACTAAAGATGTCATCGATACTCAGCCTGTTGAGGTCATCCAGCATTCCAGCAACCAGGTCAGTTGGTGATAATTCAGAGGATATGTCTGTAAAATAAACAAACATATCGTTTTGGTGCAATGTAAAATTCTAGGAATTCATCACATTGTTAGGGGACAGACAACTGAAATTACAGAAAATGTGTCACTGTCAAAATAATGGCAGTACTGAATGTGAACTGCTTAGAAGTACAGTTCACTTACCCTCATCATTGTCACTGGGCACAGGCTGTTGGTCAGAGGCACTCCGTTTGTTCCTCCAAGCAGGTGGCCATGTCTGCAAGTGAACATAGAAACTACTAAGATACGACTACTAAGGTACAATGCGCAATGAAGGTTGTATATTTGGATGGTTCAACTGCACTCAATATGGATGACAACACCATATAGCATTATTTTGAAACAACAGTAGAAAACGATAACCCAAACAGAATACAAGTGAATACAATACTTTTCCTGTATTCATTCATGAAGATCTACTGTAAATCTTGTGTTGGCACCTGTAACCAGCCTAAACAGAAGGGGTATTGTATTTATTATCTGACAGTCTGCATGCCTAACATTTGCTCTATCCCATTGACGAAATATCATTTGACCCACTTCAATCAATACCTTGTATGTCCTTTCCTGGGTCTTGTTACGCTGAGCCTCCATGTCACTCCAGTGTCTCTAGTCTTTAGAAGCCACTCATGTAACTCCTCAACAGAATTCACTCCTAGGCGTAGGCTCAATTCAAAAGTTGAGTGGTCTCTCTGAGTAGGTATCTCCACAAGTGAACAAATATTATATTTGTACCCAGGGGGTTGCCAACTCTAAATAGGAAAACAATGTAACTTGATGTGTTGTGTGCTATAGTCAGAGCAACTTAAACAATTTTATAGAAATGATTAGCTAATAAATATTTGAGAAATTATGAATAGTAAGCATTTTACCTGATAATAGACTACTAATGATAATATAACAACTTTAAATACCAAGCTAGTAAAGTTAAGTAGCCTAGGTTAATTTAGCTGATCATTGAAACTCTGAAAAAAAAAAAATACATGGGCAAATGTTACCAAACATGTTAATAATAGGCCTGCAGTACGGTAGGCAGCTAATTGTTAAATGACACTTTCCATCGTTACCTTGGAAGGTAACTGTCTCTCAGGGGTGTGTGTTCATCCATGTCTCTCAACAGGCTGTGAGGCAACGGTTGTCGGGAGCCAACAAACGCTAGCCAATGGGAGCGTAGTAGAACGCCTCTCTGAATAACGGGGCGTGGTTTTGGCATAACCTAGTTGGGGAAAAGAAAGCGTCTGTGACAGCAAAAACATTTGAAGAAGCAGGAAACCACACCTAGCTGGGTTTGTTAAAGAGACAGAGAAGGAAAATGTCCCGCATCTCAATCTTTCGCGAAAACACGTTTTTTTTATTCTTCAGATTTCAAACAATCTGCAGAATTGAACAAATGAGCTTGAGCTTGGAATAAGGTTGAATGATTGGTTGATTTTCCCCCTATATCAAAATTCCAAAAATAACCTAATTAAATTGGTTAAATTAACAGAGATTCTTAAGTGGCCCATTTATATAAAGCTATCGGTATTACTGGGCTATATCAGCCAATAGGCTCGAAATAGTTTGAAGAGAGCTGAGTTGGAGAGACTCGTACTTTCACTAGAGCTACGTTTTATAGCCTAACGTTACCTTTTAGGAGTGGGACGATTTTCAGACGGAGACATATGATCAATATGTATTTCTAGGCAATGTAGTAAACTATAGCCTAATCATATTTAGGAAATACATTTCCTTGGGAAGATAACTGCCCCATGCTTCTCCACCCCATGCATAGGCAGCCTACTCTATTTAATTGAGACCACACCTATATACTAGGCGCACTTGATCTCGCGCACTCAATTGAGAGGAGAAGTAGGCTAGATAATTTGAAGCAGCGAATTCTGAGGGTGAATAATGCGACAAAGATGTCATTTTAGTACAATAGGTAGGCCTGGCCTAATCCACACAAAGCAGAAAGACGACAATTTCAAAATAATCTGCGGGACAACAAAAATATCTGACTGCCCGCGCAGCCTGGTCTCATAATCTACAATCGGGATACTCAAATAGTTTTGATATGTTACGTGTGGTATTGTTACATAAAACAGATGGTTACTTAAGGCAAAAACGAAAGTAGGGTGGGTGGATGGTTGTGAGTTCGAATTATCATGGTCAGCATGAAATTGAATTGCTAATTTGCTAAGTGAGGCTTATTTGATCGAATTAAAGTTTTCGTAATGTTTAGATTGTTACGAATTTACTGATAAGTGGACGCCAGTGGCACTGATAAAAAAAACATTTAATATCGGAGTTGTCTGTTGTTCACATGCATATCTGCCCTCTCATTGGCTAATCCCGCCTCGTCCCTCCTGCCTTCCACCTTTTGAGGACATTTTATTCCCATCGTTAGAGCAGACAGTCCAATATCTTGCCAATATAATAGATTATCTTTGCTGTCGGGAGGAAGGGTCTAGAGAAGTCAGATTTGTTTTTCATTTAGTTAAAAATGTACAAAACTATATAACAATCAGGCAAAATCACAGCATAAAGCCACAACACAAAGATAAAACAATAACCATAAAATAAAAAGATGACGGATTTATATTACACTCTACTGCGCTCGGTTTGAACAACGTAAACTGCGAAGGCGGAGTTTGTTGTTGTATTTTTTTTCTCAGACTCCACCCCTATTCCGAGTCTCGCTGTCAGTTTTGAGCAGGGCATTCGGCGTTTGCCGCCAGGCTCCTCAATTGCCAATCAATTGAAACATCCGCTCACCCAGGCAAGAACCGGGTGTCATGCTCGCTCACTGTCACTGAGAGAACAAGAAGTAGCTAAACCCATTTGAAGACGTAGGAAACAAGGCCTGCTATTGGCTGAGTTTGTGCAAGATACAGATAATAAGAAAGAAAGAAAGAAAGAAAGAAAGAAAGACAGACAGACAGACAGACAGACAGACAGACAGACCAAGAGATAAAATATTCTCTCTTGCTTCAGAGGATGTGCTTTGATTTTGTCGCCCTTGTGCTTTTTGTGAGGCTTTCTACTTTGAATATTTTTTTTAACGGTAATGTCCAAAATGCATCAAATATTATGGCAATGTCCAAAATACATCAAATATATCCCGTCTGTTTAATATTTTTTCACAATACAATGTAATGGTTAGTAATCTACTGTATTCAGTTTATACAGTATGATACTGTTGATTATACAGTAATTTACTGTGACAATTACAGGATTTGTTTTACAGTGTACATATGTAGACTGGAGGAGGCTGTCTAGAGAGGAGAGCAACAGTGGTATTGAGCCACTGGAGCGCGCTCTCCCTCAATCTCAGGCTCAGGGTGTCTAGTGACACCACATGACCCCTGATAGAGTATAATGAAGTCTTCTCCCAGTTATATTAAACACTGAATCCTGGGGAAACATTATGGGCGACATTTTCAAGGTGCAAAATATTTCTTAGCTTTTCTCAATGCTGCTGTGAAGTGACTATTCATGCAATGCCATGACTTTGACTTCGATTTTACTGCCGCAGAAACAGGAAGTGACTATGGCGCCATTTTAGTTGTGCAAGAGAGCGCGGATCTGTGATGAAAATACCTGTTTTACACCACGAAAATGGTGCCCTAAGTTTGCAAAATAATGCAGCCCATGTCAGCTAAGTGGTTTGACACTTCATTCAGATAGTAATGAAATACTCATATGGGGTTACTGAACACAATCAATTGAATTAATAATAGAAAGTGTTGATTATTTGGCTTTGGGGAGAGCACAGAGCATGAAAGAAAACCTAGCGCTGCAGGAAGGGGTGCTGGAAGTGCCGCAGATAAATTGAAATACATTTGCCAAATTATATAATTACTCCCCGTCTCTATAAAAAAAATAAACTGAATTAAACTACACCAGCATAATTTAGCTAGAGGATCAATCGTTTATATATATATAAAAAAAATGGCTGTAGATTGTGTTTTGTCCCATTATGAGAGCATAGGCCTAGTCTACAGTCGGGAATCCCGCTATTAGGCAGCCGCAGATATAAAACAGCTGATTGTTGAGTTGTCGCTGTCAATGAACATCAGGCAGCAGCTACAAGGTATTTCGCAATATTTCGAAATACAATTGCGGGAATAATCTGTTTGAATAGGTGAGTGCCACTGGAAAGATGGTGGACTCTAATTTCCTCATATTGTAGGCCTAAGATCTGTGTATCCACTCATTTCATTGGCCTATGCTATTGGTTGCATTTAAGACATGGGTCGTTCGTTTTATTGATCTCAGTATGTAAATGTCAGAGTAGCTCGTCATTTTGATCATTTGTGTGATATAAAAAACATTATTTAAATGTCTCCAGTCATGTAAAATGATGTCGAATTGCAGTAAATGATTTTAGAAAGCACTTATTTTCTCAGACCCACAAACCCCTCAGCCCCTGGTCTTCAGGACTGAGCCCCAAATGTTATGAAACTCTGGTGAAGGCCCGGAGTATAATTTTCATTGTCAACTAAAAAAAATACATAGGCCTAAAGTCGACAAATAAAAACAGTAGAAAATATTGTTAAAAAAGTATGGTTCTTTCAATCACATTCATCTCTCTACTCCGCCTGTCTGCCTCCCTTTCTATCTGTCATGAATTGAGCTAGTGAAGTGCAACATTGTATCATGAAATCATCACTGGGTCTGGCCGGAAGCTGTAGCTAGCGAACTTGAAACATTGTATCAACTAGCCTATTCTTGGCCCTCAGAGTTTCCTGCGCCAGTGAGCTCTTGGACAGATAGCTATTTTTAATGACGTTTCCACTGGACATATGGAATCATCAGATCGGGATAGTTTGCTCTTTCACACCGAGGCTTGGTGATTATCGGGCCGGGAGTGTTGGAAATATTTTTCAAATACTGAGGAACTATCATTTGCAATGGATGTAAAACAAAACTGACTTCGTTGACTTACTCTGTGTGAGGTGAAGAAAAAATGACTGAGAAGCTCAGTCATACATTGCAGAATGGGCACTCTCCTACATATTCATGCATTCGGGGGAGAGACGCACAATATCATCGCCACACAAACCTCCCCTTCTTCTTGATGCAACATTTTTTATATTATACTCAAGACACCTTATCTTCACAAATATTTTAGACGCGTTTAACTGACAGCCGCAACTCAATCAGCTAGACCTATTGCCATGCGCAACACCAAATTGGCTGCTTCCCAAACACAGTATAAAAAAAAACAAAAAAAACAAGAAGCTCTGTGGCAAAATCATGATTCCTGATGAAGTATTTTGAATGATTCGATTTAGACAGGAGTAATTATATAATTTTAGCGAAACATCAATTTACTTTAGGGCAATCCAGCATTCTACCAGTGCAATGTGCACCCGCCAATTTGCCAACTTTCATTTCCAATTCGCAAGAGTTCTGTATAATGACGAGATGCTCATGTCTCCGCCCTAACAATGGGAGTCTTTTAACGCACTGACTATACGATGAACTAATTAGAGAAATAAAAGTAGTGCTTTTGTTTGTCTAGTGACAGTGGTACATGCTGATGAGACAGGTACTGAGTTTACTGACAGCACCAGTGGAGGCTGGTGAGGGGAGGACGACTTATAGTAATGTCTAGAATGGAATGTATCAAACACATAAATATATTGGTGCTTTACTGATAAATACACATAGGCTCATTTCCCAGTCAAGTGGAGTAAAAAACACTGAATAAGCAAAGCTTTCTAAAAGTGATAAACTGTCTCTTTTTGTTGAAGCCAGTGTTACATTCACAGTAGGAAAATTATTGAATGAATGAACGGATGTAGAGACGGAACGACCGACAAACAAACAAAAGAATGAACGAACAAACAGATGATTGAACTAACGAACAAACAAATAAATCAATAAATGAATATACAAACAAATAAACAAATTCAAAATATTTTTTGGGGAATAAAAATATGAATGAATGAAAGAACAAACAAATTAATGAATTATTGAATGAATATAAAAACTAATTAACAAATTAACGATCAAATAAATGAATGAATTAAAAACACAAATGAATGAAAACATGAATTCATGCTTTGCCATACAGATCAGTGACAGTAGCAGACTATGTAGCAGAGTGTTTAATGGTGCAGTACATCTATGAGGTGTCTACATCTGTAGGGTGAGTGTCTGGGTGGTTACTAGCATCAGAGTCTGAACTGAAGGAGACAGTATTATAGTGGAGACAGGCTGGATCTCTGGGGAAGTTGACAGTAGCATAGTGGAGACAGGCTGGATCTCTGGGGAAGTTGACAGTAGCATAGGTCACACTGTCTTGAACCTATGTTACGGACCAACGTTGGAGTAGATGTCATCTGGACGAGGATTGGTTGCCGTGGCATAGATGGTGGTGATGTCACAGGCTGTATCTGGGTTCTGATTGGTTGCTGTGGCGTAGATTGGGTTAGTGATGGTTCCTATGTCTGGATCTTGGTTGTCTGTCATTGAGTCAGGAACCAACGGTCTGGCAGAGTGTTTGGCTGCTGAAGAGGAAAACCAACAGATTTTATTTATAAAAGCTATATTTATTTTCTGACATGTTTATGAAAAATAATAATAATGATTGCGTGTAATAACTACTGTACCTGTTGGTCTCCTGTCTCTGTCTCTCCTCTGTCTAAAGAACATGAACAGCAGCAGACCCAGCAGTAGTAGAACAACACCCAGACCAACACCAGAGAACATCACATCACCTAGAACACCCAGACCAACACCAGAGAACATCAGATCACCTAGAACACCCAGACCAACACCAGAGAACATCACATCACCTAGAACACCCAGACCAACACCAGAGAACATCAGATCACCTAGAACACCCAGACCAACACCAGAGAACATCACATCACCTAGAACACCCAGACCAACACCAGAGAACATCACATCACCTAAAACACCCAGACCAACACCAGAGAACATCAGATCACCTAGAACACCCAGAGACAGTACACAGGCATAATGTTCCAGTGATGCTACATTTAGCTAGTCTGTACTGTACTGTACTTCTGTGTTTCTTCATTTCAGAGGGAGGGAGGAGGGAAGACAACATTAGACAGAGAAACAGGTGGGTGTTGAGGAGAGCAGAAATAAAGATGAAATGTTAATGATGAGATATCAATAGGAAGAGTCAGATAATTTAATCTAATACCAAGTATCAGGCAAAGTCAGTGTGTTTTTGTTGTGATTCAATCTCATTCATTGTCTGGAGGAGGAAGATGCAGTGGCTATTTTCCACCACAAATTGGTGTATCTTTACATTCATAGTTGTAGTTTATAAGGGTTTAATGCTAGGTAGTTGTATACCATGTAAACGTTTGGTGCTTGGTAGTTGTAGTCCATGTTACATTATGGTACTTAGTGGGTGGTGATGTTGTTACCTTGTGTTCTAGCCATGTCTGTGGGTGGTGATGTTGTTAGTCCTACTGAAAGGAAGAGAGAGAGAGAGAGAGAGAGAGAGAGAGAGAGAGAGGAGAGAGGAGAGAGAGAGAGAGAGAGAGAGAGAGAGAGAGAGAGAGAGAGAGAGAGAGAGAGAGAGAGAGAGAGAGAGAGAGAGAGAGAGAGAGAGAGAGAGAGAGAGAGAGAGAGAGAGAGAGAGAGAGAGAGAGAGAGAGAGAGAGAGAGAGAGAGAGAGAGAGAGAGAGAGAGAGAGAGAGAGAGAGAGAGAGAGAGAGAGAGAGAGAGAGAGAGAGAGAGAGAGAGAGAGAGAGAGAGAGAGAGAGAGAGAGAGAGAGAGAGAGAGAGAGAGAGAGAGAGGTAAGTGTGTAGGCTATAGAGAGCAGTTCTACTGAGGGTAATATACCTGCAGTGGAGTTTGAGGAGTCAGTTGCCATGGTGATGTTTGTTGATGGGTGTGTTGTGGAGAGGAGAGGTCTGGAGGTGACGGAGCCAGGGTTGGGAGGAGAAGGAGCTGTAGAGAGAGGAAAAGAGAGAGAGTCAAGGAGAGAGAGAAGAGATACAGAGAGAGAGAGAGAGAGAGATAGATATAATGCATCAACAAAAATATATAATGTGCAAAATGTAATCATTCACATAAACACACTAATAGAAACTCTTAGACACCAACCTCTCTCCACAGTTAACCTGACTTCAGTCTTGTGATACCACCACCATGTGTTTATTTCACACCAGTAGGTCCCTGAGTCCTCTAGGGTCAGGTTAGTGATGGTCACAGTGAAGAGTCTTCTCTCTGTGTCGTCATACAGAGAGTATCTCCCTTTATGAGTCCACGTTGGGTGTTGATACCTTTGGGTTTTGATGACATCAACCCGGTAGGCCCAGATCCCTTTTGAGAGGTACTTCTGGTATGTCTCAAACCCTCGTGCATAAAGACACTGAATGCCAGCATTTCCTCCTTCTGTCCCTTTCTTTGTGATCACTCCTGACACCACACAGCTCACAGCTATGACACAATCAAAGAAACAGATTCACATCATCTCTACAACATCAGTTGCCCATTGTCACCATATTTCACAGACAGTCAGGTAATGGAGATACTTGAGTGATATGTAGAGAATGTTTAATAATCTGTGGCTGAGTGATACAGTACATTTATGTGTTCAGCACTACAGCAATACAGTAAAACAGCGTTCAATGATATAGTAAAGTACAGCATTGATCACTGTCACACATGCCAAGAATTGAGTGCTGTGTTCAGTGAGTAACACAGTTCAATATGGGGTGTGTATTAATGTAATACATTCATTCTAATAGTAACAGTTCAATATGAGGTGTGTATTAATGTATTGAGGTCTGATAGTAACAGTTCAATATGGGGAGTGTATTAATGTAATACATTCTAATAGTAACAGTTCAATATGAGGTGTGTATTAATGTATTGAGGTCTGATAGTAACAGTTCAATATGGTATAATAATAATAGTACTCACCACAGAGAAGTCTGATGTTGACAGACATGAGATTCCTCATTCTACTCTCTAGCGTCCCTCCTATGTTGTCAAAATTAGACTGTTCTCCTCTCACTCCAGTCCTCTACCAGTCACTACCAGTCTAGTCCCAGATACTCAGACTCTCTACCAGTCACTACCAGTCTAGTCCCAGATACTCAGACTCTCTACCAGTCACTACCAGTCTAGTCCCAGATACTAAGACTCTCTACCAGTCACTACCAGTCTAGTCCCAGATACTCAGACTCTCTACCAGTCACTACCAGTTTAGTCCCAGATACTAAGACTCTCTACCAGTCACTACCAGTCTAGTCCCAGATACTCAGACTCCCTACCAGTCACTACCAGTCTAGTCCCAGATACTAAGACTCTCTACCAGTCACTACCAGTCTAGTCCCAGATACTCAGACTCCCTACCAGTCACTACCAGTCTAGTCCCAGATACTCAGACTCTCTACCAGTCACTACCAGTTTAGTCCCAGATACTAAGACTCTCTACCAGTCACTACCAGTCTAGTCCCAGATACTAAGACTCTCTACCAGTCACTACCAGTCTAGTCCCAGATACTCAGACTCTCTACCAGTCACTACCAGTCTATTCACAGACACTCAGACTCTCTCACAGTCACTCCTAGCTATGAACACATCTCTATCCACGTTTTAGAGTTCTGGCAGCTGTTAAGTCCAGCCTCTCTCTCTCTCTTTCTCTCTGGATCGAAATCATCAGTTCCTCTTTCTCTACTGTATGTTGATATCTGGGGTTTTCTTCCATGTCAGAGTGTGTGTGTGTTTTGTTTTTAGACACACACACACTTATATTTGGGTGTTTGTTTGAATAAATATAAATTAATATGGACACTTGGTTAAGGTTATCTTATTGTTATACAATGGTTGGGTATAATCCTGGACGCTGATTGGTTAGAACATAGAGAGAGAGAGAGAGAGAGAGAGAGAGAGAGAGAGAGAGAGAGAGAGAGAGAGAGAGAGAGAGAGAGAGAGAGAGAGAGAGAGAGAGAGAGAGAGAGAGAGAGAGAGAGAGAGAGAGAGAGAGAGAGAGAGAGAGAGAGAGAGAGAGAGAGAGAGAGAGAGAGAGAGAGAGAGAGAGAGAGAGAGAGAGAGAGAGAGAGAGAGAGAGAGAGAGAGAGACAGATGTTGGCCTACAGGTAAGTGTGTAGGCTATAGAGAGCAGTTCTACTGAGGGTAATATACCTGCAGTGGAGTTTGAGGAGTCAGTTGCCATGGTGATGTTTGTTGATGGGTGTGTCGTGGAGAGGTCTGGAGGTGACGGAGCCAGGGTTGGGAGGACAAGGAGCTGTAGAGAGAGGAAAAGAGAGAGAGAGTCAAGGAGAGAGAGAAGAGAGACAGAGAGAGTCAAGGAGAGAGTGAGACAGAGATATAATGCATCAACAAAAATATATAATGTGCAAAATGTAATCATCTACATAAACACACTAATAGAAACTCTTAGACACCAACCTCTCTCCACAGTTAACCTGACTTCAGTCTTGTGATACCACCACCATGTGTTTATTTCACACCAGTAGGTCCCTGAGTCCTCTAGGGTCAGGTTAGTGATGGTCACAGTGAAGACTCTTCTCTCTGTGTCGTCATACAGAGAGTATCTCCCTTTATGAGTCCACGTTGGGTGTTGATGCGTTTGGGTTTTGATGACATCAACCCGGTAGGCCCAGATCCCTTTTGAGAGGTACTTCTGGTATGTCTCAAACCCCCGTGCATAAGGACACTGAATGCCAGCATTTCCTCCTTCTGTCACTCTCTTTGTGATCACTCCTGACACCACACAGCTCACAGCTATGACACAACCAAAGAAACAGTCTAGTCCCAGATACTCAGACTCTCTACCAGTCACTACCAATCTAGTCCCAGATACTAAGACCAATCTAGTCCCAGATACTAAGACTCTCTACCAGTCACTACCAGTCTAGTCCCAGATACTAAGACTCTCTACCAGTCACTACCAGTCTATTCACAGACACTCAGACTCTCTCACAGTCAATCCTAGCTATGAACACATCTCTATTCACGTTTTAGAGTTCTGGCAGCTGTTAAGTCCAGCCTCTCTCTCTCTCTCTCTCTCTCTTTCTCTCTGGATCGAAATCGTCAGTTCCTCTTTCTCTACTGTATGTTGATATCTGGGGTTTTCTTCCATGTCAGAGTGTGTGTGTGTTTTGTTTTTAGACACACACACACTTATATTTGGGTGTTTGTTTGAATAAATATAAATTAATATGGACACTTGGTTAAGGTTATCTTATTGTTATACAATGGTTGGGTATAATCCTGGACGCTGATTGGTTAGAACATCATTCCAGCCGGTGTCTATTCCACAAGTTACCACCGGCTAAAGCTATGATGTTGAAATTCCTATTTACTCTGTTCCATATCACTGCGCAATCCACTGTCTCATCAGCCCAGCCAGGCAATTTATAAACTTGATCTCCACTGTAAAAATAATCTAAACATAATCTCCCATTTCTTTTAGACCAGCACTTGGTTTTCAATAGCTGTCTGTCTCTCTAACATTTGCAACATTGATTCATTATTGAAATTCGATTTCCAGCTGTCGCATCGTAATGAACGTGTAGGGGTCTGGAGTCGGGACAAGACAGATAGGCAGGCAGCTTTTCTCAGCCAGTCGAAATCATGAATTTGCATCATTTTCATGGATATATTCAAAGAAATGTCCATAGAAAACTGGTGAAACTAAATGCAGCTAGTTAGCAGT
Organism: Coregonus clupeaformis; assembly: GCF_020615455.1. Classification (NCBI taxonomy): domain Eukaryota; kingdom Metazoa; phylum Chordata; class Actinopteri; order Salmoniformes; family Salmonidae; genus Coregonus; species Coregonus clupeaformis. The sequence continues at coordinate 4,131,491 of NC_059229.1, forward strand.
CTTTTCAGCCTCAGGTTGAAGTGATTGTGTTAGCTGTGTTGTTGGCTAGCTCCTCTGAACAACAGTGTTCTGACGAGAGAGAGCACATTTTCTATGCCAGGTTAGATTGTGCATCATTAGCTCATTGTTATGGATGTACCAAATAAATTTAAATAGAAAACAGCTTAAGAAATGCAAATGCAGCTTCTTTGTACAGAACTAAAAGACTGAACGACTGGGTCGCGTCTCTGCCAATAGAACCGATAGAATGAACGACCAGCCGGCTTGGGTAGCAACCCTAGATTTGTGTCGGGAATATTATCTTGTGGAAGGATGAAATAGTATGAATACATTTAAAAAAAAAATTTTTTTAATGAAAATATGTAAATCATTATTTGAACATTTTGGTAACCCGTTGTATAAAAGTGATAATGCCCTTGAAACCTAACAACACCCGTGGCAATATATCCTTGGGCCTAAAAACACCCATGCCAATATATCCTCGGGCCTAACAACACCCATTCCAATATATCCTCCGGCCTGACAACACCCGTGGCAATATATCCTTGGGCCTAACAACATCCATGCCAATATATCCTGGGGCCTAACAACATCCGTGCCATTATATCCTCCAAACACCGGCTTCTCTGGCATTATCAATTAAAAAGCACATTCACACACACACACACACACACACACACACACACACACACACACACACACACACACACACACACACACACACACACAGCCACTCACACACATACACACACACACACACACACACACACACACACACACACACACACACACACACAATTATATTTGGGTGTTTGAATAAATATAAGTGAATACTGCCACTTGGTGAAGGTTATCTTATTGAAAGCCACATTCACAGGTTCCTCATTGTATCATTAATCATTATAAAGTATACATTGTAACTTGTGTACATTAAAACAGAGCAACAGGCTAGTCAATACAGGCATTTGAAACCCCTGAGATTTCACACAATTAAATTACACATTTAAATTAAACACAGACTTGTTCATTAGAAAACTCTTGGGTATGTTGTGGTGGTGTGTCACTACAATTGCTTTACGGGAACCTGGTTCAATTATGTTTGTAGTATTGTAGTGTAGCTAGTCACTGAATGGCTCTGAATTCACTAACAGAGTCTGTGTCTGGGGGTTACTAACACTGGAGTATGTAACAGAGTATGGGGTTACTAACACTGGAGTATATAACAGAGTCTGGGGGGTTACTAACACTGGAGTATATAACAGAGTCTGGGGGGTTACTAACACTGGAGTATATAACAGAGTCTGGGGGGTTACTAACACTGGAGTATATAACAGAGTCTGGGGGGTTACTAACACTGGAGTATATAACAGAGTCTGGGGGGTTACTAACACTGGAGTATATAACAGAGTCTGGGGGGTTACTAACACTGGACTATATAACAGAGTCTGGGGGGTTACTAACACTGGACTATATAACAGAGTCTGGGGGGTTACTAACACTGGAGTATATAACAGAGTCTGGGGGGTTACTAACACTGGAGTATATAACAGAGTCTGGGGGGTTACTAGCATCAGTGTCTTTACTGAAGGAGACAGTAGCGTAGTGGAGAAAGGCTGGATCTCTGGGAAAGTTGACAGTAGCATAGTGGAGACAGGCTGGATCTCTGGGGAAGTTGACAGTAGCATAGCTCACAGTGTCTGGAGCCACTGTAGACGGACCAAAGTTGGAGTAGATGTCATCTGGACAAGGATTGGTTATTGTGGTGGCAGTCCTTTGGGAGTTAGCAGATTCTGAGGATTGTAAAGAGGACATGTAATATATTTGTAATCCCTGTGTGTGTCTGTGTGTGTTTGTGTGTGTGTGTGTTTGGTTTTACTATGCTTGTGGGGACCAGAAGTCCTCACAAGGATTGTAAAAAAAATGAAATTTCAGACAATAATATTTTCGGCTTAGGGGTTAAGTTTAGGGTTAGGGTTTGAATTAGGGTTGGTGTTACAATCAGGGTTAGGGGTTAGGTTTAGGGTTAGGAGTTAGGGGTTTGGGGTAAGGTTAGGGTTAGGGTTAGGTTAATTTTAGAATTAGGTTAAAGGTTAGGGTTAGGGTTAAAGGTTAGGGGAAATTTGATTTTGAATGGGAATCAATTATTTGGTCCCCACAAGGATAGAAAAACAACATGTGTGTGTCTCACCAGTAGTTATCTTTGTTCTGGTCCTTTGTCTGATGAATATGATGAGAATGAGGACCAACACACACACCACCATCCCCAGACCTGCCCCCATATACACCAGTACTGGCTTTTCAGTGTGTGTATGTGTGTGTGTGCCTGCCTGCGTGCAAACACACACACACACACACACACACACACACACACTAATACTCCATATTCACACCTGACCCCATATACACCAGGACACCTGGAGAACACACAGTAACACATTAGTAACACACACACCACCGTCCCCAGACCTGTCCCCATATACACCAGGACACCTGGAGAACACACAGTAACACATTAGTAACACACACACCACTGTCCCCAGACCTGTCCTGTCTGTGTGTTTGTGTGTGTGTGTGGGGGGGGGGGGAGACTTTACAGAATACTGTATATATCATAGATACCATCAGACCTGACCACAGACAGGAGAGACTTTATCAGGGTTACAACATTTCAGTAACTTTCCCCAATCTTCCAGGTTTTCCAGAAATGACCAGAATAACTCAACCCTATGCTTTACAGGCTATAGATATCAGACTGATGGATCGTTACCAGGGTCATCTGGTGGGTTGGTCGGTAGACTAGTGGATAGGTCAGTTAATAAAGTAAAGTAAGGTAGGTTGGAAGATTGGTCAGTTGTTTGGTCGGTCAGTTGGTTGGTAGGGTCTGTCAGGTGACAGACAGACAGACAGACAGACAGACAGACAGACAGACAGACAGACAGACAGACAGGCAGACATAAAAAACACAGTCAGACAGACAAAAACACAGACAAAGAGAAAGAGAGAGAGAGAAAGAGAGAGAAAGAGACAGACAGACAGACAGACAGACAGACACACACACACACACACACACACACACACACACACACACACACACACACACACACACACAGACAGACAGACAGACAGACAGACAGACAGACAGACAGACAGACAGACAGACAGATCGACAGACAGACAACAACACAGACAGACATACAGAGTAGATAGATTACAAAGGTGTGATAAAGGAAAAGTCTGAGTAAGACAGTGATCATAGTAACCATAGCAACAGAGGCCATGGTGTCAGCAGCAGCTCTCCACAAAACCTCAAATGTTGCATCACTTCCTGTGGGCCTCTGAGAGACTCACATCTACATGGCCTCAAATCTTCCCTGGGACAGATGTAAATTAGCTGTTAGCTAAATCTGATTATACGCATCAGTTCTCACTTCTGAGACTTCTGCCACCACTGAAATCAGTAGACATGAAACATACCAGTACTCTGACTCTGTCCTGCACCGGGAGAGTCCAATGTAGGAGAATCTAGAGAGAGGGAGAGAGAGAGGGGGGGGTGAGAGAGAGGAGAGAGAGAGGAGTGATTTCCTCCAGCGTTACATCATTTTATATCACAACATATTAGTTGTAATGTCTGAGATGAGAGATTCATCATACCTGTTCTTGATGAAGAGTGACCACCGATGTCTTCAGATGTCAGAAAGGATGTTGCAGAGAGGTTTGGGAGGGTTGTGGAGAGGTTTGGGAGGGTTGTGGAGAGGTTTGGGACGGTTGTGGAGAGGTTTGGGGATGTTGCAGAGAGGTTTGGGAGGTTTGTGGAGATGTTAGAGGATGTTGCAGAGAGGTTTGGGAGGGTTGTGGAGACATGGGGTCTGGGGGTGACAGCTGTAGTAGCTGTGTTGAAAGACAAAGAACAGGTATCCACAAATACAGTCACCATTTTGCTTTTCTCTCACTGGAAATATGACATGAAGCCTATAAACAAGCAATAAACTGGGAATTTGAAAAGGCTAATGTGATTGTGTTAACTTACCATCTGTAACTATGAGATGCACCTCTTGGAATGTGTCTGGGCCAAATCTCACCACTCCACACCAGTAGGTCCCAGAGTCTGACTTCATCAGGTTCTTGATGGTCACATAGAAGACTCCATTTCTTAAGTCTTCTATGGTGTATCTCTTTTTATCATTATAACGTTTTCTGCCCTCAGTTTGAACAAGTAAATCTCCCTGGTTACATTTTCTTTTGCAGAAATATTTGTCATTGTCACCTGCCCATGTGTGAGAGCATTTGATTTTGACTTGTCCTCCCACCACCTCCTTCACATTCATGACAGCTGACTCCACAACACACAGAGCTGTCAAACAGAAACACACAGTACAGTCACAACTGATGACCTGTGAGATATACTTTAACCTGCTCAAATCTTACTTTAACCCTGCATAAAACTTACTTTATCCCTGCACAAATCATACTTGAACCGTGCACATCTTCCTTTAACCCTGCATAATCTTACTTTAACCCTGCATAAACCAAGGTAAAAGACCAACATATCAAGCATTCTAAGTTCAGTGCATTGTCATAAGGTACATGTGAAAAACAAACTCAGAACTGTAAAACCTTATAGACAAGTAAAAAAATGTATTCCTTCTGTACTATATAATCCAGACAGTAGTATAGAAACTGATACAGACAGACAGAGCTCACCTGAGAGAAGACAGCAGGAGACAACATGGAGTATCTTCATTCTGGACAGTTAATCCTCAATTACTATACCGTAGAAGTTACTTTACTATCACAGTTACTATACTGTTAAAGTTACTTTACTATACTACCAGCTAGCACAGGTCCACAACAGCTTCTCTGTCAGCTATTCGTTTGACAGCAGGGTGTTTCTGAAATGATCTGTCTTCCTTAGTTGAAGCTCCTCCCTCCTCTAACACCCTCCTCTCTCTCTCTCTCTCTCTCTCTCTCTGTCTCTGTCTCTGTCTCTGTCTCTGTCTCTGTCTCTCTCTCTCTCTCTCTCTCTCTCTCTCTCTCTCTCTCTCTCTCTCTCTCTCTCTCTCTCTCTCTCTCTCTCTCTCTCTCTCTCTCTCTCTCAATTCAATTCAATTCAAAGGGCTTTATTGGCATGGGAAACATATGTTTCCATTGCGAAAGCAAGTGAAATAGATAATAAACAAAAGTGAAATAAACAGTATAAAATGCATGTCAGAGAGATTGAGATAGTGATGGTGGTGGTAGAGTGGGTGGACATTAGCTGATACATCCTAATTTCTCTGTAGTGACCTCAGTGTCTGCAGGTCTATATGTGCTGCAGAGTGAAACTGGTTCAAACCGGCCGAAGGTTAGACTTCTAAACCACAAGACAACTCAGCTAGCTGTGGTGACTAAGTGTTAAAACTGTCAACTTCTCTGTTCTAAAGTTACCATGTTTGTTTCAGCAGAGGAGGAACACATTGTTGAGATGATGACAACATAGTTAAAGTATACATCAATATATTGTATTACTTTTCTATGACATTTCATTGATCCAAATACAGTCTTTGTAAATGATCAACTCAACAGATGAGTTTCTGAACAGAAGAAACACTCTCCTCTACAACCCAACTCCCCCTTAATGAATGATGTCATCACATAACAGACAAGCGAGTGGCGCAGTGGTCTAAGGCACTGCATTGCAGTGCCACTAGAGATCCTGGTTCGAATCCAGGCTCTGTCGTAGCTGGCCGCGACCGGGAGACCTATGGGGCGGCGCACAATTGGCCCAGCGTCGTCCAGGGTAGGGGAGGGAATGGCCGGCAGGGATGTAGCTCAGTTGGTAGAGCATGGTGTTTGCAACGCCAGGGTTGTGGGTTCGAGTCCCACGGGGGTATATATAAAAAAAAATGTATTCACTAACTGCAAGTCGCTCTGGATAAGAGCGTCTGCTAAATGACTAAACTGAATTTAACCAGTAAACCAATAATACAACCTCCACATCGGCCCCTACAGAATGTTATCAGTACTGACAAATAAATATCCTATAATCTCGACCACCAGCAGGCTCTCTCTCTCTCTCTCTCTCTCTTGCTATTGAGCCTGGGGACGAGGTTACAGTTATTCTAATGAACTATATGTTTCAACTCAGTCAATTCAGGAAGTTAAGTGAAATTCCATTCATGGAAAATGATGGTCATCAATGATAATTTGAATTGCGATTCATTGTTTGTATTGAAATGGAATTCAAGTACAGATGCAGAGTTTCAAAATGGTATATCATGCATTACAGTTGGAGGAAACATGGGAAAGTTATGCTAATTTGAAATGTAGTAAACTTGTTGTTCCGCCTTGTTCTCCACGGAGGTCATACGTAAGTCATTCAAAGGTGTTAACCCTCGCAAGGCTGCCTACCCAGACGGAATCCCTAGCCGAGCCCTCAGAGCATGTGAAGTCCAGCTAGCTGTTGTGTTTTCAGACATCTCTCTCTAGCTCAGGCCATTATCCCCACCTGCTTCAAGGTGTCCACTATCATCCCCATTCCCAAGACAGGGGAAGTACCTGAACTGAATGACTACCGACACGTAGCACTCACTTCCGTCATCATGACGTGCTTCGAGAGGCTAGTCAAAGACCACGTCACCTTCTAAGCTCAACACAAAGCTCACAGCCCTGGGACTCACCTCCTACCTATGCAACTGGGGGCGTGGTGCCAGGTAAACAGGTGCCAGGTAAACATCCTCTCTCTCAACATCAGCAAAATAAAGTAGCTGATTGTGGAACCTCACAGTGTTCTACAGGCGCACCATCGAGAGCATACTGTCGGGCTGAATCACAGCCTGGTACGGCAACTCCACCGCCGCTGGCTGACCGCAAGGCGCTACAGAGGGTGGTACTCAGCCGAACATACCGTTGGTGCACACTGCCTACTCTCCAGGACACCTACAACACCAGGTGTCGCAGGAAGACCAAGACGATCATCAGGGACCTCGGCCACCCGAGCCACGGCCTGATCTTCCCTCTCGCATCACTTAGACGTGGACAGTATAGGAGCATCATGTCAACAACTGGAAGACAAAGGTTACCATGTTTGTTTCAGCAGAGGAGACACATAACTGAGATGATGACAATACAGTTAAATTATATATCAGTCTATTTCATTATATATGTTTTACATTTCATTGATCCACATTTACAGTAATTGAGAAAAAAGTATGGTGCAAAATGCATTTTCATAGGTACAAAAATGATTCAAATGTTACAGAGACTTTACTGACTCACATTTTGTCATAAGCAGATGCTGTGTTCATAACATCTCATAAATGTGTAAATACTAGCATACGACTGAGAACATTCCACTTGAACGTCCCTCCAACTGGTAATTACTAGTGGGAAACTTGTCTATCATCTCTGAGCTCTGACTTCACCCACATACTGACCACCGACGTCACACACTAAGGAAATTACCTTGACAACAGCATTTTCAGCAGTTAAATACAACAACAAAACAATATTTATATTAAAACAATATATTAATATGGTTGTTGAACACTATAATTTGTTTACAAGCATGATAGCTGTACTTTTATTTCATGGTTGAGGCATTTAGTTTGATATTAGCCAATCAGCGTTCTAAATTAGTTCACAGCATGTGAATGCTTACAATTCGTTGCTCCCAGTTTACTAGAAGTATTTTGAGAGTTTCCCACGTGTTATGAACGCAGCATTAGTTTGGGACTGTTGTTTTGTGGATGAGGTTTTGGTAGGTGGAGTCTTGGGTTGTTGTGTTGAGGGTTTGGTAGGTGGGGTCTTGGGTTGTTATGTTGAGGTTCTGGTAGGTGGAGTCTTGGGGTGTTGTATTGAGGGATTGGTAGATGGAGTCTTGGGTTGTTGTATTGATGTTACCCTCTCTTACACACCCTGTGATTCCTGTATCTGGATTGGAGTCTGGCCCTGTGGAACACATAACATACACTGTACTGTATTTACAAAACTTTGTTGACACCCCTACAAATTAGTGTATTCAACTATTTCAGCCACACCCGTTGCTGAAAGGTCTATAAAATTTAGCACACAGCCATGCAATCTCCATAGACAAACATTGCCATTCGAATGGCCCTACTGAAGAACTCAGTGACTTTCAATGTGGCATCGTCATAAGATGCCACCTTTCCAACAAGTCAGTTTGTCAAATTCCTGCCCTGCTAGAGCTGCCCCGGACAACTGTAAGTGCTGTTATTGTAAAGTGGAAACACTACCCCAGCATAATACAATGACATTCTAGACGATTCTGTGCTTCCAACTTTGTGGCAACATTTTGGGGAAGGCCCTTTCTTGTTTCAGCATGACAATGCCCCCGAGTACAAAGTGAGGTCCATACAGAAATGGTTTGTCGAGATCGGTGTGGAAGAACTTGACTGGCCTTTACAGAGCCCTGACCTCAACCCCATTGAACACCTTTGGGATTAATTGGAACGCCGACTGAGAGCCAAGCCTAATTACCTAGCATCAGTGCTCTTGTGGCTGAATGGAAGCAAGTCCCTGCAGAAATGTTCCAAAATCTAGTGGCAAGCCTTCCAAAAAGAGTGGATGCTGTCATAGCAGAAAATGGGGGAACAACTCCATATTAATACCCATGATTTTGGAATGAGATGTTCAACGAGGAGGTGTCCACATACTTGCAGTGTCCACATACTTTAGGTCATGCAGTGTATCATAAACAATGGTTGCAGTGTGTGTGTCTGTTGCCTGCGTGCATGTACAGTGGCATGCAAAAGTATTCACCCCCCTTGACATTTTTCCTATTTGTTGCCTTACAACCTTGAATTAAAATGGATTTTTTGGGGGTTTGTATCATTTGATTTACACAACATGCCTACCACTTTGAAGATGCAAAATATGTTTTTGGGTGAAACAAACAAGAAATAAGACAAAAAAACACAAAACTTCACATGCATAACTTCACATGCCCCCCCCCCAAGTCAATACTTTGTAGTTGCAGCAATTACAGCTGCAAGTTTCTTGGGGTATGTCTTTATAAGCTTGGCACATCTAGCCACTGGGATTTTTGCCCATTCTTCAAGGCAAAACTGCTCCAGCTCCTTCAAATTGGATGGGTTCCGCTGGTGTACAGCAATCTTTAAGTCATACCACAGATTCTCAATTGGATTGAGGCCTGGGCTTTGACTAGGCCATTCCAATACATTTAAATGTTTCCCCTTAAACCACTCAAGTGTTGCTTTAGCAGTATGCTTAGGGTCATTGTCCTGCTGGAAGGTGAACCTGCGTCCCAGTCTCAAATCTCTGGAAGACTGAAACAGGTTTCCCTCAAGAATTTCCCTGTATTTAGAGCCATCCAGGCGCCTGACCAGTTTCCCAGTCGCTGCTGATGGGAAACATCCCCACAGCATGATGCTGCCACCACCATGCTTCACTGTGGGGATGGTGTTCTCAGGGTGATGAGAGGTGTTGGGTTTGCGCCAGACAATTGTGTTTACCTTGATGACCAAAAAGCTCAATTTTAGTCTCATCTGACCAGAGTACCTTCTTTCATATGTTTGGGGAGTCTCCCACATGGCTTTTGGCGAACACCAAACGTGTTTACTTATTTTTTTCATTAAGCAATGGCTTTTTTCTGGCCACCCTTCTGTAAAACCCAGCTCTGTGGAGTGTACGGCTTAAAGTGGTCCTATGGACAGATACTCCAATCTCCGCTGTGGAGCTTTGCAGCTCCTTCAGGGTTATCTTTGGTCTCTTTGTTGCCTATCTGATTAATGCCTTCCTTGCCTGGTCCGTGAGTTTTGGTGGGTGGCCCTCTCTTGGTAGGTTTGTTGTGGTGCCATATTCATTCATTTTTTAATCATGTATTTAATGGTGCTTCGTGGGATGTTCAAAGTTTCTGATATTTTTTTATAACCCAACCCTGATCTGTACTTCTCCACAAGTTTGTCCCTGACTTGTTTGGAGAACTCCTTAGTCTTCATGGTGCCGCTTGCTTGGTGGTGCCACTTGCTTAGTGGTGTTGCAGACTCTGGACCTTTCAGAACAGATCTATATATACTGAGATCATGTGACAGATCATGTGACACTTAGATTGCACAGAGATGTACTTTATTTAACTAATTATGTGACTTCTGAAGGTAATTGGTTGCACCAGATCTTATTTAGGGGCTTCATAGCAAAGGGGGTGACATTTATTTGGATACATCCATAACAATGTGCTAATGAGGCACTATTTCGCATGGCATAGAATGGTAGCCAACAAAATAGCTAACACATTCACTTCGTACCGAAGCTGGAAACACTGCAAACTAGCTGCTCTTTTTTCAATTTACATTTCTTTGTATATATCCATAAAAATTATGCCAGCTGATTCATGATTTCGACTGGCTGAGAAATGCTCAGTGCCTGTCTGTCTTGTCCCGAAACGTTCATTACTATAGGACAGCTGGAGATCGAATTTGAATGTTGAAACAATGTTGCAAATGTCGGAGAGACAGACAGCAATGTTTATACAAATCTCTGCTGTTGAAAACAAAATGTTAGTTTAAAAGAAATGTGAGATAATCTCTAGATGCTTTTATAGTGGAGATCAAGTTTATAAATTGCCTGGCTGGGTTGATGAGACAGTGGACTGTGCAGTCAGATGGAACAGAGTAAATAGGCATTTCAACATCATAGCTTTAGCCGGTGGTAACTTGTGGAATAGACACCGGCTGGAATGAGGTTTTAACCAATCAGCATTGGTAGAGAGAGAGAGAGAGAGAGAGAGAGAGAGAGAGAGAGAGAGAGAGAGAGAGAGAGAGAGAGAGAGAGAGAGAGAGAGAGAGAGAGTGTGATAAGTTCAGAGGTAGGTGGATGGTTGAGTATTAACCTGTAGAGTGGTAGTTTCCCTCAGTCTCTCTAGATGTGAATGCTGGTGGTGTGAAGAGGACATGGGGTCTGGTTGTCAGAGATGAGGTTTTAAATACGTTAAAACATGAATTAAACTATGAGTGAGAGATTTGAGAACATGTGATTGAGTGTTAACTTACCACCACACCATAGGTCCCAGAGTCTTCAGGATCTTGATGATAACGGTGAAGTCTCCATCTCCTCTGTCATCTATACTGTATCTCTCTCTCTCAATATAGTTATTGCTGTCCTCAGTTTGAACCAGAATATCTGAACCAGTGCAGGTGTCCTTGCAGAAGTCTTTTATGTTTTTCTGTGTGAATCTATGTGAGCATTTGATTTCCACCTGTCCTCCTTCAAGTCCAGTCATTGCCAAACCCTCTGACTCAACTGGACACAGAGCTGTCACGTGAAAACATGAGAAATAGTCCAGTTCATATTAAAACCTGTCACCCCAACACTTCATCTTTCTAAATGTACTGTTACACACTATTTGTATGAATACATAAAACACACACTAAAGTACCTACAGTATGTCATAAAACTGTAATACAACTGAGTGAACTCACCTAACAGAAGGGTAACCATGGTGATGAAGACTTTCTCCATGCTGCTCTACCCCAACTCTCTCTCTCTCTCTTTCTCCCACTTTCTCCCCCTTCTTCTCTCTCTCTCTCTCTCTCTCTCTCTCTCTCTCTCTCTCTCTCTCTCTCTCTCTCTGTGGAGAACACTGAAAGTACTGGGGAGTGGCTTCCGTCTGGCCACTCTACCATAAAGGCCTGATTGGTGGAGGAATGGTTGTTCTTCTGGAAGGGTCTCCCGTCTCCACAGAGGAACTCTGGAGCGCTGTCAGAGTGACCATTGGGTTCTTGGTCACATCCCTGACCAAGGCCCTTCTCCCCCGATTGCTCAGTTTGGCCGGGCGGCCAGCTCTGGGAAGAGTCTTGGTGGTTCCAAACTTCTTCCATTTAAGAATGATGGAGACCACTGTGTTCTTGGGGACCTTCAATGCTGCCGAAATGTTTTGGTACCCTTCCCCTGAGCTGTGCCCCGACACAATCCTGTCTCGGATCTCTACGGACAAGCTTGGTTTTTGCTCTGACATGCACGGTCAACTGTGGGACCAATCAATTGATTTTACAACAGGTGGACTCTAATCAAGTTGTAGAAACTTCTCAAGGATGGTCAATGGAAACAGGATGAAGATGAGCTTAATTTCGAGTCTCATAGCAAAGGGTCTGAATTCTTATGTAAATAAGGTATTTCTGTTTTTATTTTATTTTAATACATTAGCAAAAATGTCTAAAAACCTGTTCTTGCTTTGTCATTATGGGGTATTATGTGTAGATTGATGAGGAATATTATTATTATTTTTTTTTTCATTTTAGAAGAAGGCTAACGTAACAAAATTTAGAAAAAGTCAATATATTTTATACAATGTTTATTAACTAGTGACGACCATGAGAGAGTGTTGAATTTGGTCAACATAAACAGATTTATATTACACCAAAAAACACAATATAATAGTACAGGGTAACAATAATAATAATAATAATAATAATAATAATAATAATAATAATAATAATCAACTGGGTGATTATCACTAGAAGTCTCAGTCAGAGACAGTATAACTCTTCTCCCAGTAATACTAGTATACAAAAAAGTCAAACTTTCAACATAGGCCAGAAATACAGTATTTCATAATGTCAATGTCACTTACATGTTGGGCACACCACATTATATACAGAATATTTATATACATATTTATTTCTTATATATGTTATACTAATGTAAAATAAAGTTACATGATAGAGAAGTGAATAACCAAAAGAAGTCTCCCAGTCTAATCCAGAAGTCTCCCAGTCTAGTCCAGAAGTCTCCCAGTCTGGTCCAGAAGTCTCCCAGTCTAGTCCAGAAGTCTCCCAGTCTGGTCCAGAAGTCTCCCAGTCTGGTCCAGAAGTCTCCCAGTCTAGTCCAGAAGTCTCCCAGTCTAGTCCAGAAGTCTCCCAGTCTAGTCCAGAAGTCTCCCAGTCTGGTCCATAAGTTTCCCAGTCTAGTCCAGAAGTCTCCCAGTCTGGTCCAGAAGTCTCCCAGTCTGGTCCAGAAATCTCCCAGTCTAGTCCAGAAGTCTCCCAGTCTAGTCCAGAAGTCTCCCATTCTGGTCCATAAGTCGATTATTAATGAATTCATTAGATTGTCTGATATCACAGTTGGGAGAAAAGACTTCAAACTACACTGTAAAAAAAATAGGCCAGTTACCTTTAAGTTACTGTAAAAAAAAAGTACAGTATATTATTGTAAATGCAACAGAAACTTTGGTTTGTAATGTACTGTTAAACCTGAGTTTCTTTGGAATTTACAATAACATACTGTACTTTTTTAAAGTAATGTGTTTGGTTGCAGTACGTTTCCGTAAAAACAACAGGATTCTTTTTACAGTGTACTTGCTAGCATCTAGTAAGTGAGTATCTTAAGTAGACTCAGCGATATGAAGTAGATGCATAAAGTAAACAGCATAGTGGGTCATTTTCCGCAACAACTCAGAACGTTGAAACGCGAGGGTAGACTTCTCGGATGTTTTGGTCACAGACCTACCACGCTGTGACAGGATGAAGCGAACCTGTGCACATGCGCATGTACCTGTGTGAGAGCGAAGTCTTGCATGTCGCCCATCGCAATATCTGTGGTGCTGCTCGTGGCAATGTCATTTTGCTGAGTTTTCATAAACATGTTCACCGGTGATATTAGACTGTCAAAAGTACCAACATTGAAGCCTATATTACAACAGGAGGCAACATAGGCAGACTTTGTCTTGTTTAGCTGGGGTGTTCACGGGCGCAGGGGAAAACAAAGTCTGCCTATGGGAGGCAATAGAAACACTTCCACTTCAAAAGCCGCAAATTAGTCCCTAAATCCAATCTTTGTTTGCAGTTCCAGGTTTTGGTAAATTGAATCTTGGTTTGCAGTCTTCTGGTTCATGGTTTGGTTAGTTGAATCTTGGGTTGTTGCAGTGTTGGGGTTCAGGCTTTGGTAAATTGAATCTTGGTTTGCAGTGTTGGGGTTCAGGGTTTGGTAGACAGCATCATCGTTTTTGATATGAACCATGGTGTCTGTAGCAGGGTCATTCTCAAAGTCCTGGTTCCCCTGAAAAGTTACAACAACATTAGGCCATAATCGGTACCATCAGACAGTGGTGTTATGTCCATAGTCCTTATTTGGGGAAATATGAACATGCTTTATTCTGTATTCATGTTGTATAAATACATTTGATGAATTGTTACAGGTGATGATCTGAATGGTTAGGTTAAATCTGTTAATCTGATAGCTCAGCAGACACCCCGATGACCAACCACCCTGTCCTAACCTTTAACCCCTCACCTCCTCACTGTTTCCTAGGTGGGTGTTTGGTCTGCTAGAGGTCTGTCTGCTGGAGGAGACCAGCCCTGTGGAACACACAACATCTTAAATAGAGTACACACTTGTAATGTTTTGTGTGTGTGTGGGCGTGTGTGCGTGTGTGTCTGAAACATACCTTGCACCTTGTTACATTTCCATCTGTAGACTGTGAACAGGATGACAGTTAACACCAACACAGTTAGACACACAGACACCATGATCACTACAAACTCCATTGGGATTGATGGTGATGTGGATGATGACGGGGAGACAGATGACGGTCCAGGGTAATTGGAGGTCCCTGGGGTGGATGAAGAGGTGGGTGAGGTTGGTGGTGCGGATGGTGGTGCAGGAGACCTGGATATCACTGAGGTGAAAACATCATGTACAGTGGGGGGAAAAAGTATTTAGTCAGCCACCAATTGTGCATGTTCTCCCACTTAAAAAGATGAGAGAGGCCTGTAATCTTCATCATAGGTACTGTAGTGTATTAAGAATTATGACTTTGCTAATGTTTTTAAGTGGAACCTGAGAGGATGTTTATTCAGTTTCAGAGGGAGCCGTTTTAGGGTGACACCCCATAGAACAGACAGAGTCTGTGTGTTGTAGACAGGGGATTGGACAATATGGGGAACCCCCCATATTTTGGGAAAGATTATAAGTACTGGGTTTGAACAAAGAACATTAGAGCAGCAGACATATTCTTTTCGGACACTGCTCTCCGGATGCTCTAGACATCTGTAAACTTATGCTGAAATCTTGTGATATGAATAAAACGTATGATCAAAGTTCAGTATAAGCGGACTCCTTTGTTTAACAGCATAATTAGCAACATTGATTCGACACTACAGTACACGTCAACTATGACAGACAAATTGAGATTTTTTTTCTCCAGAAAATCACATTGTAGGATTTTTTATGAATTTATTTTCAAATTATGGTGGAAAATAAGTATTTGGTCACCTACAAACAAGCAAGATTTTTGGCTCTCACAGACCTGTAACTTCTTCTTTAAGAGGCTCCTCTGTCCTCCACTCGTTACCTGTATTAATGGCACCTGTTTGAACTTGTTATCAGTATAAAAGACACCTGTCCACAACCTCAAACAGCCACACTCCAAACTCCACTATGGCCAAGACCAAAGAGCTGTCAAAGGACACCAGAAACAAAATTGTAGACCTGCACCAGGCTGGGAAGACTGAATCTGCAATAGGTAAGCAGCTTGGTTTGAAGAAATCAACTGTGGGAGCAATTATTAGGAAATGGAAGACATACAAGACCACTGATAATCTCCCTCGATCTGGGGCTCCACGCAAGATCTCACCCCGTGGGGTCAAAATGATCACAAGAACGGTGAGCAAAAATCCCAGAACCACACGGGGGGACCTAGTGAATGACCTGCAGAGAGCTGGGACCAAAGTAACAAAGCCTACCATCAGTAACACACTACGCCACCAGGGACTCAAATCCTGCAGTGCAAGACGTGTCCCCCTGCTTAAGCCAGTACATGTCCAGGCCCGTCTGAAGTTTGCTAGAGTGCATTTGGATGATCCAGAAGAGGATTGGGAGAATGTCATATGGTCAGATGAAACCAAAATAGAACTTTTTGGTAAAAACTCAACTCGTCGTGTTTGGAGGACAAAGAATGCTGAGTTGCATCCAAAGAACACCATACCTACTGTGAAGCATGGGGGTGGAAACATCATGCTTTGGGGCTGTTTTTCTGCAAAGGGACCAGGACGACTGATCCGTGTAAAGGAAAGAATGAATGGGGCCATGTATCGTGAGATTTTGAGTGAAAACCTCCTTCCATCAGCAAGGGCATTGAAGATGAAACGTGGCTGGGTCTTTCAGCATGACAATGATCCCAAACACACCGCCCGGGCAACGAAGGAGTGGCTTCGTAAGAAGCATTTCAAGGTCCTGGAGTGGCCTAGCCAGTCTCCAGATCTCAACCCCATAGAAAATATTTGGAGGGAGTTGAAAGTTTGTGTTGCCCAGCAACAGCCCCAAAACATCACTGCTCTTGAGGAGATCTGCATGGAGGAATGGGCCAAAATACCAGCAACAGTGTGTGAAAACCTTGTGAAGACTTACAGAAAACGTTTGACCTGTGTCATTGCCAACAAATGGTATATAACAAAGTATTGAGAAACTTTTGTTATTGACCAAATACTTATTTTCCACCATAATTTGCAAATAAATTCATTAAAAATCCTACAATGTGATTTCTGATTGATTGGACATGATTTGGAATGGCACACACCTGTCTATATAAGGTCCCACAATTGACAGGCCATGAGGTCGAAGGAATGATGGACTCCATCATTCTTAAACGGAAGAAGTTTGGAACCACCAAGACTCTTCCTAGAGCTGGCCGCCTGGCCAATATGAGCAGTCGGGGGAGGAGGGCCTTGGTCAGGGAGGTGACCAAGAACCCAATGGTCACTCTGACAGTGCTCCAGAGTTCCTCTGTGGAGATGGGAGACCCTTCCAGAAGAACAACGATCTCTGTAAGCACTCCACCAATCAGGCCTTTGTGGTAGAGTGGCCAGACGGAAGCCCCTAATCAGTAAAAGGTACATGACAGCCCGCTTGGAGTTTGCCAAAAGGCACCTAAAGGACTCTCAGACCATGAGAAACAAGATTCTCTGGTCTGAGAAAACCAAGATTGAATTCTTTGGCCTGAATGCCAAGCGTCATGTCTGGAGGAAACCTGGTACCATGTTTACGGTGAAGCATGGTGGTGGCAGCATCATGCTGTGGGGATGTTTTTCAGCGGCAGGGACTGGGAGACTAGTCAGGATCGAGGGAAAGATGAACGGAGCAAAGTACAGAGATATCCTTGATGAAAACCTCCTCCAGAGCGCTCAGGACCTCAGACTGGGTCGAATGTTCACCTTCCAACAGGACAACGACCCTAAGCACACAGCCAAGACAACGCAGGAGTGGCTTCGGGACAAGTCTCTGAATGTCCTTGAGTGGCCCAGCCAGATCCTGGACTTCAACCCGATCAAACATCTCTGGAGAGACCTGAAAATAGCTGTGCAGCGATGCTCCCCATCCAACCTGACAGAGCTTGAGAGGATCTGCAGAGAAGAATGTGAGAAACTCCCCCAATACAGGTGTGCCAAGCTTGTAGCGTCATACCAAAGAATACTTGAGGCTGTAATTGCTGCCAAAGGTGCTTCAACAAAGTACTGAGTAAAGGGTCTGAAAACTTATGTAAAAGCCTACCTTTGACTACCCATTTTTGTTGGTTATTTATGTAAATGTGATATATCCTTTATTTTTTTGTCTTTGTCATTATGGGGTATTGCGTGTAGCATGATGAGGATTAAAAACAATTTAATCCATTTTAGAATAAGGCTGTAACGTAACTAAATGCTTAAAAAGTGTATAACCTGGTATCTGGATGCTGGGCAGCTTAGAATGCAGATGTACTGTCTCAATCTATGTCTAGAGCAGTGTATCTTAATCCTGGACCTGGGGACCCAAAGGGGTGATCATTTAGTTTTAGCCTCAGCACTACACACCTGATTCCACTAATCAAAGGTTTGATGATGAGTTGATTAGTGGAATCAGGTGTGTAGTGCTAGGGTAGAAATAAAAAATGTGCACCCCTCGGTGTCCCCAGGACCAATAATGAGTAAAACTGGTTTAGAGGTTACCTGTTGCTATGACTACCGTTGTCCTGCTGACAGTGGGGCGGTGACTGCTCAAATCAAATCAAATCAAATCAAATTTTATTGGTCACATGCGCCGAATACAACAGCTGCAGACATTACAGTGAAATGCTTACTTACAGCCCTTAACCAACAGTGCATTTATTTTTAACAAAAAAAGTTAAAATAAAACAACAACAAAAAAAGTGATGAGAAAAAAAGAGCAGAAGTAAAATAAAATAACAGTAGGGAGGCTATATATACAGGGGGGTACTGGTGCAGAGTCAATGTGCGGGGGCACCGGCTAGTTGAGATAGTTGAAGTAATATGTACATGTGGGTAGAGTTAAAGTGACTATGCATAAATAATTAACAGAGTAGCAGCAGCGTAAAAAGGATGGGGTGGGGGGGCAGTGCAAATAGTCCGGGTAGCCATGATTAGCTGTTTAGGAGTCTTATGGCTTGGGGGTAGAAGCTGTTGAGAAGTCTTTTGGACCTAGACTTGGCACTCCGGTACCGCTTGCCGTGCGGTAGCAGGGAGAACAGTCTAAGACTAGGGTGGCTGGAGTCTTTGACAATTTTGAGGGCTTTCCTCTGACACCGCCTGGTATAGAGGTCCTGGATGGCAGAAAGCTTGGCCCCAGTGATGTACTGGGCCGTACGCACTACCCTCTGTAGTGCCTTGCGGTCGGAGGCCAAGCAGTTGCCATACCAGGTGGTGATGCAACAAGTCAGGATGCTCTCGATGGTGCAGCTGTAGAATTTTTTGAGGATCTGAGGACCCATGCCAAATCTTTTCAGTCTCCTGAGGGGGAATAGGCTTTGTCGTGCCCTCTTCACGACTGTCTTGGTGTGTTTGGACCATAATAGTTCGTTGGTGATGTGGACACCAAGGAACTTGAAGCTCTCAACCTGTTCCACTACAGCCCCGTCGATGAGAATGGGGGCGTGCTCAGTCCTCTTTTTTTCCTGTAGTCCACAATCATCTCCTTTGTCTTGGTCACGTTGAGGGAGAGGTTGTTGTCCTGGCACCACACAGCCAGGTCTATGACCTCCTCCCTATAGGCTGTCTCATCGTTGTCGGCAAATTTAGTGATGGTATTGGAGTCGTGCCTGGCCATGCAGTCATGGGTGAACAGAGAGTACAGGAGGGGACTCAGCACGCACACCTGAGGGGCCCCCGTGTTGAGGATCAGTGTGGCAGATGTGTTGTTACCTATCCTTACCACCTGGGGGCGGCCCGTCAGGAAGTCCAGGATCCAGTTGCAGAGGAAGGTGTTTAGTCCCAGGATCCTTAGCTTAGTGATGAGCTTAGAGGGCACTATGGTGTTGAATGCTGAGCTGTAGTCAATGAATAGCATTCTCACGTAGGTGTTCCTCTTGTCCAGGTGGGAAAGGGCAGTGTGGAGTGCAATAGAGATCGCATCATCTGTGGATCTGTTGGGGCGGTATGCAAATTGGAGTGGGTCTAGGGTTTCTGGGATAATGCTGTTGATGTGAGCCATGACCAGCCTTTCAAAGCACTTCATGGCTACAGACGTCAGTGCTACGGGTCGGTAGTCATTTAGGCAGGTTATCTTAGAGTCCTTGGGCACGGGGACTATGGTGGTCTGCTTGAAACATGTTGGTATTACAGACTCAGTCAGGGACATGTTGAAAATGTCAGTGAAGACACTTGCCAGTTGGTCAGCACATGCTCGGAGTACACGTCCTGGTAATCCGTCTGGCCCTGCGGCCT
This sequence comes from Coregonus clupeaformis, assembly GCF_020615455.1. Classification (NCBI taxonomy): domain Eukaryota; kingdom Metazoa; phylum Chordata; class Actinopteri; order Salmoniformes; family Salmonidae; genus Coregonus; species Coregonus clupeaformis. Next base: position 4,151,155 of record NC_059229.1, read on the forward strand.
TGTGAATGTTGACCTGCTTAAAAGTCTTACTCACATCGGCTACGGAGAGCGTGATCACATAGTCATCCGGAACAGCTGGTGCTCTCATGCATGCTTCAGTGTTGCTTGCCTCGAAGCGAGCATTGAAGTGGTTTAGCTCGTCTGGTAGGCTTGTGTCACTGGGCAGCTCGCGGCTGTGCTTCCCTTTGTAGTCTGTAATAGTTTTCAAGCCCTGCCACATCCGACGAGCGTCAGAGCCAGTGTAGTATGATTCAATCTTAGACCTGTATTGACTCTTTGCCTGTTTGATGGTTCGTCGGAGGTCATAGCGGGATTTCTTATAAGCGTCCGGGTTAGAGTCCCGTTCCTTGAAAGCGGCAGCTCTACCCTTTAGCTCAGTGCGGATGTTTCCTGTAATCCATGGCTTCTGGTTGGGGTATGTACGTACGGTCACTGTGGGGACGACATCATCGATGCACTTATTGATGAAGCCAGTGACTGATGTGGTGTACTCCTCAATGCTGTCTGAAGAATCCCGGAACATGTTCCAGTCTGTGCTAGCAAAACAGTCCTGTAGCTTAGCATCTGCGTCATCTGACCACTTTTTTATTAACCGAGTCACTGGTGCTTCCTGCTTTAGTTTTTGCTTATAAGCAGGAATCAGGAGGATAGAGTTATGGTCAGATTTGCCAAATGGAGGGCGAGGGAGAGCTTTGTATGCGTCTCTGTGTGTGGAGTAAAGGTGGTCTAGAGTTTTTTTTCCTCTGGTTGCACATTTAACATGCTGGTAGAAATTAGGTAGAATTTAAGTTTCCCTGCATTAAAGTCCCCGGCCACTAGGAGCGCTGCATCTGGATGAGCGTTTTCCTGTTGATTTATGGCCTTGTACAACTCATTCAGTGCAATCTTAATGCCAGCATTGGTTTGTGGTGGTACATAGACAGCTATGAAAAATATAGATGAAAACTCTCTTGGTAAATAGTGTGGTCTACAGCTTATCATAAGATACTCTACCTCAGGCGAGCAAAACCTCGAGACTTCCTTAGTATTTGATTTGACATCCTGGTGATGTCAAAATTAATAGGCGGAGCTGAAATATTTTTTTTTAGTTAAGACTGCATTGTTGAACAGGGAACAGGAAGTGATGTGTGTAATAGCAACGGTGTGATACTGAGTAATAGACAACATTCTGCTCCTTAATAAGAATGATGTGCAGCTAAATACTAAAACTGAATATTACTGTTTCTCTTCAGTACTAATACTATTGCTAATGTGTGTTATACAAAAGACAATAGAGTTCTAGTACTGAAGAGAAACAAAATGTTGAAATTAAAATAAATACAACAACATGAAACACGTACCACCCAGTACTGTGAGAAGCACTTCCTTGGTCGTGTCTATGAAGAATCTGTTCACTCCACACCAGTAGGTCCCAGAGTCTGACATCTTCAGGTTCTTGATGGTAACAGTGAAGTCTCCATCTCCTATGTCATCTATACTGTATCTCACTCTCTCAATATAGTTATTGCTGTCAGATTGAACCAGAATATCTGAACCAGTGCAGGTGTCCTTGCAGAAGTATTTTTTGTTGCTCTGTGCAAATATATGTGAGCATTTGATTTCCACCTGTCCTCCTACAAGTCCAGTCACAGCCAAACCCTCTGACTCAGCTGGACACAGAGCTGTCACATGAAAACATGAGAAATAGTCCAGTTCATATTAAAACCTGTCACCCCAACACTTCATCTTTCTAAATGTACTGTTAAACACTATTTTTTATTGTGAATACATAAAACACACACTAGAGTACCTGCAGTATGTAATAAAACTGTAATACAACTGAGTGAACTCACCTAACAGAAGGGTAACCGTGGTGATGAATTCTTTCTCCATGCTGTTCTACCCCAACTCTCTATCTCTCTTTCTCCCACTTTCTCCCCCTTCTTCTCTCTCTCTCTCTCTCTCTCTCTCTCTCTCTCTCTCTCTCTCTCTCTCTCTCTCTCTCTCTCTCTCTCTCTCTCTCTCTCTCTCTCTCTCTCTCGCTCTCTCACACACATTCTCACTTTCTCTCTCTCTGCCTCTCTCACCCTCTCGGCCTCTAACTAGTTCCTTCCATCTCTCTCTCTCTCTCTCTCTCTCTCTCTCTCTCTCTCTCTCTCTCTCTCTCTCTCTCTCTCTCTCTCTCTCTCTCTCTCTCTCTCTCTCACACACATTCTCACTTTCTGACTTTATCTCTCTCTCTCTCTCTCTCTCTCTCTGTCTCTTTCTCTCACACACATTCTCACTTTCTCTCTCTCCGCCTCTAACTTGTTCCTCCCATCACTCTCTCACTAGGGGGCCTTGCCCACCCTACCATACCTCCTTGCCCTCCCTACCATACCTCCTTGCCCACCCTACCATACCTCCTTGCCCACCCCTACCATACCTCCTTGCCCACCCTACCATTCCTCCTTGCCCACCCTACCATACCTCCTTGCCCACCCTACCATACCTCCTTGCCCACCATACCATACCTCCTTGCCCTCCCTACCATACCTCCTTGCCCACCCTACCATACCTCCTTGCCCACCCTACCATACCTCCTTCCCCACCCTACCATACTTCCTTGCCCACCCTACCATACCTCCTTCCCCACCCTACCATACGTCCTTGCCCTCCCTACCATACGTCCTTCCCCACCCTACCATACCTCCTTGCCCGTCCAAATTATATATTGAAATATTGATCATTTATCTGACAGAGCCGATAGAAGGACGCATCAATCTCAGATAAAGCATCCGAGCGAAACAGCGCCCCTCTGTCTCTGTATGTGTAGACCATGTATCTGATGCTGTCTGGTCATAAAGAGTATGACATGTCATACTATTTCTTTCCAGACAGCATCAGATACATGGACTACATATAATAAGAAAGAGGGGCGCTGTTTCGCTGACTAGGATGCTTTCTCTGGTGAGAGAGTTTCAGTAGAGAGGAAGAGGCGAAGCGACAGGGCTCACTCTCTCCAGAATCTGTCCAAAATAAGCCCAATGCGTTTCTATGGGCAGAATAAGCAGACCTAAGCTTGTCGCCTGCTTTCCCTCCATTGGAACAACATTGTTAGGGTGGAGACATAATTTTCTCCTCATTATATACAGATCTCTGGTTTCAGCCACTTGTGAATTAGGAAGGAAAGTTGGAGGAAGCACAGTGTAGTGTTCAGATGCTGCCTCCCCCTAAAGTAAATTGATGTTTTGCCAAAATTATATAATTACTCCTGTCTAAGTAAAATCATTCAAAATACTTGACTTAGCCACAGAGGACCATTAGCTACTATTTGGGAAGCCAGCAATTTGGCCATCATGTGTGGCAATAGACCTAGCTGACCATTGTGTTGTGGCTGATAGTGAAAAGCATCTAAAATGTGTGAAGATAATGTGTCTGGAGGATAATTACAAATGTTGAGACAAGAAGAAGCGAAGGGGTGTCTGGTGAAGATATGGGCGTCCTTCTTCAGAATGCACTCAGCTCTCCAGAATGTGCTCCGCTGTCTCCAGACAATTCTTGCACATTCATTGTTACATTGTGAGAATTGTTTTCCCTTTGATAAATAAATAAAAATCAATTCCCCATTACAGATGTAACCAGTAGGCCTGGTAAATGTACCGTTTATCCCCTTCATTTGGTTACATTATTTCAGTTAATGATGTAATACAGTGATTTACCATTGTCATTCTAGGAGTGGAAACGTTGTTTGCAGAGTTCACATCCTGCTACACTTGTCAGAAACAAGTTTTAGTTTATTTCATAACCATCATTTAGGAGTTTTGTAAATGTTTTCATTGTCTTTTGTTTGGAGTGCTCCATGTGAGCCATTAGCATATGTGTGGTTTCTCTGTCCTGATAACATTGAGGGAGCGTGCGCCCCTGAGCACGCCAACCTGCTGAGTTGATACAATGTTGCACTTTGTTAGCGATAGCTCAAGTCACGACAGATAGGAAGGGAGGCAGACAGGTGGAGTAGAGAGATGAATGTGTTTGAAAGAACCTGAATGTTCATCAGGATATTTTCTACTGTTTTTATTTGTAGGCTTTAGGCCTATGTATTTTACACAGTTGATGATGGAAGTTATAGGCCTACTGCTGCATTGGCCTAAAGGCTATCTCTGAGTTCCATGTGCTAATTTCTTTAGCCACCAATGGATCACAGTGTATCAATGTGTCCACATGGCAAAGGCTGGTGCTCTTTCATTATGATTTTTATGATTAACCATGTGACAATAATTTAGAGAAACGTTATTATTGAAATGAAACAATTCCACCAACATATGCATATAAAAAATTATCATAACTTGCATGCAGATAGGTAGAAATGGTAGCATAAATTGTACGTTTCCCCAAACTTGAAAGTCATGAGCTGCCTATGGTTTTTATTACAGCACCATTAACAACATGTGTGGACGTCCCGGGAAAAACACGCGCCAGCCTATAGAAATCAAATGGCTGTCCAACTGATTCGTTCTGGAGCCGGACCTGCACGTCACTTCATCAATCTAACACACTAACAGCGCCCCCTATTAGCTCATTGAAGTTACTGCGTTACAGACATGATTTGTGGAGAATAGAATAGAATAGCAGAGGAGATTTTCAAGAAGTTTTATTAGTTTGGTTTATATCTTTAACTTTGATTAATATTTTGACTATGCTGTAAACAGTTATCTAATTGGTGGACAACTTTTGACTCTGCTATAAACAGTGGTCTAATTGGTGGTTGGTCCCCGGCTCTGCAAGATATAGTGAAATAATTGGTGGACAACTTTTGATTCTGCTATTAAAAGTGATCTATACTGAACAAAAATATAAACGCAACATGCAACAATTTCAAAGAGTTATAGTTCAACTTGAAATAAATTCATTAGGCTCTAATCTATGGATTTCACATGCCTGGCCAGTCAAAATTGGGCCTGGGTGGGCATTGGCCCACATTTACATTTTAGTCATTTAGCAGACGCTCTTATCCAGAGCGACTTACAGTTAGTTACATTTTCATACTGGCCCCCCGTGGGAATCGAACCCACAACCCTGGTGTTGCAAACGCCATGCTCTACCAACTGAGCTACACGGGACATTTGGGAACCCCACTTGGGAGCCATGCCCACCCACTTGGGAGACAGGCCAACACACCAGGGAGTCAGGTCCAGCCAATCAGAATGAGTTTTGGAGAGAAATAAGCTTTTTGTGTGTATGGAAAATGTCTGGGATCTTCTATTTCAGCTCATGAAACATGGGACCAGCACTTTACATGTTGCATTTCTATTTGTGTTCAGTATAATTGGTGGATGGCCCCAGGCTCTGATCCATGTTGTCTTCTAGAAGCTGTTCCAGGGTCAGGCTCTGGTAGATGTTGTCTTCTAGAAGCTGTTCCAGGGTCAGGCTCTGGTAGATGTTGTCTTCTAGAAGCTGTTCCAGGGTCAGGCTCTGGTAGATGTCTTCTAGAAGCTGTTCCAGAGTCAGGCTCTGGTAGATGTCTTCTAGAAGCTGTTCCAGGGTCAGGCTCTGGTAGATGTTGTCTTCTAGAAGCTGTTCCAGGATCAGGCTCTGGTAGATGTCTTCTGGAAGCTGTCCCAGTGTAAGACTGTGATAGTGGACGGCTTGGCCAGTGACGTCCATATCTACGTACTCATCAATGGTCAAGCCAACTCAGCCGCTGACTGCAGCTTCTATGTGCTGTGGATCTATGTGGGGGTAGAGTCCAGACGTTACAGAGGTGTCTATGTGCTGTGGATCTATGTGGGGGTAGTGTCCAGACGTTACAGCAGTGTCTATGTGTTGTGGATCTATGTGGGCGTAGAGTCCAGACGTTACAGCAGTGTCTATGTGTTGTGGATCTATGTGGGGGTAGAGTCCAGACGTTACAGCAGTGTCTATGTGCTGTGGATCTATGTGGGGGTAGTGTCCAGACGTTACAGAGGTGTCTATGTGCTGTGGATCTATGTGGGGGTAGTGTCCAGACGTTACAGAGGTGTCTATGTGCTGTGGATCTATGTGGGGGTAGTGTCCAGACGTTACAGCAGTGTCTATGTGCTGTGGATCTATGTGGGCGTAGAGTCCAGACGTTACAGCAGTGTCTATGTGCTGTGGATCTATGTGGGGGTAGTGTCCAGACGTTACAGCAGTGTCTATGTGTTGTGGATCTATGTGGGGGTAGAGTCCAGACGTTACAGCAGTGTCTATGTGTTGTGGATCTATGTGGGCGTAGAGTCCAGACATTACAGAGGTGTCTATGCTGTCAAGATCTATGTTTGGGGTGATTCCGGCACTTGTGACAGGGTTCATGGTCACATAGTCAGAACTGAGGGTGTTCTGGTTCTGGACGACCAGCAGCAGAGAGAGTGTGAAGAAACACACGAACAGCAGTGCTGAGAGACACGTCACCGTGGTTAGAACCAGGAGAGTCAGCTGGGAATCTGAAGAGAGAGAGAAGAGAAACTGATGTCCACCTGGTGTATAACACACACACACACACACACACACACACACACACACACACACACACACACACACACACACACACACACACACACACACACACACACACACACACACACACACACACACAACTCACTGTGTTGTGTATGGTTGTTTGTCGTGTTCTGGGGAGGGCTCTCAAGGTCTGTGGTGAAAATAGCTGAAGGGAAACAGTGAAAGGTGAATTACTGCACTCTAAACACACACACCAACACACACACGCACACGCACACACACCAACACACACACGCACACGCACACACACACAAACACACACACATACATTCACGTACAGAGGGAACAGATCTGAGAAGAGAAACCAGCACAGTTCTCTGTTACGAGAAAACCCCCTCACCTGCTTTGATAAACAGACTCTCACAGGCTCAACAATATCCTAGACCTCTATTAGACAGGGTTAGGATTAAAACACAGGCTCAACAATATCCTAGACCTCTATTAGACAGGGTTAGGATTAAAACACAGGCTCAACAATATCCTAGTGTCACGATCGTCGTGATTAATTTTCATTTACATTTTAGTCATTTAGCAGACACTCTTATCCAGAGCGACTTACAGTTAGTGAGTGCATACATTTTCAAGCGCCATGCTCTACCAACTGAGCTACAGGAAAACATAAAGCATTCATAAGTGGTACTTTGTTTAAAGAGGGACAGGATTAACCAATGAAACACAGAGGTAAAGTGCATACCTGGTGTAACCTGCAGTTGAATCTCACTGACATCATCCAGCAATAAGAAGATGTCCACTCCACACCAGTATTTCACAACATCTTTCAGGCTCAGCGTGTCTATGACAATGGTGAGGACTGCAGCAGTGGTGTTGTCGTACACAGAGAATCTCCCCTCTCTCACCCAGATGTCATGCTTCCCGGTCCTGATCAGGTCCCGGCAGGATAGGCGGTCATCGATCCGACAGAAGTACTTGACATTGTCCTGGTTGGTGAAGGAGTATTAACAATGAAGCTGTTGAAGAAGAGCTTGGAAGTATGCACTTCACTGTACTGTTTACAGTTGTTGTATCCTGTGCAAGTGACAAATAAACTTTGATTTGATTACATCAATCATTTTGACTGCTACTATGAAGACATTACTCACTTTACATCAGATTTAAAATACTACATTTAACAAGGTTTGCCATCTGCTTAGTAATACATTTTGAAGCCAACAAACTTTCCTGTCTAGAAATGTAATCAGTAATGTAGTAAAAGTATTTCTGAAAACTAACTGTCACGTAGAAGGTTGACTGATCTAAGACCAGTCTATAGTGTAACAGTGTAGACCTGATCTAGGACCAGTCTCTAGTGAAACAGTGTAGATCTGATCTAGGACCAGTCTCTAATGAAAAAGTGTAGACCTGATCTAGGACCAGTCTCTAGCAAAACAGTGTAGACCTGATCTAGGACCAGTCTCTAGTGTAAAAGTGTAGACCTGACCTAGGACCAGTCTCTAGTTTATCAGTGTAGACCTGATCTAGGACCAGTCTCTAGTTTATCAGTGTAGACCTGATCTAGGACCAGTCTCTAGTGTAACAGTGTACTGTAAACCTACCTGAGAGGAGATGTAGTAAAGTGATACAGACAGTCATCATGATTCTCTCCCAGTGAAGTCTCATCTCTCCCTGTACTGTTTCTAATCAATCCTGTCACAGTACCTTCACACTCACAAACACACACACACACACACACACACACACACACACACACACACACACACACACACACACACACACACACACCCTACACTACTCCTGTCAGAGTACCTGTGAGTCTACTGAGTCTGCTCTCTCTGTGACGTTTCAGTGTATGTGTGTGTGTGTGTGTGTGTGTGTGTGTGTGTGTGTGTGTCAAGCGGTTCAAGTTGAGACTCTTCCTCTTTCTCTACATGTGCAGACACCCACACTGACAAACACACTACACACTACACACACTGTTTTAAACATTTTGATGAGTTTTAATGAAATGCTTTAAAAGGCCCAGTTTATGTACATATATAATAGATATGTAAATCTCAAAGGTACAACTGACTATTATGGCATTACTGTCTTCATTATTATAACAGCCAAAATGAAGCCAAAATGATATGACTAAACACATCGTTCATATTTACACAAATATTTACAATAATGTTGGTTGACTTTCACAAGATCTGGAGATAAAAGTGATTTTAAACCCAGATGTCATATTTCCATACATTATATACAGTAAAACCACATGAGCTGTTTTAATACAATATGTCAAGGAGGATTTGAAACATGAATGGGATTGGGGTTTTTCATGTCATTCCAAGATGGCGGCTCTGTGGTGACAACTCTTCATCTCTCTACAGGGAGCTTCCCTTCATCCCAAATGGCACCTTGTTCTCTATAGAGCACTGCCTTTGACCAGGGCCATATGGGGGATAGGTAATAGAGTGTTATTTGAGACGCATCCCTTGTACAGTGGGGAAAAAAAGTATTTAGTCAGCCACCAATTGTGCAAGTTCTTCCACTTAAAAAGATGAGAGAGGCCTGTAATTTTCATCATAGGTACACGTCAACTATGACAGACAAAATGAGAAAGAAAAATCCAGAAAATCACATTGTAGGATTTTTTATGAATTTATTTGCAAATTATGGTGGAAAATAAGTATTTGGTCAATAACAAAATTTTCTCAATACTTTGTTATATACCCTTTGTTGGCAATGACACAGGTCAAACGTTTTCTGTAAGTCTTCACAAGGTTTTCACACACTGTTGCTGGTATTTTGGCCCATTCCTCCATGCAGATCTCCTCTAGAGCAGTGATGTTTTGGGGCTGTCGCTGGGCAACACAGACTTTCAACTCCCTCCAAAGATTTTCTATGGGGTTGAGATCTGGAGACTGGCTAGGCCACTCCAGGACCTTGAAATGCTTCTTATGAAGCCACTCCTTCGTTGCCCGGGCGGTGTGTTTGGGATCATTGTCATGCTGAAAGACCCAGCCACGTTTCATCTTCAATGCCCTTGCTGATGGAAGGAGGTTTTCACTCAAAATCTCACGATACATGGCCACATTCATTCTTTCTTTTAAACGGATCAGTCGTCCTGGTCCCTTTGCAGAAAAACAGCCCCAAAGCATGATGTTTCCACCCCCATGCTTCACAGTAGGTATGGTGTTCTTTGGATGCAACTCAGCATTCTTTGTCCTCCAAACACGACGAGTTGGTTTGGTTTCATCTGACCATATGACATTCTCCCAATCCTCTTTTGGTTCATCCAAATGCACTCTAGCAAACTTCAGACGGGCCTGGACATGTACTGGCTTAAGCAGGGGGACACGTCTGGCACTGCAGGATTTGAGTCCCTGGCGGCATAGTGTGTTACTGATGGTAGGCTTTGTTACTTTGGTCCCAGCTCTCTGCAGGTCATTCACTAGGTCCCCCCGTGTGGTTCTGGGATTTTTGCTCACCGTTCTTGTGATCATTTTGACTCCACGGGGTGAGATCTTGCGTGGAGCCCCAGATCGAGGGGAGATTATCAGTGGTCTTGTATGTCTTCCATTTCCTAATAATTGCTCCCACAGTTGATTTCTTCAAACCAAGCTGCTTACCTATTGCAGATTCAGTCTTCCCAGCCTGGTGCAGGTCTACAATTTTGTTTCTGGTGTCCTTTGACAGCTCTTTGGTCTTGGCCATAGTGGAGTTTGGAGTGTGACTGTTTGAGGTTGTGGACAGGTGTCTTTTATACTGATAACAAGTTCAAACAGGTGCCATTAATACAGGTAACGAGTGGAGGACAGAGGAGCCTCTTAAAGAAGAAGTTACAGGTCTGTGAGAGCCAGAAATCTTGCTTGTTTGTAGGTGACCAAATACTTATTTTCCACCATAACTTGCAAATAAATTCATAAAAAATCCTACAATGTGATTTTCTGGATTTTTTTTCCTCAATTTGTCTGTCATAGTTGACGTGTACCTATGATGAGGCCTCTCTCATCTTTTTAAGTGGGAGAACTTGCACAATTGGTGGCTGACTAAATACTTTTTTTCCCCACTGTATAGATTATATAGTCCTACATTATTATGGGTAGCTGGGCTGTAGAGTAGATGGCGTCTTCTGGAGTGTCTTTAGAGAGGTGTACAGCAGGGTATCTTGTAGATTCTTCGGTATCTTTGGGTAGCTGGGCTGTAGAATAGATGGAATCATCCTGGGTTCCACTGGCTGTTGGAGGGCTTGAAGAGACACTATAATCTTTGGGTAGATCCACATTAGAGTAGATGAGAGAAGCTGGGTGATCTGCAGTAGAATAGCTTGGATTTATATAGTCTTTGTGGCAGCTAGCGTTAGCAGGGTAAGTTGTAGAAGCTTGGCCAGCAGGGTAGGTTGTAGAGTCTTGACCAGCAGGGTAGGTTGTCGGGTCTTGACCAGCAGGGTAGGTTGTCGGGTCTTGTCTAGCAGGGCAGTTTGTAGAGTTTGTAGGTGATAGTAGAGTAGACTGAAGAGATGACCACAGGGAGTGTGTCTGTCTGTCTGTCTGCCTCTCTGATCTCCTCATACACACAGTCAACCTGCATAGAGAACCAATGACAACAACTACATGGTCAGATATGAAAAGAAGTGGAGGCCCTCAACCAACGTGAGTCAAGGTGCAAACCAAACAATGTCAATGAAGAACTACATTGTTAATATGTCTGTATCTACATGTATCTAGTTTACCATAACACACAGCCAACCTCCCTGTCTATAACCTCTACTCTAGAAGTTGTTATGGACACACACACACACACACACACACACACACACACACACACACACACACACACACACACACACACACACACCCTTGTATCTCTCACCTCTCCAGTAGGGTCAAGTTGTGTGTTGGAGGAGACTGGTGGTGGTGGTGGTGTTCTCCTGGTTCCTCTCCTCTGTCTGTATAACAGGAGCAGGACCAGTCCTAACACTGTCACCATGACTACCAGACCAACACTGGTCCACACCATCCGACCTGACCACAGACAGGAGGAGAGACTTTACAGAGTACTGTATATATCATAGATATCATCAGAAAGACAAAAACACAGACAGACAGACAGACAGACAGACAGACAGACAGACAGACAGATAATGGAGTAATGATAATAATAGTAATAATAATAAGAGGATAGATAATAAAGGTGTGATAAAGGAGGAGACTGTAGTGATCATAGTAACCATAGCAACGGAGGTCATGGTGTCAGCAGCAGCTCTCCACAAAATGAAACGTACCAGAACTCTGATTCTGTCCTGCACCAGGAGAGTAGTCTGAGGGAGGAGAATCTAGAGAGGGGGGGAGAGAGAGAGAGAGAGAGAGAGAGAGAGAGAGAGAGAGAGAGAGAGAGAGAGAGAGAGAGAGAGAGAGAGGAGAGGAGGGAGAGAGAGAGAGAGAGAGAGAGAGAGAGAGAGAGAGAGAGAGAGAGAGAGAGAGAGAGAGAGAGAGAGAGAGAGAGAGAGAGAGAGAGAGAGAGAGAGAGAGAGAGAGAGAGAGAGGGAGAGAGAGAGAGAGAGAGAGAGAGAGAGAGAGAGAGAGATAGAGAGAGATAGAGAGAGAGAGATAGAGAGAGAGAGAGAGAGAGAGAGAGAGAGAGAGAGAGAGAGAGAGAGAGAGAGAGAGAGAGAGAGAGAGAGAGAGAGCCCACCTTCTTCAACATATATATCAACAAATTGACGAGGGCACTAGAACAGTCTGCAGCACCCGGCCTCACCCTACTAGAATCTGAAGTCAAATGTCTACTGTTTGCTGATGATCTGGTGCTTCTGTCCCCAACCAAGGAGGGCCTACAGCAGCACCTAGATATTCTGCACAGATTCTGTCAGACCTGGGCCTTGACAGTAAATCTCAGTTAGACAGAAATAATGGTGGAGGTAGGTCCACTTGCTAGGACCACAAATTCTATTTAGACACCATTGCCCTAGAACACACAAAAACCTATACCTACCTCGGCCTAAACATCAGCACCACAGGTAACTTCCACAAAGCTGTGAACGATCTGAGAGACAAGGCAAAAAGGGCCTTCTACGCCATCAAAAGGAACAACAAATCCTGTCTAAATAAACTTAAATCAGTTGTAGAACCCATTGCCCTTTATGGTTGTGAGGTCTGGGGTCCGCTCACCAACCAAGAATTCACAAAATGGGACAAACAACACATTGAGACTCTTCATTCAGAATGTTGCAAACACATCCTCTGTGAACAACGTAAAACACCAAATAATGCATGCAAAGTAGAATTAGGACTGCACGCTATACTAAGGTATGACGCAACTTATAAATGAGGAACCACTATAGCCGTGCTATTGAGAAAGGATGCCATAGCCAGACCTGGCTCTCAAGAGAAGACAGGCTATGTGCACACTGCCCACAAAATGAGGTGGAAACTGAGCTGCACTTCCTAA